>NC_134702.1:43374894-43739894 GCF_043290135.1 Rhipicephalus microplus | reverse complement strand
TTTTTTTTTGCTTGGTAGTTACCTTTACGAAGTAGTGGTCGGGCACAAAACTATACACAAATGAACACACGAACGAACACTCATGCGCCCAATCCCAGTTATTCAATACAAACAAGTGTCCGCTCAAATGAAATGTTCATAAAGACAAAATGTCCACGAAAGGTAAAATTGCTCCTGTTTCCACTGCGATGCTGCATTCTTGCAAGTTGCGGCAGCTCCACTTCATTGACCAAATGGTACGTGACATACGCGACATCACTTCTCACGTCTTCCTCCGTGCTGCACATCCGCCTTTGTGCAGACGCGTTAGCAAGGTTCAAGGTTTATTCACGTTTTGCTGCTGGACAAACTGTTATCAATGATCGCGGAATGAACGCATCGACACAATGTCCCATATATAGCATCGATTTGTAGCGCTTGTAAACATTCGTAAGGATTGAGTACATTCGAAAAGCTTTCTACCCGAATAGTGTCCTGCTCAATTGGGTCTTTGAATAGAACAGCCTCTGTTGATAAATACAAATATCTTCCGAAACGATTACAAATGTTTTAAAATGTAAGATGCACTCATACTTAAACAAAAAGAGTGTACACATTTCCTACCCACAGGAGATCGAATAGAAATGGCGTAATTCGACCTCAAGTGAATAGTGCCTATTGGGACAAGTTTCGAAGTCGGGCAAACGTCGGTGACTAGGAGAGGCTTGTTACTCAACAGATGGTCTGGCTGTGTAAACGGGCTTAAAAAAGAATATGCAGTGATCAGCCAGTGAAAAAATTATGGTTCGTAGTCGCAGGCTGCCAGTCACGACAAAGTGTATCATAGGCCCCCGGAACTCGCTCCCTCTTTTCTTCGTTTTGTAGCCTTATTTTCGCCATCCAGCGGTATGACCGATAAACGTGCTGTTTCACGTCCTGTAACCGTCGGTGTCCGCAGTTTTCGCATCATAATGTGTACGCTATACTCGGTCGTACGTATACGGTTCGTGCCGTGTGTGACATCTACAGCTACGATGGCAATCGTATAGCATTCTGCGCAACGCGTCGTGCTTCCTGTACGCACACATTTCGCACGGACAGCGGTCAAGGACACGCATATGCAAACAGGCCCGTGGGCGTACTGCCGTAAGAGAACGCCGGGAAGAGGGGGTAGGGGTAGAATCAGGCGTCGTCTGCTTCCGCTCGCAGTTTAGCAGACGAAAAAAAAAAGAAGCAGTAATGGCGGCGCCGTTCAGTGGATGGGGCAGCCGGATCACGACTCGCGGCTCCGTGCCAGTAGCGCACTAGCACGACTAAGACGAAGAGCGTCCCCTGGTGGTACGGTCCTCGCAGTCACCGCGTGGTCCATTGACCGATTCGCGGTCTCGCCTTTTGGCAGCGGCAGCAGAAACGCTCCCATCGACTGGAGTACGTGACGCGTTTCGGGCGCGCGGAGGATTGCGTCGTCGACGTGTTCAAACTCGTGACGGGGGCTTCTTTGTGTATACGTCGGTGGCGTTTGTGTGTAGGCCGCCAGGCTGTAGCGGTATGCTTGCCAGTTGATGTAAGTAGCGAAGAACGTTCAAACACGAACACACTGCCGGCCTGTGATGTCAAGGCCGTTCCGGAGCTGTCCAGGTCGGTCGCAATGCCCAAGTCCTGTCAAGGTTGTTTGCATCATTCACACGAGTGATAGATTCGCTTGGCGTGTAGAATTTGCGCGCTCTGCACATGTGGATCAATAAGCCGAACGGGGAGTAATTAGTCGTGGAGGATGTATACACTTGTTGCAGACGCAGCAGAAGAATGCAGATACACCAGAGCATTAAAGGTGGCACATTGTTATCTATATTCACACGATAATAAAAGCTTACCGTTGCCATTCATGTAACCCTATTACAGGCTGTAGCGTCAAGAAAAAAAAGGTGGAGGGGGCATAGGCTACATTTTAATCTCGCGTGAAACCAAAACAGAAAATTTGCGAACTTCCATAAGCGACCACTTGGCGTCCCAATGCGTTTCCGAAGTGGGGAAAGCCCACCTTTCAGTATAAAGGCCTAACAGGAAAATTCGGCTTTTAGTTAACGCGCACACTGAGAATTTTTTATTGTTCAAGAACGCGCAGGAGAAATCTCCCACCTGCACCACCTTGCAGGTCAAAGCGTAAGACTGGTTATGCACTACGACTACGACGAGGGACGAACGGGTGCCGCTTTAAGGAGCTTCGTCCCTAAAAAGCTTCGTGCTGACGCACTGCGACGGATACGTCGGGTACGTCAGGCCTTAATGCTTCCTCTATACAGAACCAAAGAGGTGTTCTGGGAGGCTCATTCTCGGGTACGTGCGATCAGTTTTCCGATATTCTCTCAGAAAGTCAGAGAGAGAGAGAGATGAGACCAGGAGTCTGCATGCAGCAGCGACAGCGGAACGATTTAAAATACGGCATTCGCAGACCTTAGCGTACGGAACTATACCGCGTGTTGTCGCCAATGTGCAGGTATCAAACGAAAGCCATTCTCGTCTGCTTCACGTACCGCAAGCGCTTGGCGTTTCGCACACGATATCATAGCTGGTGTTTCGTATACTCGTGTGCTCCCCCTTTTTTTATCTTTAGTAGGCCAGCGGTGAGGTTCGCCCAGTTTCTGTTGCGCATACCTGCGCTGGGCGTTTTCTCAAACACACACGCAGTCACATCCTGGGCAAGCGATTCAATTTGGCACATTATCTACCGTAGGTGGGGAGTCAGCTATCCCCGATAACTGTTGCTCGAGGCAGAACAGACATGTCTCGTGCTTTTGCCGAGGGTGGCGGAATTTCGCGAACACCGTTGTCACTAGCTTGTCAGCTCAGCCTATTAAAGCTTCTAAGATTATTTGACTGTGTTGGTCGAAATTAACAGGCAACAAGGTTAATTTTGGCTAACGGACAGCTTCTGTCAGCTTTTAAATCAGAAATACGCAGAGGAAGTATCTTTTTACGCACCTTGGCCACCTTGCAACCAAATCCTGCCTGTCGCGTTACTCGGTGTACGGAGACTTGGCACGTACCTTGTCCCCGCACAAACTATGGGTTTGAAACACTACGTTACCGCCTTCCAAGTGCGATGAACAAATGGAAACTAACAACTGATAATCTGCGTATATTGTCTAAAACTGAAATGTTAAATCAGATGTTCTGATTGTGTTGTAAATGAATGTTGGGTGATTTCTGTAATGGTTATTTCAGTTTTTATTCTTTCATGCATTGGTTTGTTATGAATATTTTTGTATGTATTTTAGAGTTGTGATTCTATTATTTGCTGTCATGGGCCACATGCGTGTTTCTTTTTGTATTGTCGCTTTCCGCTGCCTGTAAGTTTTGTACTTTTTTTGTAAATTTGTAGTTTAGATTTTTTTCTGGGTGAAGGGGCCAGTCAAGCTGTGAAATGCAGCTTTTTTCCCTTCGCACCAAACCACGTATACAGTGTATTTTCGTGTACTTGTCACGTGGTTGAATAAACAAGCTCAAACTCAAACAAACTCAAACTGACACAACTGCGAAAACGAGCTTTGGGAGAGCCGTGTGTTTAGAACAAACGTTTGACGTTTCAGAGTACGATGCACTCTACTATCGGAGGGCTTTGAGCTGTGACGATACACTGCAGATTTAGAGTACAATTCACTTTGCTATGGATGCGCGATGAGCTGTCCCAAATTACGTATGTGAAAGGCTCAAGAAGCGATACCCCGTTTTAGGAAAAAAATTGGTTGACAATTCAGAGTACTTGGTACCCTACTATGGAAGAGCATAAGGCCTTCCCATAGACCTCACACTTTACTGAGGTCGCATCGACAAAAATTGAACGAGTTCGGGCTCCTGCATTGAGCTCGCTCTGTTTGTACAGAAAACAAAGCTCTATGAGGCCCTTCCTCAAAGATTATCACTGAACTGAGGATGGTAACTGACACTTCATTGGGTACGAGACCGCCTCTGTGCTACATCCATTTAATTAAAGAAATGTTAACTGACAGGTGACGTACGTGTGGATGGAGCTCTGTGTTTAGAAAAAGTGGGCAACGATTTAGAGTACTATAGGTACTCTACTATGGGAGAGCATGAAGGCGTCCCAAGGCCTCACACTTGAGGCCCTGTTGACAAAAAATTGCATCATCTGCAAGCACTGTTTACGTTACGGTGACAGTTCTAGTTCTACATGATATATGAAAGCAGAAAATAGATGCTTGACCCACATCAAGAAGCTTCATAATGCGGTAGTCCTTATATCTATAATCACAATTGTTTATTTTTCTGACGCCAAGTGTTCAGGAAATGGGGGTTAACGATTTAGAGCGCATGGCACTCTACTATGGGGTATCATAAAGCCGTACCACCGTGTACTACAACTTTGAGCGGTTTAGAAAGGCATAGAGCAGAGTTATTGCACACGCCATGTTTCATGTCTCTCTATAGCCGTCAGAAATGCAACAGCAATACTTGCTGATTTGATGGTATACTGCGTCTTAACATTATTGATTTTTTATTATTATTGAGCTATTAGAAAAGTGTTTTCACCGCCACGTATGACATTTATCTGAGGCACCTTGTGTTTTAGGGGAAAATAAGCACAAGAAAAATTGTATGGCTTCTAAATGTCGGTAATGTCTGCGTGGTGAGGACTCGTCGTCCACGACAAATGGGATATCTGAGAGAGGTCCGTTCGGAAGGGACGGTGTGTGTGTGTGGGGGGGGGGGGGTAAGCGAATAACTTGCGCGTTGCGTTTTGACTTTGCTTTTGGTGGGGGCAGGTGAAAACTTGGAGGGCTGCCCTCTGGCACCGTTCCCCGCTGGCACCGTTCGTTCCCCGCTGGCACGCCGATGCCAGAATTTCTGCGAAACGAGCTCTTTAACGCTATTACGTTTTAAAGGAGAGAGAGCGAGAAAGTCAAGCATCTCCACCGTAAGTGAAGGATCACGAGTGGGCGAAGCGAGGTCCTGAGGACCACAATGTCTACGATGACGTCGTCGGCTAGTATAAATGACGTGTCCAGGAGGACATATGCATAAACGGATAAACAGACGCACGGCACAGGTGATCATGCATTGTGCTGTCATATACTTCGTCGATGTACGCATAAAGTCGGCTTTTTACAGAGGTGTTCTCGTTGTTTGTTGTGCATGTGCTCAGTTTCGGTTCCGTTCTTGCTAAGTTTTAATTTCGGCACAACACCGGACATGCCTCGCCTTTAAAAAGCTTGCCTGAAGCGACTCAAAGGCAAAATCCACGTTTTTTTTGCTCAGTCGATATACTAATCGTCACTTGCACCCTTCACCCCTTCCTAAAGCTTCCTGCACCTATGTGCTTTTGTACTGCCTGCAAGATCGAAGGCATTGGAAAAGCTTTGCACCCTATCTGGTTTTGCGTTGCCTTCATGATCAGAACCCCCGTTTGATTGACCAAGCGAAGATGGCATAGGATGATGTCACGCGTGACGTTATGATGATATCATAGTCACGTAACATATTTCGGTGATTCGCGGCGCCATTGCAACCCTACATGGTGACGTGATAATGACGATCTTTTTAAAAAAAAATTCTCACTCGACGCTGTCGCGGACTTCGCGGAACGCCGACGGTCACTTCTCGCGTTTGGTTAGGCACGGGAGGTTCTTGCCTTTAAAAATTTCAAACGAGGATGTCCCGGCTACACGTCACTCCTCAGGAGCACACGTACGACGATAAACGCGTGTAGGATCGAGGCGATCTGATGCAGGCTTGGCTCGAAGCGGGTCTTCGGCCGAAATCCGCAAGACCATGTCATACATATGCACACGCACGAGCTTCAACGTGGCAGCGCCGCACAAGTAGGCGGCTTCAGCTGCGGAGGTCCCCGCCGGTGACTGCATAACAGAGTCAGATTCGTCACGAAGCAGACCCATCGTAGTCAAAACGCATCCATATGCAACGCGGCGAGGTGATCGCGGCTCAGACTACGGCGATATCGCCCATGTGTGGCAGGTTCGACCGGGAAGATGGAGTCCGGCTATACGTTTTCTTTTTTAGACATGTATCTGCCCGTTTTTCCCTACATCGGCAGTTTGCGCGAGCCTGCTATGTATAAGCATGACCCAAAACACGCGAACAGCCCTGCACAGGATGGTGCGTATGTGCTACTCTCGCTACTCTCGCCAACCGGGTTTCGTTAATGAACACGTGTAACCCTGCGAACGCGTGCTCGCGGTGCAGTCGCTTCAAAGGCACGCGCCCGCATACCCTCGGGGCTTGGGAAAAGAGTAGACGAGACTGAATAACCATATAGGCGTGCGCCAGTATGGAGTGGCCTATCCTTGATTATAACCTCAGTGGGACGACAAGTCAGGCCCACATCGTTTCTCAGTCGGACCCAAGGAGATAAATTTAAAGATATTGATGCAGTGAAAACTAACTAAGGGTTTCCTAAGGAAACTCTACGGAAGTAAGTGCACAAGAGTGAAACCATGCCATGCACCATCTTAGCAGGAACACAATAAACTGTGTGTTTGGAAAAAGTGCTTAGCGATTTAGAGTACTCGGCACTCTACTATGAGAGACCTGAAAGTCCCTTGGGCGTCACCACCTTAATGATGGTTATCACAATAAGTGCCCACCTTTCAGCTTTTGGTGAAGGAGAAGGAGCGCCCTTTTTCAATGTCCAACGAGTGAAATGTGGCAACTTCTTCAGGTCAGCTACCGGCCTCAAGTGAGTTTACTAGCTTTCCTGGAGAGCCACGAAGTTTTCACAGAATTTTATTGGAGATCTAATCATAATCTGAACGTGTTTCTTTTGTCGGCAACAACAATCTTTTATTTCATATTTAACTTAGCATTTACACAAACAGATCAAAGCCACTTGTCTCCAAGTGGACACCACCAAAGAAGAGTATGTTTTCGGGAGATTTTTGGAGGGTGAAAGCTGGCTTCACTTTTGTTGGCCAGCATTGCGAGTTTCCGCTACAGCATCTTTCTCAGTACGGTAGCACCTGTCCCGTCATTATTGACTGGGAAGGCTTTTGGCTATGCATGTTTTCGATGACAGAGTGTTAAGCTGGGCTAGTTGGTATGGATGCATAATAATGACCAGCGCTAAATGGAAGGATCAACAAATGAAGAAGAACACGGACAGAGCGCTGACGATAGTGGCAGCCGAGGACCTCTGAAAATTCATTCCCAAGAGTGCAAGTGACCATAGGTAGGCCGTTTCGGAAAGAGCGTTGCCGCTTTGTTTTAATAATTGTATCCGTTGAAAATCTTGCTTTCTTCGACCAACTTAGGAGGGGGTAGGATACGAGGATACTTTGCCGATGTATCACAAGGGTGCTGGCTGCATAACTTGAAGAGGGTTAATTTTGGCTAACGGACCAGCCGAAAAGGAGGAGTTTCATTGCAATGCAAGGCTACAGCGCACACAGACAAGGACAAAGAAAAAAAAACAATATAGCACTGTCTTGTGTGTTCTTCCTTCGTCCCCGCCTCTTGGCATAGTAAACTTTCATAAGGCAATACCAACTAGCCCACGAAGCCAGGCTTGTGGGAATCATTGAAACGATCATCGATTATTTCACACGATTCGATTGGACACGTCGTCCACGCGGTGCCCCCTAACGACCAGCCTTGTCATCATGTATTGTGTCTAACACTTACTGCTGAGCGTAACAGATCTCATTTATTATATGATAGATGAACCAATTCAGTCAATTATTTGTTTGAACTATGCTTAGGCGTAGCCGAAACAGACATAAGGGCAGCGGAAAATTATCAGAGAACCAACTATAAGGGTAGCCGATATCCTAGTATATATACTAAAGGGGGAAAAATTGACCCGCGGGCAGACCACGGTACAAGAAGGCCAGGCAACAGCTGGCTCACTTAGAACGTAGACGGAAGGCGTGCACGGAAGCGATCAGGGGTGAGGTGGGGCGACGAAATTACGAATTTAGGAGGTCTGAAATGGTATCATGCCGTGCAGGACAAGGTGGGATATGGAGATCTCCGGGAAAGACTCCATCATGCTGGACATAACACAGTCTGATGATGATATATGATGACTCCCGCAAGATTTTGGGCTGTAGATTACCGTAAAACCATTCAAGTGCACTATGAGCAGCGTTTGACTTCAAGCATCTGCTTCCCCTCTTCTCCCGTAGCTCGTTTTCCTCCTCTCTCACTTGAGCATATTCCTGACCATCCGCGCAATGTATCCGCTCATCATGCGAATAGCAGTAATAGCAATGGGTGCTTAAATACTGAGTTGGGTCACTTGCGCACCGAGGAAGGTTCAAGAGGCAAAACATCACCGCGCACTGCCTAATACAGAAATAGTCGTACGTCGGTGGCAAGCGGCTAGAACGTCGATGCAAGCGGAACAAGATGACTGGTGATCACGAGGTCCTTCCCACACAGCACCGGCCGAGGCAAGCAAGCCACAGGAAGGAACATGGGCTTCCTTGCGGTGGTGGTGGTACTCGCATTTGAGAATCGAACAGTCTCATGCACTATACCACTATCATACCCATCCCGTTTAAGTTCTCGCGCACTCATCCACCGGCGCGACTCGTAACATAGGTTCAATCGCTACATTCGGTCAACATGCGCCCACGTCCGAGGAGAACATGCGTGTTCCCAACTTGAAGGAAGGTCAGCGTGCCCGGAGAATCACGCTCCGGCCGGCCCTTTCCTTTCCACGTACCTTCTTCTTCTTTGTCTTCGTGTGTGTACAGTATTCACATATGGACCCGGAAGTTCGGCTAAGAACAGGCACGGTGCCGATGTTAGGCTTAGGCGAATACGGCGGTTCCGAGGTGCGGTGTTGTGTTGTTCCGTTTGGCAGGCGCAATGGCAGGAGGAAAAATACAAAAGAGGCAGCACATCTCGGGAGCTTGCACGCCTGGAGCGAAAGGCCCGCGATTTCAACATTCGAACGATCACTGGCATTATAGTCCCCGCTGGCATAATTGTTCGGAAAGGCTGCTGAAGACTTTCTGCGATCGTTGAGGTCACGGTTGTCACGTGATGACATAGTTAGTGAGGTAGCGCACGCACTTTGTCACTTCATTCACCTACTTGAAAAAAAGTGTTCATTGATCGGTAGGCGAGGTTTAACGTCCCGAAACCACCATATGATTATAAGAGACGCCGTAGTAAAGGGCTCCAGAAATTTTGACCACCTGGGGTTCTTTAACGTGCACCCAGGTCTGAGCCCACGAGCCTACAGCATTTTCGCCTCCATCGCGAATGCAGCCACCGAAGCCGGGATTCGATCCCGCGACCTGCGGGCCAGCAGCCGAGTACCTTAGCCACTAGACCACCACGGCGGGGCTTGAAGGAAAGTGTGAATATATGGGCCCATTTTCTTTCTTAGACACAATAATAATGTAATAATGTAATAAGACACAATATATATATATATATATATATATATATTGTGAAGAAGAAAACGCATCGTTTGCAAGCAACATCGCCACCGCTTGGGTACTGGGTGCTGGGCTTCTCTCGCTCGGCTCGTGCTCATCATCGCCGGCATCTGCTTGACCGTTGCTCTTGTCCGATCGGTTTTCGTTGTAGGACCACCGTCGCAACAGTCACCAATAAACCCTTTTTCAATTGGTGGAGGGTGCTGACAATCCCCGTCGCCTGAACCTGGGTGCTGCCATTCGCCGTCGCCTAAACCTGGAGCTGCGCAACCGAACGCTACCTCCCATCATGGCTACCAACAACGCGCAACCTGGCTCTTCTACTCCATCCCCCAGCAACCCCGGCGTTCTTCGTTTGCGAGAGCCCAAAGTCTTTAGCGGAGCTGATGAGACCGACGTGGAAGACTGGTTCGTTAACTACGAACTGGTGAGCGCAAACAACAAGTGGGATGACGCGGACAAACTGACCAACGTCATCTTTTACCTCACTGACGTGGCGGAAATGTGGTATAACAACCACAAAAACGACATCACAACGTGGTCCATTTTCAAAACGTCGTTTGCTGACGTTTTCGGCCGACCCGCTGTCCGCAAGTCCAGAGCCGAACAACGCTTGCGGACTCGCGCACAGAAGCAATCTGAATCGTTCACAAGTTACATCGAAGACATTATTGCTCTTTGCAACCGTGTGAACAACGCCATGCCCGAGTCGGAGAAGATACAACACATCCTCAAAGGGATAAACGACGGTGCATTTCAGATGCTCCTGGCGCGCAATCCTGCCACCGTGGCGGAACTTGTGACCTTATGTCAAAGTTTCGACGAGTTGAGGAAGCAGCGCGCCCTTACTCGGCCATTTTCCTCACACGCCGACTCGCTCTCCAGTCTCACTTCCGTTCCCGACCACTCACCAACCCTGCAAGAGATTAAAGACTTCGTGCGTGAAGAAGTGGCTCGGCAACTGTCGTTGATTCCCTTCACGCAGCAGCCGCCGTCCTCTCGTCTGCCCTCACCACTCCGCGACGTTATTGCCGAAGAGGTAGCTCAGGCTGTTCCCGTCGCTGCCCACCAGCAGCCTGTGGCCATGCCTGTTCCACAAGCGCCGGCTATGCAGCCCGTGGCCGCGCCTCTTACTTATGCCCAGGTGGTACGCCGCAGACCTCGCCAGCCGCTTTTGCCACCCATGCCTGCAGTTGCTCCCCACTCTACCCCTCTTTCGACACCTTGGGCAGCACCGCGAGTCAGCAATTCCTGGCGCACTGCTGACAATCGACCGATCTGCTACGCCTGCGGTACTCCAGGACACGTGGCACGATATTGTCGTCGTCGCTTCCAATCGCAACACAACGCTACTTGGCCGTTACCGTATGACCCGCAGCCGACGCACCTACCTGCTCCCTATCCTTCACCGCAGTATGGCTACACTAATCTTCCCGAGTCTCGGTCACCCCAGCCCCCAGCTCCGACTCACTCTCCCCGCTCGCCGTCTCCTCGCAGGCGATCTCTGTCCCCAATGCGTCCCCGACCCGCTTCCTCCAACCGGGAAAACTGAACGCCGCAGTTCCAGAGGCAAGAACTGCGCCGTCATCGAAATGCCCAAGCCCTCGCACTTCACCTGCTAACGTCGTTGCCATATCTGTCGATGGTGTTTCTACCTTTGCCCTCATCGACACAGGTGCTGCCGTTTCTGTTATAGCCGCCCAGCTCTGCCGCTCTCTACGCAAAGTGACCACGCCGCTTTCTGGACTATCGCTTCGTACGGCTAGCGCACAACCAGTTCGACCTCTCGGTACCTGTACAGCCCGCATTTTCATCCAAGGCTCTATGTACGTTGTCGAGTTCATCGTCCTTTCGGTGTGCTCGCATGACGTTATCCTCGGGTGGGACTTCCTGTCACATCATCATGCCGTCATCGACTGTGCACGCGCTGAAGTTCAATTTTCGTACCTGTCTGACGAACCTTTGCACGAAACTCTTGAGCGGCCCCCCAAACTCGTCGTACGTGAGGACACTGAAATTCCCCCAGCCTCTCTTGCCGTTGTCCCTGTTTGCTGCGATGACCATAACGACGCTACAGTAATGTTTACACCTTCCGACATTTTCATGAGCCGCAAAGCCGTTTCCTTGCCTTTCGCTACACTCGACGTCACTGCGGGCCGAAGCAATATTTTTGTCCACAACCCCCTTTCTGCACCGCTTATGCTACTTGCCGGCGAATGTCTCGGTCGAGTGGAGTACCTCGATTCGTCTTTATTCCTTAACATGCCAGACGAATCGTGCAGTAGCACCTCGACCGAACTTCATGCCCTTTCCCCACTGGAATGCTCATCGAGTGACACCTTCTCGAGTTCCATCGCCGACACCTTAAGTGCCCATGAACGCGCCGAGCTTCTTAATCTCCTTCAGCACTTCGCGAATTCATTCGACGTTTCTCAGCCGCAATTGGGTCGGACTTCCGCAGTGCACCACTACATTGACACCGGTTCGCACCAGCCATTGCGTCAAAGACCGTACCGTGTCTCTGCTGCAGAACGTCACGTCATCAACGACCAGGTCGAAGAGATGCTACGCCGTCGCGTTATTCAACCATCGTACAGTCCTTGGGCATCTCCTGTCGTTCTAGTTCGAAAGAAGGATGGATCGATTCGATTTTGCGTCGACTACCGGCGATTAAACAAGGTGACGCGGAAAGACGTGTATCCATTACCGCGCATCGACGACGCCCTTGACAGCCTTCAAGGAGCCGAATTCTTCTCCTGCTTAGACTTACGATCTGGATACTGGCAGGTTCCTATGGCGGAAGCTGATCGCCACAAAACTGCATTCATTACACCAGATGGCCTGTACGAATTTAACGTAATGCCATTTGGGCTTTGTAATGCTCCTGCCACGTTTGAACGACTCATGGACAACACACTGCGTGGACTGAAGTGGTCTGTGTGTCTATGCTACCTCGACGACATCGTCGTTTTCTCTCCCGATTTTCCTACACATCTGCTTCGGCTCCAACTGGTCCTGACGTGTTTAAGCAACGCTGGGCTCCAACTGAACCTTAAAAAGTGCCGCTTCGCCGCGCGAGAGCTGTCCATCTTAGGGCACATCGTGTCCAAGCATGGTGTCCGACCCGACCCTGCGAAACTGCGAGCAGTCGCCGAATTCCCGAAACCTACTACACTGAAAGAATTACGCAGTTTTGTCGGACTATGCTCGTACTTCCGGCGCTTCGTGCGAAATTTTGCGTCGATCATGTCACCACTGACCAACCTCCTACGCGGTGATGCAGACCTTTCATCCTGGTCTTCTGACTGCGACGTCGCGTTTGACACGCTCCGTAGTCTGCTAACATCTCCTCCAATTCTTCGGCATTTCGACCCAACAGCTGCTACGGAAGTTCACACAGACGCTAGTGGGGTTGGTCTAGGCGCCGTCCTCGCCCAACGCAAGCCGGGCTACTCCGAATACGTCGTCGCTTATGCGAGTCGCACACTTACTAAAGCTGAGGTCAATTACAGCGTCACTGAAAAAGAGTGCTTGGCGCTAGTGTGGGCGCTTCGCAAGTTCCGCCCTTATTTGTACGGTCGCCCATTCGACCTGGTAACGGACCACCATGCACTTTGTTGGCTCGCCACTTTGAAAGATCCTTCTGGCCGCCTAGCTCGGTGGGCACTGCAAATCCAGGAGTACGACATTCGGGTCATCTATCGCAGCGGACGCAAGCATTCTGACGCCGACGCCCTGTCGCGTTCGCCTTTACCTCCCGACTCGGCCTGCGGAACCACTGGTACCAACTCCGTCGCATCTCTCGACCTCGACTCCTTTACCAGTGAACAACACAAGGACCCGTGGATCGCTTCCCTTTTTAACTGTCTTTCTGGATCGTCAACCACTGCGATACCACGATCCCTCCGACGTCAAGCTGCTCATTTCGCCATTCGTGATGGGCTGCTACACCGACGCAACTACGCCCCCGAAGGTCGTAAGTGGCTCTTGGTTGTCCCGCGCAGCTTGCGATCACAAATCTGCGCCTCCTTTCACGACGATCCCCAATGTGGTCATGCCGGAGTTTTTAAAACTTACGAACGCATTCGCCATCGCTTCTACTGGCGCGGAATGTATAATTTCGTTCGAAAATTCGTTATGGGCTGCCCTGACTGTCAACGCCGAAAATCACCGCCTTTCCACTCGTCCGGTGCGCTTCAACCGCTTCCGTGCCCTGCCAAACCTTTCGATCGGATCGGCATTGATCTCTATGGCCCTCTACCAACAACATCAGATGAAAATCGGTGGATCATAGTCGCGGTGGACCATTTAACACGCTACGCTGAGACCGCCGCCCTTCCAAGTGCCACTGCGCGGGACGTAGCATCCTTCATCCTTCATCGCTTCATACTACGACATGGTGCACCTCGAGAACTACTAAGCGACCGAGGTCGAGCCTTCCTATCAGAAGTCGTCACGTCTCTGCTTTCTGAATGCCATGTTGTTCATCGCAAGACCACGGCATACCACCCGCAGACAAACGGGCTCACGGAAAGATTTAACCGCACCCTTGGCGATATGCTCGCCATGTATGTGACATCCGATCATACTAACTGGGATCGCATTCTTCCATTCATCACGTTCGCATATAACACCGCGGCACAGTCTACCACTGGATTTTCACCTTTCTTTCTTCTTTATGGACGCGAACCATCCCACACCATCGACACTCTCCTTCCATACCATCCTGACGCATCCGAATGCACATCTGTGTCCGAAGCTGCCCGAAATGCGGAAGAGTGCCGTGAACTCGCACGCACCTTTACGTCACAAGAACAACAGCGCCAGAAAGAAAACAACGCCGACTCTTCACAAAGCCCCAGCTATTCCCCGGGATCACTTGTATGGCTGGCTGTTCCTTACCAAACCCACGGCATTTCCTCAAAACTCGTTCCAAAGTACGAGGGCCCATACCGCGTTTTGGAACAAACCTCGCCAGTGAATTTTCTCATTGAGCCAATTTCCCCATCTGACGACATGCGCCGGCGTGGACGTGACATTGTCCACGTCACCCGCCTTAAGCCATATCATAGCCCTCTGCCTCCAGACTCTTAGGTCGCCAGGATGGCTCTTTTCGGCGGGGGCAAATTGTGAAGAAGAAAACGCATCGTTTGCAAGCAACATCGCCACCGCTTGGGTACTGGGTGCTGGGCTTCTCTCGCTCGGCTCGTGCTCATCATCGCCGGCATCTGCTTGACCGTTGCTCTTGTCCGATCGGTTTTCGTTGTAGGACCACCGTCGCAACAGTCACCAATAAACCCTTTTTCAATATATATATATATATATATATATATATATATATATATATATATATATATATATATATATATATATATATATATATATATATATATATATATACCTGATGATCTGCCTCGTTTCGTAGATCATCAGGCGCAGCTCCCGCTCTTCCATAGTAGAGCAAACGGTGCTCTAAGTAGCTCCCATTGTAAACACAACAGACGGAGAGGTGCAGAATCGATTCACTTCCGCTCCTTTCGCAGAACACTCAATACGAGGCGAGTCATATGCGCATGCATTCACGGGCGGGCGTGTGCGGCGGTTAGCGATGCAGCTGACAAGGATTTTTACTGACAGGTCGTGTCGGCAACTTGCCCGTAGACGCATCCCTAAAGGAAGTGGAACCGACAGGAGCACGGCGTCAGAGGAAGTATCGTCTTCGACTATATCCATGCCGCCCCGTCTATATACGGCGTAACACAATATTGACGGTGCTGCCTGTCCAAGAGCGGCAGTCGGTTAAAATGCCATCTGACGGCGTTTTGGCGGTCGTGCCGAGGCTTTACATACCAATTGCTAGATGGGGAAAAAAACAGCAAAACAAAGAACCACATCACGACGAGTGCTCGGCGGCGCTTCCTTACGACTCGTTCGCTGCGGCGCGTTGTTGTCCCGCTGCCAGCGTATTGAACAAAGTCATGGTGAAGGCTTCGCCCGCCATGGTCAGGGGCGCTGCTCCAGAAAAACAAACGTTTGACGTGAAACGGGCACTCGGACCTTGGCCGGAAGCGATTCCACGCCGGCGCTGTAGCATGGCCTATATGGTCGATAGTGCGGATGGTTGGTCTTGTTGTTTGCACTAAAGTACACCGCAAGGAATGACAAGAGTGCAGAAGAACCCGAACACAGCGCAGTATGTGTGTCCTGTTGTTCTGTAGTCCTGTCGTTCTTCGATTTTCTCTTGACTTTTTTAGCGCGTGCAAAGATATCCACGAGTATTTTATTATGTGGCATATCTTAGTCCCATGTCAAGCCCCCCTTCATTCCCCTATACCGTGCGAGAAGCTTGTTTTTTAGGGGGCGAAACTTCTTATAACGGCACTCGTTCGTCCCTCGTAGCCGTTGTAATGTGTAACAAGTATAAAATTTTGACCTCCAAGGTGGTGCAGGCGAGAGATTTTTTCTGTGCAATAAAAGATAGTGCTCAATGTACATGCCAATGGCTGCTAAAGGGTAATGAGAGACAGGAGCATTCGGCTTTCAGGTAATGCGCACGCTGCGATTCCCATTAGTAGCCATTCGCATGTACATTGAACACTATCTGACAAGAAAGGGTTGCTACATTATACTCACTGGGTGTAACGTCCTTAGTTTTAGAAAGGTTTAGCGAGCGTTGAGCCGCAGTGCCATAAATACAATGAACTAGTATATACCATGAATGAGCTCGAGGTGGTTAAAGGTGGGAAGTTGACCCGAAGCGCAAGCCGTAAGAAAGTGTGCGTGTGCCACCTCTCGTTTAGTCCTTGGAATGTCGGCTGGATGGCGGTGCTTCTATATGAGGAATATATGATGAAAATATGCGAGATGGTGGTACTTGGAGTGTAGAATAGATGGACGAACAGACACACAGACAGATGCATGGATGGGCGCATGAACGGACGCAGGGGCGGATGCATGGACGAACGCAGGGACGGACGCACGAACAGACGCACGCACGGACTGGCGGATGGACGCATGCACGGTCACACAGACGGATGCATGGACGGACGGAAGCAAAAACGAATGGACGGACGAACGCTTCAACCCACTCTCCATCATTCACTCCGTGGATATGCTGCCAATTTTTTTTTTTCAGAGCACTGTGACGTTTCTCGGACACACAGTGTGCGCTGAGGGTATCTATCCTACAGAGGATAGATACCCTCAGTATCTAGATAGATACCCTCAGTAATACGCTGACCGCGGCTTGGATGGAACAAGCAACTTTCGGGTCAACAGCTGAGCCCCGTGAGCCTTGTATAACCGCAGTTATTGCAAGTATATACATGTGACGGTGTTGCGCAACTCTGTCACTGCTAGTGACACCAAAACCGCGGAGAAACTAGAGAAAGAAAGAAAAACAAACAAACAAAGAAACAAACAAACAATCTGGACAAGGTCGTGAGAACCCTTGCGTTACATTGCCATCTCCTTCCTCCTTACCGACCTTTCGTTCATCATCCTCATTCGATCGAACAGTCACTCGTCGAAGCCGCTATTCTTAGCATCCCGCTCTTGATTTTGAGTGTCAACATTCTGTCTGGTTCCTTTTCTTTCGTGACACTATAGCGGGATCGAGAGAATGACAGCTGCCTAATGTTCCACGTACCTTCTTACGTCATTGTGCACCCGCCGTGGGAATTTCGTGGCCTGAGGCGACGACCACTTTTGTTATCGGTGTCGTCTTCTCTCTCCCCCATAATTGAACCACCCAACACAGCTCGGGAACGGCCACAAGAGTTCGTTGCTACATTCTTCTGCGTACTCATACACCACTATGCACACTTATACAGTGCACACTCTTCTCTTTTTGTGTATTGCTTGCATTGGCCTCTATGAATGGATTCATTGTTCTTCAGGGGATATAGCGCAGGATCACGAAAGAATGACACGGTGACGGCCGTGAGACCACTGGCGGGATCCATTGTTTAACATGAATCGCGCAAGTGTGCGACCACCGGGAAATTCAACAGTGTGAGCTTTGTGCGGGTGGCCGCTCTATCTATCTATCTATCTATCTATCTATCTATCTATCTATCTATCTATCTATCTATCTATCTATCTATCTATCTATCTATCTATCTATCTATCTATCTATCTATCTATCTATCTATCTATCTATCTATCTATCTATCTATCTATCTATCTATCTATCTATCTATCTATCTATCTATCTATCTATCTATCTATCTATCTATCTATCTATCTATCTATCTATCTATCTATCTATCTATCTATCTATCTATCTATCTATCACACGCACGCCCACACACATGAATAGACAGTCGGTTTCACGTCTTCTAATATACCGCTAAATTGCGACTACACATAGCTGCAACAGCGCGCAAACACATTCATAGCAAGGCCCACCTGAAACCAGATGTGCAAGTACTTATCAAACGGCCTTGTTTATTTCTATTTGACTCGATTTTGGGAAGTTAAATACCGATTATTATTATTATTATTATTATTATTATTATTATTATTATTATTATTATTATTATTATTATTATTATTATTATTATTATTATTGTTGTTGTTGTTGTTGTTGTTGTTGTTGTTGTTGTTGTTATTATTATTATTCACTACATGCTGTTGAGTTAAATGTCTTATGCGGCAAACAAAATATAACGTTCGATATGCCTTCTTAGTTTACTATGAAATATTATAGGAGAAACATTGCGCAAAGATTCGCGTTGTGGGTCAGTGCAGCTTAGTAGGTTCACAGCATATAAACTCAACATCATTCAAAATTTCATCAACTGATTTAATTATCAAGCAGTTGCATTCCCCAAGTGTGAGGCCACCCCTTGTTTGTGCATATATGGCCTACTGTTTATATAACTTTACTCATCTCGATGTTCATGAATGTTCTGTCCTTGTAAAATTTTCGCTGTGTACATCACTGAATACACAAATAAGTTATTTTCGCTGTATATAACAGCTCTCACTGTACATACGCATGATCATCATTGTCCATGTTTCTGTGTTCACATAAGCTATGTAAGACATATCAGGAAATAAAATTCTTTTAAACCGAGTGTCAGGCCCACGGGACGGCTTTATGCTCTGCCGTAGTAGAGTACGAAGTACTCTAAATCTTTACTCCTTTTTTTCTAAACACAGTTTTATGCTCTGCCATAGTAGAGTACCTATAGTACTCCAAATCGTTAACTATAGTTTTTCTGAACACACAGAATTCGTTCGTGCGAAGCCGGGACAGCTGCCCGCAGTTGGTTAGTAGAGTGTAAATTTCTGACAGTGGGTGGTCCTCGAACACATTATCTGGGTTTGCCCAACATCGCGAAGGGGTCAAACAGCCAAAATATGAGAGCGTGTCACCGGAAGACCGAGTGTCTCATCATCGAAGATCAACTACATGCAGGTCATCAGGCAAGCCAAAGATGCCACTCGGGCAGCTTCGTTACACTTGCGTGTCAATAAAAGCTGTTTCTCTCTCTCTCTCTCTCTGGGAAACGTTCATGCATTTGTTTGAAAACGCTCTCTTCATGTAGTTCATAGTAAATCGTCAACCATTCATTCTAAGCAGGGTGGCTGTGATGACACACGTGAACGAAGCGTTCCGCTGGCGTAACTTAATTTCGGGAGAGCTCGATATTCTCCCACAGTAGAGCACACGTTGTACTCCATAATTCGCCTAGATTTTTTTTTACAGTGGAGCGAAAGATATCACAGCTTATTCCTTTCTTTAGGCGGTCGTCCACATACAAAAGAAATGCCACGTGATATCCTCCGGGCTAGAGATTGCAGCACCTAATGGCGTCCTAATGCTACGTCACCACGGCGTCACACATCACCATCACGCCCCTACCAAGATGACGGAGGTTCGGCTTGACTTTCGGAACCTCGATTTCACCACGCGAGCTACAGCCATGACCACCAACGTGGCGTTGGCCTTAATGTGACGTAGAGCAAACCGCATTAATTAATTTATTGTTGTCTATAGTATTCACCTTGACGTAACCTTAGCACGGCTAGTTTTGTCCTCCGCACGAAAAAAAAGAAACAAAAAAGAAATCCACGCATCTCCACGAAGTGAATGATGACGGGGGGACTAGTTTGAAGGGCGGACGCGTGGACGGATTGACGCACATGTGTACAGACACGCGTACGCACTGACGCATGGACCGATGGAAGGCGTAGGTAGTTTCTCAGAGCTTTGTAGCACGTGTTGTGATACGAGTGTGGACGCCGGTACATCGCCAGACAAGGCTATAGCCCCTGAGATGCTTCGTCCCTTAAATAAAAAAAAGAAAGAAAGAAAAAAAAGGGGGTGGGGAACCTTAAAAGTCCATGAAAATTATTCCGGAGGGTCTAAATATGGATAAGTACAGTGAAAAGGGTGACGTCACCATAACGTCACAGATCATCGTCGTGCTCCTACCGAGACGGGGGAGGTTCGGATTCACTTTCGGGACCTTGTGCTCACTCCGCGAGCTATACACCCATCAGCACCGTTACTCAGACAATGGGATCACGTGCACAACGAGCTTTCTCAGGACAGGAGCTCCGCCTTCGGCGAGTTTAGCGATTGCCCCGTGGCTTTCTACTGATAAAAAAATAAAAGAATAATGATAAACAGAGAGGGTGAAAACGAGCATGAGAGGAGGGAGGAAGAGAGAGAGAGAGGTTGAGTATAAGCGTGTCCGATCAGTCACGATTTCTCATTCGCAGATCCTAAAGCCGGGGTCAGCGGGGTCGGGCTCGTGGAATCGGGTTCCTGCACGAAAAAGCAGCGGAGTCAGTGACCCATTAAGAGAAGATCCGATCGTGGGCGGCCGAGTAGAATGTATGTGTATGCACGCCGATCGGCGTACGTCCTTATATAGTATATATCCTATAATCACGTTTCTTTTTTTTCTTGCGCCATCTAAGGGCGCCCAGGAGCGTTTTTTTTTCTTTTATACTGTGCAGCCGCTTGCGGGAAGCGTATGAGAGCGAAAGGTTGCAAGCCTGCGGGTGGTGAACGGTGACGGGGGAGAGCAGTGAAAGGAGGGGAGAGGGAGCTGTTTCTAAATGCGAAGTATTTCTTAGCGAACTTCGGCGAATTCGGCCATATCCATCTATCTATATTGCTGCATACGACCTTTAGCTCTCCTGGCCGTATCGGTAATCGGATCTATACAAAAAGTGGTATGACATAACGTGACTGAATGACGAGTATAAGTGACTATCATCTTAAAAGAATAATAGCGTGACGTAAAAAGGGACGGGAAAGAAAAGAGAAACTACAGCGTTGACTCGCAACTAAAGTTTGTTCCTAAAAGAAGCGGAATATATGACATCTGAAAAAGCAAAGCAAACACAAGAAAAGATTGATTGATTGATATGTGGGGTTTAACGTCCCAAAACCACTATATGATTATGAGAGACGCCGTAGTGGAGGGCTCCGGAAATTTAGACCACCTGGGGTTCTTTAACGTGCACCCAAATCTGAGCACACGGGCCTACAACATTTCCGCCTCCATCGGAAATGCAGCCGCCGCAGCCGGGATTCGAACCCGCGCCCTGCGGGTCAGCAGCCGAGTACCTTAGCCACTAGACCACCACGGCGGGGCAACACAAGAAAAGAACCATCGCGCAAGCTGAAAGTGACAAATACATATAAATCGCTATGTGGCTAATGAAACGTGCAAGCTGTCAGATATGAAACTTCTGCACCTAATAGTGTTATAGAAGGCTGGCCGATGCAATTATCACCTTCCAGTGACATATAAAAATCTTCCATGATTTCTCGAGACCAACAGTTTCGAGAAATCATTCTTCTAAGTGACTAGTAATAACATATGAAAATCATGACATGATTTGCATGTCATGGTCTTGATGCCCTTGCGGTGGTTTCGTTTACATGACATATTGCGAAACTGGTATTGTATGGCATTACTGCCCGGCTAACATAAGTGACAGGCCCTAACGTGGAAATTATGACATGCATGTCATGTACGTCATCACTACACGCCATGCTCGTGGTGCGCTCGCGGTCGTTTCGCTAGATTCGCATATACCAGATCTGGTATTACGTGACGTGAATGGATGACGAAGGTATGTGACTGGTACATGATAATCATGACATGCGTGTAATGTAGGAATGTGACTACATAGAAGCTCATCTAGCGCTCGCGGCCGTTTCTCTAGCTTCACTCACATATACCAACTTACGTGACGTGACTGGATGACGAAGGTAAATAACACGCCGAAATTGATAATCATGATCGATATGTGTTTCATGTAAAAGTTGACCGCATGATACGCTCATAGTGTGCTCTTGGTCGTTTCACTAGCTTCCCATATACCAAATTTGGAGTTACGTGACTGGAATGGATAACGAAGATATGTGACTGGTGAAACCATAATGATCATGACATGCGAGTCATATAAGAACGTGACTACATACCACACTCATGATGCACTCGTAGCCGTTTCGCTAGTTTCACATATACCAAATTGGTATTACGTGACGTGAATAGATGACGAAGGTTAACTAATTGTCCAAACATGATAATAATCACATGCATTTCTCGTAAAACACGACCACAAGTTACGGTCATCATGCGCTCGAGGTCTTTTCACTAGCTTCACATATACCGAATTCGGTATTAGGTGATGTGAATGGACGATGAACACAAACTACAGGCACAACTATGATAATCATGACATGGAAGTCATGTACGACATGGTTTACGATCGCCTCGCAACGTTGTGCTGATTTGAAAGCGACATTCCAACATTCCTCATTTGTGCTTCTCATATAATGAATCTCACTGTACGTTGGATCTGCCAATATTTAGGGGCGAAGCTCTTTAAAGCGGTACCTATTCGTCCCTCTTAGCCATTGTAGTATGTAACAAGTATAACATTTCAACCTCCAAGGTGGAGCCGGTGAGAGATTTCTTCTGTGCTTTGTTGAACAATAAAAAATAGCGCTCAATGAAGTAATATTTCTTTAGAGGGGTGCCACGGCTAGATAAACACAACTAAGGCTTATGGTATAATCAATCGCATAATCGATAAACTACAGTGCCGTAGTTGTTTCGCTACCCAACATCCTGCAAGTGTGTGACCTAGAGCCTCGTTTTTGTTTATAACCAAGTCACTAAATGCTGCATTCAGAAACCATTTAGTAGTCCTCACCATTGGGAGGATGCCAAGAGAATTTTATGATGTGCTTGAAGCAGAATGCATTACCACTCTGAGATTATTCTGGTGAACGGAAGGTGCAGTGACAATAAACATCACTCTGGTAAGTTGCACTTTCTGATCTTTTTACAATGCATTAGCAGCCGAGAAAGACCAAATGCTTTCGTTCGTCGTTTCATACGTACAAGCAGTTACACTCATACTGGCGCAACCGAATAAGCCATCCTTTGAGAATGGGCATGACGTACGCACATATGAAAACGCGGCGTGGCTAGGAGATGACGCACGGAGCAGTCCATAATGGCACGCTTCAGCCAGATGCTACCAGGCAGTGACTCCACTCAACTTTACGGCCAATAGTTCATTTGTATATTTTTATTTCTTTTAGTGCTCAAATTTAGGGTCACATTTCACTCTAAGCCTTACGTCTCTTCCTAAACATTGTTAAATATTGTTCAACTTCTACAGGATGAACATTTAGACGATGAATGTAGATTGCATACGCATACTATGTGTGGGTAGGTGGAAGCCTGTTTTAAGGTACAACACATGTTTAGATATTCAAACAAACAGGAGGTTAGTCTTGTGTAAGAAGCAAAACAAGGAAACAACTACGGTGGTGGCTTTACAGCAATGTTATTACACTGCTGAGCATCGTAAGCTTGGGCTAGATTCCCGGAATCACAAAACACAGTTTAGTTAGGTTAAATTAGAAAAATTTGTATGATTATCTAGGCCAGTGGTTCTCAAATGGGGGTTCACGGACCCCCTAGGGTCCGCAAAGCCATTTCTATGATCCGCAATACTCTCACCTGCATTTTTCTTTAAGTGTGACTGTGCCACGTATTGATGAACTGTCCAATATTAAGTGATGCGGCAGGTTTGTTCGATGTTTTTGGTAGCAATAAAAGGTGCTTGTTTCACGCTCCAGTTGTGTTAATTTACTTACGTGCCCCCTCCCATCTGCTTACGTGCCCCCTCCCATCGTCCCCCCTCCCATCTGCTGCAAGGGGTCCCCCATAACTTCCACCAGTCCACAAGGGGTCCCTGACACATCCATGGCTGAGAACCACTGATCTAGGCAATGAATTGTCACCGTAACTAAGTTTCTGATTATTGTCTTGTTGTGACTCAAATGAATGAGCAGACTGAAGTACACATTACTAGATTTATCTAGCAAAGCAAAGGAACTCTCATGGGACAGGTTCCTCCAAGAGTTACATGTACAAATATCTCATTTTCAAATGCCATCTGATGTTGGTACTGGTGCAGGAAAAGTGCGCCTGTGACATTGACCGCACTTTCCTGTCTTGTGTTGTGTTGCCATTGACCACGGCAGTGCGACTGTGTAATTTGATACCTCGGAGCCCACCCACTTTGTCTCACCCACTTACTTAATACTTTTTCCATGGTAAGCTGTTCACAGTTTTAGTATTAGTACGATGGTGAACCATATCTACTATGAAAACTGTTTTCATGAAGGAACAGTAATGCAGATTTAGCATGCTAGGGGCATCAAGACATTGTACTGCCACTGAAACTAAGAAGCTGTCACAACTTACCTGTGAAGCTCCTCACAGGGTCGTTACTACGCGTGGGTCCAGGGGGGATTTTGAATGAGCCCTCTTCCCCCCCCCCCCCTGCCAAGCGATCACTAATAGTGGTCACTCATATAGTCATCAATCATCATACTTCGAAAAAAAATGATGCTGCATTTCAATCCACGAGTACCGTACTTATGAGTGTTGATAAATTAACTTGAGTCCTCAAGAATGGCTAGGGAGAGGCCGTTGGGCGCACAAACGTCGCCTTATTACTTGTTCGATGCCGGGCTGCCTCACTAACAGTAGAAGCAGTGATACCCCATTCTTCCGTTTCCCAAATAATAACAGGTTAGAAAAGAAAAGTCGTAACAATTTCGATTCTCACTGACAAATGCAAGACATGATAGGAAGAGCAATAGAGATAAATCGGCCACTTTTTATTGCATTACCACTTCTCTGGGGCAGCTGTCACTGACGATGTACTCTATGCCTCTGAGGCCCTTCAGCAGATTGCATTTGTTTCAGTGGTGCCTGCACTGAATTCCACAACGTGAACAGGCATAGAAAAGTATTTAAATTAATGTACAGTAGACTCTCACTCAACGGAAATTTGTTAAACAGAACTGCTGCTTGAATCGAAAAACTCCCTCCAGCACGATTGGTTTAGATTCTTCACCCTTGTTCATGTCTCAGTAAAGGAACTCCTGTTAAACAGAGCACATTTTTTCTAGTCCCTTCGGGTTTCGTTTTAAAAAAGTTCACTGTACGGGAGCTGTGTTTGTGAGCGTGATGGTTATCTGTTTTCCTTGCAAGCTAAATTTGTTCACAAAACTGATGATTTAGATGTCAGTAAGTGAATGAACAACTTTAATGGCTATATGTTCAGCTGCATTGCGTGAAGCTGGTGGTGCTAACAAAACTCGGTGTCTTAATAGTGAGAACTTGATGGGTCATGTTCTTCCCAGTGTTGGAGCAGCTTTTGATATACTACTGTAACCTTCTCAAGCAGTCTGCATTCAACTTACCGACACAATTTTGAAGCATCAAAAGAGGGGCAGTTCTCATTTTTTTGGCATGTAGTGCGAATGCTCTTCCCTCAGGGGATCTGGGAAAGATGTATAAAACATATTAAAGTTTAATTTGGAGGTTTTCATCGCCAAGTAGCTGTAAGCTGGCCCCCACCACAGTGGACATTATCATGGACGAGTCGACACCGTCGGCCCGGTTTGCTAACTCTATACCCTGGATGCGGCAGAAATTGCTGATATCTCTGTCTGGAGTTGCTGGATGACAATTCACTAGTCATTGTTTATGGGCAACCGACAGCAGACAACAGAGCTGCTGCTAGCAGATTGCGATTCACTGTACATGCATAGCTTAGGCGTTCGTCAGAATTTGTTGACATGTCATCGTGATATTGTTCATCAATATCGAAACTAAAAAGGGTTTTTTGAGGTACTAGCAGCATTAAAATTAAACTCAATGTGTTTTTATATATTCAAATATAATCAATGTGTTTGACTTGTGTTTAAAATACTATTGAACGTGATTCTTCTTTCAGAGCTGGGCATCAGTGTTTTTATTTACACCTTTACAGCTTCATTGCAGTGCGATTCATTCTTGAATTTGGCTCATGAAAAAATGGATGGCCTTCCTAGATTTGTTGGCCTGGATGATAAGTGGATGATAAAAAAAAGAAATGTAGTTAATCTGAAGAGATTTTTGAGCTATATTGACCCAGTACACTGTTTGAATGCGTTAATGTTGCGCATCGCTCACACAAGTGAAAACATTGTGTCAATAGTGCACACACGAGTTGCATACGTTTGCGCATCCAGTACTGTGTGCGAGTTATGGTCATCCATAGCAAAATTTGCCAATTTCTCTAATCAAAGGTGACGTGAGCAAGTCCGTGTGTGTAGCTCAATTTTCATGCACAGAAGTTATTGCAGTATAATAACATCAATTTCACCTGCAATATTGGAAGCAAGATTGGCTAAAGACCATACAGGAAAAGCAACCTTCTCGGATGCTTACCTAATTTTTCTCCTCTGCGTTCTCCAAGGAAGAAATAAATGACTTCATTTCATTTCTTGTGTTTACTGCGATTATTCTACATGGCAATTCAAAATAAATGAAGTTTGGGAATGTTGCTTGGTGTCAAAAAACAAGATGTTAGCTGAATGTTTATGTGTGTGTGTGCTAACTAAGTGCGAACACAAAACAAAGTAGTGTTAAAGATCAGATAGAAAGTGTCAATCAGAGATAAAGCATCCTACATGCTAAGCACCGTCAAGCTTCGATTCCTTTTTGCATACTGAGCTTGGATGCTGGATTTTTGTTTCATTGCAGATGCAACGCATGGATGGAAAATACTAGGCAGGAAAACTTGAAGGAGGTACCAAAAAAGAAGTTGTACAACAACTTGTGTCTTTGCACTTTACATTTTAAAGATGAAGATTTCACGAGCTCTGCCAAGAAGAGACTTATTTGGAACGCAGTTCCATCTGTAAGGCCTGATGTGTCTAACCCCTCAACTGTGTTTGTGTAACACGAAAGAAAATAAGGCATGCAAACTAACACACAAGGGAAAGGACACAACCGCTGGTACTGTGTTATTCTCATATCTACTGTCCCTGTATGCACCTCTTACGTTACTGCATGATGAATCCCTACTAACTAGCTGAACTTGCTGTCATTTTGACCCGCTAAGTCTGGAACTCATTACTCTCCATTCAAACATAAACAGCTTTTCACGAGCAGTTTCTCTCTCTCTTTTTTGAACATCTCTTTTCAATGAATGAATAGATGGATGAAAAGAACTTATTTAAGCCCACTAGAGATCTCTTTTGGAGCTCTTAAACATGGATGTCTTTAAAGGAGCCGGCCATTGTGAGTACTCACATGCTGCGTAGGAGCCGGCGCTCACGTGCATGCAGGGCCGGCTCGCGCGTTGTGACTGCCTTCATCTGTCTTGCCGTGCCGTCAGTGTTTATTTTCGTTTACGATGTCCGCGTTGTGCTTAGTGTTGACACTGTCCCGTGGCAATATTTTATTGACATCATTATTGTAACATATACTCATACCGTATTACGGCATAAGCAACTATGAGCTCACTCAAGTAGCTAGTTTCAGCGGCTACGTTTTCTGACAATGCCACCAGCATCTGTCGCATTCGTCGTCCATAATGACGAAAAGAATATACCGGAATTCTCACCAGGACTGAACCCAGGCAGTCTCTATCGAATTCCACCCATAGCTTACTACTGGATCATGCCAGTTCTTGCAAACAGATTGTAAAACAATACTATACAGTGACTTCTTGTCATGCTGGAATTTATGTATGCAGGCATGTGGTTGTAAACATTGCACTGTTGTTGTCTATTATAACATCAGGTGTGACACATTGTGAATTTTTAAGGGGTGGGTACCCGTCAGCATCAGTAGTTGCTTTGGACTAGAGATCCACTCTTTTGTCTCTCATATTTTTTAAGTTTTTGAATCAATCAGTCATTTAATATAACAAGCCATGATTCACATGTGCACATATGTAACTGAAATGCTTATTTTTTAGCCCGTAAAGTGCCCATGACTTCTCATCGTGCTACACGCTTGAGACCACTTGGTATAAAAAATAAAAGAAAACTATATGTGAATCAGATAAGAAAAAATGGAGATGGAACATGAGATGATGCCAGGGAAAACTGAAGAAAGCAAGATATTGTATTATCAACATCGATCTGGGCTTTTTACCGTTTCACCACTACGTCACAGTTACTACATAGGTTCTCCCCCCCATGGTCATTCATCAACTGATTCTAAGGCCCATATTCACAAACTAACCTCGGCCTTACTTAGAAGTGTGGCAGCTTGGGCTAGTTGGTATGGCATGACGATAGTTATAGCGCGAGAACAAAACGACGACACAGAGACAAGAAGGACACGAAAGACACGAGCTAACTTCCGACTCAGTCACTAACTTAAGACTCAGTCGAGCGCTAACTTCCGAGCAGTCGGAAGTTAGTGCTCGTGTCTTTCGTGTCCCTCTTGTCTCTGTGTCGTCGTTTTGTTCTCGCGCTATAACTATCGTCTCGGCCTTACCTCACATTTTGCTCAACTACTCTCTACTTGCGTTATGAAGGCACAAAAATGGTAACAGGGCGAAAGATAAGGACAAGACTGGTTTATGAGTACTGGTCCAAATTGTTTATCATGCGCAATAAAAGTTTAAAATCGATAAGGAAAACTCGAGTAGAGGTTGAGGTTGGTTTGTGAATACGGACCTAAGCGTTATGCAATTCCTTTTTCACCCTGCCTTTTGTTTCATCTTCCATCTTGCCTTTTCTATTTTCACTACTTATTTATACTCTTTTCTTTTTTAATTCCTTGTGCGGTACTTGCTGTACTGTCTACACTAAGTTACCTATTTCATCGCTTCATTTATTTATTCAGCACGCACGTCGACAAAACGTCCCAAACTTGAAAAAAGGTGACGAAAATAGCAGTGCTTTAATATAACCGCGGTGGTTTAGTGGCTAAGGTACTCAGCTGCTGACCCGCAGGTCGCGGGTTCGAATCCCGGCTGTGGCGGCTGCATTTCCGATGGAGGCGGAAATGTTGTAGGCCCGTGTGCTCAGATTTGGGTGCACGTTAAAAAACCCCAGGTGGTTGAAATTTCCGGAGCCCTCCACTACGGCATCTCTCATAATCATATGGAGGTTTTGGGACGTTAAACCCCACATATCAATCAGTGTTGAAGGCTCTTTTGCCGACACATTTTTTTATATTCATGATAAGAATGTTATCTCACAGTGATGAGATTGTTGTCGTAACATCACATATGTACATACATTTTTATTCCAACTAGCCTGGCTCTTCGAGGGATTCTGTGGCTGAAATGTACGGGCTGTTTTTTAGAAGCCACTTATTGTCCACGGCTAATCGGATCATGTTGATATTCCATGATGTCTCTGCAGTATGGGATACTTTTTTTAGGGACTCCAAACGGATGAATCTGACACTGAAACAACCACCACCTTTTCGTCATTCTTGTGTCACATGATGCGAGATGGAGTAGCAACTGAAGTGGCCCACGAGGCAGTTGAGTCGATGCTCCCAGCAACTACAAGCAGTCCAAGAAAAAAATCTAGGCCATTGTACATAACATACATTGCTTACTGAGGCCAAACTGTGAGCCACAGGTGTCGCTTCTCGTGTACAAATGTGAATTGCATCGATAATTTATTACTGAAACTTTTTATAAGATGCCGTTTAGGACTGACGGTATGGGTGTTGCAATGAAGCTACACCGCTTGTGTAGTTTCCAAAATAAATGTTTAATAAAAGCAGCGGCTAGTCATTTACGTCGTCTGTAACTTTCTGGGATGTCATCTGAGTTTTTTTACATGTTAATCCGCACTATAGAGCAAAATTTTTGCTGTTAACAATGTGATTGGTGTGTATTTTTAACTTCCATAGTAAGAACGCTGAAGATAGCATAAAACAATAGGCACATAGGACACGCTGAGTGCTGAACGTGCTTTGCATGCGGCCACGGCAACAAGGTACTACTCCTAGAGAACCAAGGACATGAGCAAGAAAGTCCTCTGCACTAGAAGTGACAGACTACAATACGATATGTTGGCCGACTTGGGTTTGGCTTCAATAATCATGGTGCATGAAACAGCACTGAAAAGAAGGCACGTGAGATGTACAGAGTGCAGCACTTGTTGTTTTGCCTATGTATTCTCTGTGCCATCATGCGTGCTGCACTTTTGGACTTCATCATTCGTAGCAGATAGTCATTTCTGGAGGGGCCATGTTCCAGGTGGAACAAGTGACCACAGTAGCACTTAGTCTTTCTTGACTGTGTTCATGTCGTATGATTATCATTACTGCAACATTGGCAAATCCATAGTCCCGGTGCCAGCCCCACCAACGGTAAAAAAATCTAGTGTATAGTTAGAATTGCAGCTGTCATGCACTACTCAATGTTGCATTGAAACTGTTGCGGTTATTGTGACAGTTCGTCTAAGTCATTCTTTCATCATAGAATAGCACCATACAAAAGACATGTGAGAGTGTTTGCTCGCCACAATGTACTCCATCATTCTTTATTCTCTCAACTTACTTTATGCGGTAGTACATGTAGGGTTGCATTGTGTCTTTATGCCCCCATTTATTCTAGGGGCGAAGCTCCTCTTAGTATAGCCTTGTCCTGCGTGTGGCGTAACCGAGAGCGAAAGAGACGAGAAAAAAAAAGGAAGGCAGTGTCTCTCGAACAATATAATAGATGGCGCTGTCTCATAGAAGTACATACAAACTGCAGTTGAATGAGAATATTCTAGATGGCGCTGTACTGCTACTCTTCGATTGGCTGCGTCACAGGTGCGCAAGGAAGAAGTGCCTTCCTTAGTCTCCTGGATAGTTGCCGTAGGTGGCGAATCGTTGGTGGGGCATAGACAAAGCAGAGCGGCGGGTATGTTGAAGACGCTTGCGCTCAACTTCCTTGATTCAGGTGTCGTCGGTGCTAGCCACGCGTGGGCCGTTCTGCATTCTCGAACGGGATCAGACACATGCACGGACGGACCGACACACGGACGTATGGATGGACATACACTTCGTCCTACTCATCATTCACTCCGTGGATATGGTGCGATTTTTTTTCTAGGGCTCCCATCAGCCAGACTTGTGCATAATATGTTCCAGGGCTGATTGAGTGTGCAGAACTTCCTTGCCCGTACACAGCTTGTAAACGAATATTGGAGCAGTACAAGTACAGTGATTTTATATCAATTTCTAGTGGTACATATCAGTGCTGCTGGCTAGTGCACTCGGGTATATCACATGAAACATTGGTCTGTGCGTAGGTCAAAATACTACGTCTATCAGTACTCACGTTTGCATAGAAAGTTCTCGGCTACATGGGAGGCCACTCTTCTTGCTTTAAGAAAAATTACTCTGCAATATTATTTACTATTACTTTACAGTTGCAGGTGTGTACAGGAAATTGAAACTTCTCAATTTGTGATGAGAACTGCCCCAGCTTTTTTCCTTTCAGATTAAGCAGGTGTTTGCACTTGTTAATGCAAATCACAGCACAGAAATGCATGTCGTACACTTTTCACTTAAATAAGAACTCTGCTTTGCAACTTGCCAATAACGTTATATATTGCAGATCAAGTGAAAATAATTACAATTTGTACAATAGAGCTCCTCCCACTTTTTTTTAAAGATCTTTGAATATTTGCCACAGAGTCACGAATAGAAAACAAGACTAACACAGCTGTCTATGGCATTCCATTGCTGGTCACCGAACCTAGAATGGCAGAACTTGCTAGTACAGTTCCTTTCATTTTTTGTGCGAATTTATGTACTCGCGTTTTTGCGTAGCAGCCCTTTATATGCCAAATCGATTCTGCCGGAGCCTACTAGGTGGACAAAAGGAAAATCAAGTTCTTGTTGCAGGACAAATCTTTTTGTCAAGCAAGCAGCCTCATTTCCTCCTTGAAATTCATATGAATTTCTCGTGTAGCTACTGTTGTAAATGGTTTGATGACATCTTCACATTGTTAAATATAACTCTTCTCGTTGAATATAACATAATGGGGTGACGTAAACTGAGCAATGTACTCTGATATAGCTTCTTGTCTCATTGTTATAGCACCAAGTAACCTTGAATGTGTTCTTCAGACAAAAGGAGAGAAAAAAGCACTTAATGTGCGTGATGTGTCTGTTTGGACATATTTTGCGGCGATCGACTCAGATGGTAAATAGACTCAGATGGCATGGTCATTTACTGATCACTTGGAGAAGCGTTGCAGGGCCCCTTGACAAGGACAGTAGTTAGGTCACCAGTCGACACAAAAAGTAAAAGCTTGTCCATAATACATTACTAGTAGACTCCTTTAGTAAGCTTGGACAATGAGATATGCTGTAAAAAGGTGAGGGCTGAGATCCACCAAACGTCTACAAGGCCGTTTACATTTCTTTCTTGTGAACATCAACCTTATTCCAGGATAGCCGTGAAACAACGCACAGTTCAACCTGGATATAGCAAAATTGACACATTGCCGCAAAAGTTCATTATAGACAAGCTTTTGTTATAGGCAGTTTCAGCGCGAAAATTCGAAAACAAAATAAACAAATTAAGCAAAAGGGGAATTGAAGGCGTAGTACACCCAAAACATTTATTTAGCGGTAAAAAACTATGTTTTAATTGCAATAATTGCGATAGCAATTATATGGACATTTTCGGCGGGTTTTTCGTCGCCGTTACATAGGCTTATATAGCTTGCGGTGAATTCGCACTCCACCTGCGCAATGCCATGAGCGAACTTTGCTTGTTACCCATCGGCCGCCAGGGTCGCGTGTTGTGCACGTTGACCCGCAGCTCACATTGTCCCTATTATGTGTTAGTACCACACGATGAGGTTCGGCGATCTCTTCAGCCACCCTGTGGCAGGCTGCTTGAAGTCCTCCGCCGCGGGAACGAACATTTTACCCATCTATAGATGCAGTCGTGAGGAGGCTGTTTCGGTGGACTGCATTAAGCCAGCACACATGGACAGTGAAGATGCAGCGGTGTCTTCGCCTAGGGAACTCCGCCATGGCCCCCAGCTTCAACACCAGCCCAAGCTATAACGAGGTGACCACCAGGCTGACGCACAGCGGACGGCTCTCAAGAGCGCCCACTCAACTTAGTTCGGGAACTGGGAGAGTTCGTGGCCACCAACAAATCAACTAAACAAGCTGTGGTGTCCCTCCTTTTGACTGGTCCTTCCTTGTCTACTCAACTTCCTCACCGCGCAGAGAAGCGGAGGGCGAGGAGAGCTGACTCGGCAGAGAATGAAATCAATGAAGTTGGTTCAAAGTTGGGATTCGAGCCGTCCCTTTGTCTTTCTTCACCGCGCGTACACGCGTCCCAACAAGTCAAAGTTGTCAGCGTCCACACGTTTCTCGAAAAATGACGCTAAAACTTCTTCTGAAATCATCGATGAAGTGGAGCAGATGTAATAGCCATGTTTATTGTCGGACTGCGTCGCTCATTTTGTCCGGTGGTCTCTCGGGCAGCTTGCTAGAGCGGCGCTCCAGGTTGGCTTGGGGGATCTCGGCAACCTTCACCAAATGTGATTATGTTTATTGATATTTTGAGGTCGTTACGAAGGAAAACCATATGGTTACAGTATTTTAGTACACTGTAATACAGTATACACAATGCATGGCTGGCATGGGCGGCACAGGCTTTCGTGCAATCAGATGATGATATAATGACTCAATATGGCTCATACCCACTCAGGGGTATTGTATCAGTTAATCAGTGAGACATTTTCAGTGCTGAAACCAGAACGATGGTCTTTTCGTCCTCTTCCACAGGCGCATACCCGCTGGCGCATTTTTATTTAAAATACCTTACAGGCCCTTGTTTCAGGGCATTGTGTAAGGGGGGTTACAAAGGGCGAGTGTCGCGACAAAACTGTAAGGAAACATTAAGGAAGGCTCCACTACACCCAGAAATATGGAAAACGCGATCTCGAATGGCAGTTTTAGGTGTCAAGTTGTTACCCCCTATGCCCGCTTCAGTAGTCTTTATTGTCCCGACACTCGCGAGAATAAGTTTCGTGAGTGCGGCCCGCTAAATTGGGCGAGTTCGATACCATTGCCATATACCAACCTATATATGAGCCAAGTCTGCAGATTTGCCCCGGAGACTCCCGAATTTTCAGCAATCCCCCCGATTGCATGGTGTTGGGACCGGCCGTTACCAGCACCGGAGTGTCGGGAGGAAGATGCCGAGGCACCATGAAGAGACGTACTGAAGGGAAACTTTACACAGTTGCAATTACAGGGCAAGCATTTTTTTTACATGACGAACATCTCGGGATAAAGGACAAAGGTCGTGTCGAATAAGCCCGCGGGGGCTGATTAGACCCTGAATAGTTTCTTTCTCCATATAGACACACTGAATAGTTTCTTTTCTCCATATGCATAGACGGGGAAATGGCCACAAATTGCGTCGCGGCCAGAGGGCTCCTCGGCGCGTTGTGCCCGGAGGCAGCGCTGCTGTGCCGCTTGTCACGTGATCATAGAGGGCGGTGGCGAACTTTGAACTGGGGCGGAGCCCGCACGTCGCGACGTCGCTAAAAGTGCCCCAGTATGTCGACTGCGCCTACCGCTGTTTACAAACATAGAATAGCTCCACAGTATGGAATAGCAAGAGATGAATGATGGAAGGGACGATGAGATGCAGTGATGGGAGAGTTGCGAGGAAGGAAAGAGAAAGCGAGGACATTATGGAAAGTGATGAAGAAAGAAAGATGAAAGGACTCTACGTGCGTTCGTCTGGTGGCGGCGCTTGCTTGCCAGCTCCGCTAGAGGTACTGTATATGCTTAGCCTAAAGGTAGCAAAAACAGTAACTCTAAGCTCTGCTATACTCGGAGCCATATGCAGTAGTTTCAAGCCCCGCTGTTGACTTATACGGCACATGTGTGGCTTTAATTATTTCATTGGTTTTTCCTTCTTTTGTGTAGAACAAAGAGGAAAAAAACAAGCAGAAAATTTTGTTTAGTTTTTCATTGTTCATTTGTATTATTCGCAATAAAAGCTTTATCACCACCAGAACTTCCGTAATATATTTTCCCAAAGTTTCTACTCCACAAGTTACCCCATTCTTAAGTTTTATAGAAATTCCTAGAACCATTCTATTCTTGGCCGATCCCTTGCAGTGGGTGTGAGCCACGGTTCACAGGTGAGCAAGAACAAGGCACGAGCACGGAAGAAGAAGAAGAAGAAGAGGTGGTCGCGTGCGAACGGGTTCAGCGCTGCGGGCTGTATCCGTAATATCTGCTTTTCCTACTTTTGCAACTCTGCGATCACAGAAGTGTCCCAGAGGCTACGCTCATGGAGACGAGTGGCTACAGCGCCCAGGTATTTACACGATGGGGATGCGCACTTTCTTAGACTAGTCTGATGTCATCGTGCCTACCAGGCCTACCAGGTCCATGTTCGGTGTCCGTATGGGACAAGAGCTATATAGCTATCTGCTTTCTGCATACACTCTGTGTACTCTCAATAACTTTCGTTGGCGTTCAACGCCTCAAAACTCTGACAGGATTAAAGAGACGCTGTAGTGAAGGCCTCCGGAACTTTCTGCAACCGGGAGTTTCGTGGCGTGCACCTAAATTTAAGCACACCATGGAGGCTTAATCAGGTATCGGGTGACGAATCTCATCCTCTGGTAAGTTCTGGCCGTGCCAGTCACATTTCGATGGAGTCGAAACGCCCGTGTATTGTGTAATGTCTCTGCACGTCTAAGAATCCCAAGAGGCCTAAACTATCTGCGAACCTCCACCACGGTGTCTCTCGTATATAGCCTTAGGTTACTCTGAACTCCATAAAACCAGTCAACCAAAGGCTAAGGTTTAGGGGCGAGTTAGAGTTTTCCAACCAACTAGCCATGCAGGTGGGTGAGAAGGTTCAACCCCCCCCTCACAGCTTTTTTTTAAATATTGTTCTCGTATATGTACACGCACTCATACAAACAAACGCACGTACGAGCATAGAAAAGTATGGTTGAGTCCAGGTCCCCCCCCCCCCCGAAAAATCTTTCTGACTACACCCCTGCACTTACCGCACACTTGACGGACCAACAGTTGTGTACCACTTTCTTTGTTCTACGTTTCAACGAGACATGACAGTAATAAAATTGCAGAATTTAAATTACTTTTTGAAGTAATTATGACTGGTAATATAGTAATGAAATGATAAAATATTACGGATACTCTTTTTAAGCCCTAGCAATAAGCGAAGCAGCTTGATTAATTAGTACACTGAGGTCCCGAATATTCCCGTGAATCGGCATTCAGGTTCGCCAGCCAACTTAGCGCGTCACAGACTTTTGATTAATCTTGCCGGTCAGCAGCGAAAGAAATCTTGCCTGTGCTGGATGTCAGACACCCCTTCTCATGGATGCACCCCCCTGCAAGAAGTTCTGAGGTTGCGTTTGGTCATACAGCGTGTAAACCTTGGCCCAAGCGAGTAATCCTGGGCCCATATAATCTGCTATAAATACCCTAGGGGAAAATCTGGCGCTGGTGTCTAGGGGAGCTGCAACGCGTGGTGCTCCGCCAACATGGTGTCTGTACGGATTTGTCCAAACGTTTTTTTTTCTTTCGTCTTCGTTGGGCCCCGTGTGGCCCACGTGAGCGGGGGTATGGGGAGGTTGAAGCTTCCTCCCCACCCCCGTTTTCACCTGACAACCCCACCCCTGCCCTTACAGTAGCAAGCATAGCCCAAAACACCGCATATGTTATCAGCCTCCCTTCCCTCCTGAAGGAACTCACTTGTCGTGGTTGCCCCCCTCCTTCCCCCCGGAAAAAAAAATCGCAACATATCCACAGAGTGAATGATGATGAGGGGAGCGAAGCGTCCTTCAGTCCGTCCGTTCGTTCTTGCTTCCGTGCGTCCATCCGTCCGTCCATGCACCCCTCTGTCCGTCCATCCGTGCGTCCGTCTGTGCGTTCGTCCACCCGTCTATACATCTGTCTGCCTGCCCGTCCGAGCGTGCGTACGTCCATTTAGTGAACACTCCAAGTACCGCCATCTTGTATTTTTTCATCATATATTCATTATACAGACGTACCGCCATCCAGCGAACATTCCGAGGACTAAACGAGAGGTGGCTACCTACTGCCTACTTCTACTGGTGCCCCCCTCCCCCTCCCCCCGGTGTGGCCTGCGTCCTCGCAAGACGAAGTTCAGCAAAGGCTCAGTAGTTCTACTTCACCACCTTCACCTTTTTAGGCTCACTATAATTGAAAATAGGCAGCGTGTCCATGTGTGCCTGCATTTGTCCCGTCTTTTATTCGCGTGACGAGGAAGCCTGCTGAATGAAGGTATTCCAGTGTGTGATGTATGTGCAGGTTCGACCTCAACTCATCGCCCTGCAGTCGGTGGCGGCTGCTACCGAGGAGGCGCCTTCGTCGGCGCACCGGATGCTGCTGCTGCCGTCGCTGGGCATCGCGGCCGTGGTGCTGGGATCTGCGCTGCTCCTCTCCATTGTGTTCGCGCTCATCAGCTCGCGCACAGAACCGTGCCGCTCGTACGCCTGCGGACGGTTCGCCCGGAATCTGCGGGAGTCCATGAATAGGTAGGTTTCGTGCTCCGCTGCGGATATCTATAAAGGGACAATAAAGCAAAACGATGAACAGATGAAGGCTAATAAATTTTAGTCTGAGAACTGCAATGTCGTTAATTTCACCACCATATCTTTGCTGGTAGAGAAGAAAAACGAGGTCAAAGTTTCATGTTTAAATTTCGCTCCGAGATCTGGGTTCGTCACGTCACGAATTTCAAAGCGTACATTTCGTATTTTGGCAACATTGGCTCAGTTAAATTTTCTTAAGTTCGGAATGTTGACTCTATAGCCTCCTCAGATGACTGTGTATTTTATAATTACTGATTGGGATCTACGTAAGACCTAGTATACGTCGTCAAAATTGACACGACTTCGCGGCGTTTGATGTGAAATTTCAAGGTGGCATTGCCACTCGCTACTATGTACTATGTACGCTACTATGTACTAGTTCCACGTAGCTCCTAAAGAGCCGTGCTGCGCATGCGCGAGGAGCAGTGACGTCACACGGCGCCCGCCCATGCGCGCCTCTCCGGTCTGCCCATTCCAGAGGAGGGACGTTGGTTACGTCATAGCCGCGGCAGACGCATTCCGATCGTACACCCTGGCTTGTGCCCCTCGAGCCACGCTGCTCTTTTCTTTGGTCGCATTTGCCAGTACGGCAGCGATAGAGGAGGAGAGCGAAATTGCCACTCAGCGGCGCAGAAGAGTGAAGATCTCGCGCGAACGAGTCCCGAAGCAGGCGCCTGGTGATTAGCGGTTGAGCGTAGGAAGAACGAACAGTAGGAAAGCTAAACGTGCTGCAGAGACGCCGCACCAAAGGTAGGAACGTCAAGCAAAGCGGCGTCGTCAGGATGCTGAGCGACGCGCCCGACCATCGCAGCAGCAGCAACAAGACGCCGTCGATGACGCCAGGAGACAAAACGCCGCCATTTTGGGCTGCGTGCTGGGCTACAAAGGTTGACGTCACAACCTCAGCAGTGCATTTTTTGTGTGCTACGCTAATTTTTGCAGCCCAGAAAGGACTCCGACGGCGCTCAGGTAGCTGTTTGTGAAAACGTATATTCGATGGAACTTTGAGAAAGCGCCAATGCGGCTTGTTCATGATTGACTTCATGAACAATCCATTTAGATATGCGTGCGACGTGTGTGAAGGGATATAAAGCATAAAAGACTTTACGCTGGTAAGCACCGCTACGATGAAACGTTGAGTTTGATGGCACCGTGCATCTTAGCTCATGGTACATGTCCATGGCGTAGCCGAGCTGAGCCACTGCTAATTACTTTTCCCGTTTCCTCGCTTACCGAGCGCTTAGTCACAGCGAGTTTGATGTTTCTGGTATCGTGAAACAGTAATTTACCAGTACAAGAGAAATTGTTTTTCTTTGTAGTGCCGAAGGAGGTCCCAATTCAGTCTCCGACTACGGGACCTCCTTCTGTATACTGTCTGTAATGACTTTACTTCACAGTAACAATAAAATCTGATTCTGATTCTGATTTAAGGCGAGCTAACTAAACGGATAAATGGCTGTTGGCGTCAACTCGAGCGCTCCAAAAAGCATGACGGCATCATTGATGACCCCAATTTTATGACGCCACATGTGATGTGTGAGTCGTCATGTGAAATTCGTGACGTGTAGCACATCTCTTGATTAGCAGTTAACCGGGCGAGCCCTCAAAAACGTGGCGCTTTTTCCGTGGATTTCTTTTGCCTTAAGGTTCCCGTTAATACTACTTCAGATCCCTGGATTTCAAATTATAAATTAGCAGAAATTTTACATGGATGAAATTTCACATTTAGTTTAAAATGTTTTTTTTTGTGTGTGTGTGTCTGTGTGCGTACGTCGTTATCAATTCAAGACATCCATAGACATGACTGGCCACATACATCGCTTTATAGGAGTGTGGATAGTCTCTTATGCAGGGTTGAGTCAATAGACAGTGCATGCTACAGGCAGAGCCACCCCGATTTGTGTAAACCTAAAGGGTACTTTTGGAGCACAGTGGGCAATTTCCCGGTAAATGACTTGCAGGTCCTTCAACCCGTGCTACAGCTTCACCCGCTTCGTGTGCGACGGCTGGCAGCAGCAGCACGCGCACTCGGTGCGCACCGAGATCTTCATGTCGGCGCTCGAGCGGCTGTCCCGACTCACGCGCGACACCGTAGATGCAACCACGACTGACCACCGGGGTAGCGGCGGCCGGATGCGCACAAGCCGGGAGCGTATCGCGGCGCTGTACCGCAGCTGCGACGCCGTGGTGCGAGACGGCAGGAACGAGATGCCGCACGTCAAGAAGGCCCTGGCCGAGGCCGGCGTCTTCTGGCCCGCCAGGTCCAGGACGCCCGACGTTCTGCGTACCGTGCTTTACCTGTCCGAGATCCTGCACTGGCCCGCCATTGTATCGATTCGTGCTAACGAAGACTCTTCCAGTGGAAGGCCAGTCAGCGACGTCTGGCGAACTACGGTCGTCGTGCGAGAAGCGCACACGTTTCCCCGGATGCTGAGCCGGCAGGCCCGACTCCGCACCGTCAACGAGTCCCGACAGTTCTTCGACGTCCTCCACGCCCACTTTGCCTCCGGCGGCGGGTCGGACCACGAAGGGGTGACGTTCGAACAGATGAGGGCCGTGGAGCTGAAGATGCTGCCTCCGCTAAGCAGGGCCTACCAGGGCGTTTTGCACGTCGAGCCGAAGCCGCTCGATGACGGTGTCGAAACACTCGTCAACCACAGCAAGTGGACCGCAGCCATAGCGAGGCACTGGGCCGTGGCGGGCCACCGGGGCATCCGTATCCTGGCGACTAACCCGGCATTTCTGCACACTTTCCTCGCGTTGCTTCGCCAGTATGGCGAGTCGGACACGCATCTCTACGTCTCCTGGTGCGCGGTGCGCTACGCCGCGCTGTTCGCCAACATGGAGCTCGTCCTGAACCACTACGGCGCCGACCAGAGCAAGGCCCTGCTCAACTACGGCCGTGCCTGCTTCGCCATGACGTACACATTTGTCGGGGACCTTGTTTTCGCCCTGTACGACTCTGACGTCGTAGTGCGGCCCAGCACCAACATCAACGTGCACAGCCTGGTGCGTGACGTGCGCGGCGCCTTCGTACGGCGCCTGACGTCGTCCTCTTCGAAACCCTTCGCCGCCAACACGTCGTTCGCGAGCCGCTGGCACACGGTGGACTCGGCGCTGCGACTCGTGGACATGCCCACGGATGCGTCGACCGAGGACGTCGCGCTACCGCTGGAGGTGAGCGACTCGCTGGTCACCAACTGGCTCGCCCTCTGGTCACTGACGCGCACTCCCGGCTACGTGGCCCCGCGCAAGTCGCTGTCGGCTCGCCCCTTCCAGGACTGCATGTTTTACACGATCAACGAGACCGAGAGCGACTTCGTGCTGTCGCCGTTCACACTTGTGCTGCCCTTCTACGACGACGGAATCACGGCCGCCGTCAAGTACGGAGGGCTGGGCACGCAGGTACGCCAGTGCGTCTCGTCTGCGGTGCATCAAGGAACGGCCGGATAGTAATTATTGGGGTGGAGTGCATTTGACAAGAATTGTAAATGGCAGTATGCAACCACTAATAAATGTAGTTGCAACCACTCTCCCTCAAGAGGAAAGTACATGACAGCTGCATTTTAACGATACCTGCGGTGCACCAACCACGCGTAGCTCGCAAGAAAGGGTTCAACTTAAATTGAGGACGACGCAGCTATAGCCAGGAAATAAAAAAAATGATACGAGTCACCTTTAGGGATGAGAAGAAATCGGAGAGGGTCAGGGAACAAACGTATGTTAGTATATTTAGTCAAAGCCGAGAAGTGGGTGCTGCGATGCTGTTGGATGCGTGGTAATACTGGGATGGGTCGGATTTGGATTGCCACCATTCACGAAGAACCCGGACACTTCGGAGAGTGCGTCTGGCTATACAGCGCGTATACTTTGCCCCAAAACGGTTTATTTCAAGCTGAATCGGCACACAGCAAGCTATGTCGTCTTCGTTTTTTAGCAGTGTACACGAACTAGATTTACTTAACTCAAAAACTTCAGCGTCGATGCACGTACTGCTTTTACTAAACATAAAATCTAACGAGTGGGCGCTGAACTTGGCAGATCACAAGGTTCGCTCTAGCTGTGACTGTTTGTCGTCTGTTTTTTTTTTCTTTCGCCGTTTTGTTATGCTGTACAGGTGAGTGGACATCTGTTTTAGAATACAATACGCGTGTGAATAGATGCGTTTGTAAATGTTTTGTTTTAGAGAAGCCTTATTGTGTGCACGTTTGAACCCAAGCCTTTCTCAACGTATACGTCTGCCAACACTATAGCCTCGAAGACACATCCGGTTATTCCTTTGAATTGACGGCATGGCGCGCCTAAAGAAAATCGCGTGGACGGTAGTGCCAGATTTACCTCCAGTTATTGCGAGAAAGTTCCCCTAACCCGGGGGCCCGAGAAAACGAGCCACGGTACACGTACCTACGGTCCCTCGCGCGTCTCGGCCGTCGTCTATCCCGCCAAGCCGCAAAAAGCGACGAAGCAGCCCTTGGAAAAGCACCTGCATAACCTCGCCCCCGCCATGCCACCGTGCTAAGGCACACGATCACCGAGTCGCCTCGCTCTGGGGCGTTTCAGCTAAGCCTAATCCGCCAGACGAGCGTGCGTCATGGGGCGAAAACGACTTTATGAGGGATAGCACCCCCGCAACCTTCGCATATATCTTTACAGAGCCTGTTAGATGGCGGGAATACCGTGTGCAAGTTTGACATCTGTCTATTTTTTTAGCTTTGGGAACAGGAAGAAGTCCGCTCGGAAATCGGAGTAGATGCAGCTCTGGTACGCGCCGATGTGAGCTCAGCAGACTTCGACACGTTCCCAAAGTTCAAGGAACCACTAAAATGTGACCGTTTTGACAGTGTTCCCGTCATCCAACGAACTATCTTGGTGTCCCTGAAAGTGCAGACTTTCAGGGAGCCGTTGCAGTGTGGGATTCGCATAGAGGTGTATCAAAAACAAAAAAAAAAAACTGGTTAGAAGAATTTAACTATAAGCCTGTCAGATCGATCAATTCTTTTTATCAGCTAGACTTAGTCTCATTACTTACAGCCATTGTATATATAAACCTCAAATGCGCACCCCCCCCCCCTTTTTTTGCGCAATGTGTGTGTTCTTCACACAGCCTTGCATGTTGCGTTGTTCCTTTATTTATTATGCCCTCAGGTGGGTGTTGCGTCGGCCGAGTTGGCCTTCCGCTTCTACCACCACCTGCCGGACGCCGAGGCGGCGCTGAACGAGTCGCGGTCCTGCCTGAAGTTCTCGTCGACGTCGCCGGCAAGCCCGGCCTCTCCGGACCTGCTCATGGCCGAGCTGGCCTCTATAGAGGCCGTGCTGGACGCCTTTGTGAGCTCGGGTCACGGCGAGGACGACCGGTGGCTGGTGACGCCGCAGCTGTCGCCGGTACAGGTACAGAATCTTCGAGGACGGTACGATGGTTTCCGCGTCTGGAACGAAGTTCGGGCGAAATGGCGCGCACACTCCATGCAGGTGCTGCTCATCACGTGGTGCTTCGTCAAGTGCCCCGGTCGGGAGGAGCCCGGCGTCGAGGGAGACCCGTGCAGCGACGTGCTGCGCCACGTGCCGCGCTTCTCGCAGGCCTTCGACTGCTCGCCGGAGACGGTTCTCAACCCGACGCACAAGTGCAGCGTCTTCTGAGCGCCTCGAAACCGACGTCACCTCTTTATTTTAGTTTCTGCACCCGCGTCGTTCTGTTGTGGGCGTCGGCCGTCGTAGCTGGAAGATTCGAGCCCAAAGACATTGAGTCAATTGAGATTTTGCGCTATATATGAAAAAATATATATATTGACATGGGCGATTTTTTTGTTATTTCTCCTCCACGCTCGCTATTCAGTGGAAAAAGTCTTCTAAAATCAATGGGTGAGTAAGTCAGTTAGTATTGCATTCCTCGCGAAAACATCTGTGGGAAGGTGGTACTTCAAAAGAGTGCCTACTTGGGATCGTTGATATTGCATTGTTGAAAGAAATATACTTTCTTGGTACGCAGGGAATGTTTCAGAAACGTTTCAGTATTGTCTGTCTTCTTTCTGAAACGTTCCCTGTGCACTAAGAAAGTATATATTTTTCAAAAACGACGATACTTGCGTTGCATGCAATCTCATTAAGGCATTCACGCCAATCGTCCCAGCTAGCCGTTCTGGCAACCATATTAGACGCATTAAAGAAATTGTGGCTTTATTGTATGGAAAGCAATAAATTGCTACAACACTTTAGCGATTAAAAACATTTTGGTCACGTTGGAGCCTTCCGAACTTATAAGAATGCCACCCGAGTGTTGCTCGTTGAAACATTTATTCCGAAGTAATCGTTCATCGTTTAGTTGCCAAATTTCGTTTGCACATTAAGCAAGTACAACTGCGTAAGGAGTGTACCTATTAAGTACACCCGTGTAAGCTTACCTGCGTAAGCTTACACACCTGTGTAAGGAGTGCGAAGGTAAGTGACATTTCTACGATTTCTCTGTCATATTCGCCTTTACGAATTTCGCAAGAATGTTATATGTTTGTATTTTTGCTTTTATAATAGTAGTATGTATGAAGATATAAAAATGAGTAGTTATACTGCAGAGGGTATACACAGGTGACGAATATTATGCAAGCAAAGCAGTTCAATGCTGGTTGAAGCATTAGCAACTGTTTCGAAGATTAGGTTCAGATCACATTAGAGACCACACAAGCTTAATATAAAATGCAGGAATAACATAACATATATTAAACCGTGCAGCTGTACTGATAATTTTGAAAAAAAAAATTTTCTCGCTTTCGAAGTAACAGCCGCAAAATGTGCTGACCAACTAAGGTCGGATGTTATAACTTCCGAAGTATTTCACGGGATCGCTATAGCTTCAGGGATTTCCGGATTGCCTAATGTATACTTCGGATAGTTGAGATCAGAGACTTGAGCCATCATAAGCACGTTCAAGCATATCGAAGAATTTATTGGTTAAGGTCACATTATTCATTAGATATTGACTGGTTATCGTTGTATATTAACTATGGGTTTCGACAATGCCTTCGGGCCACGCTAAGCATATTTAAGCTTTTTTTCTAGAAATAATTGGTTATTAATTTACTATCACGGGACATCGATGGCTATGCTAGGAGCTGCTTGGAACAAACCCGTTTTTGCATGCCCGCTCAGATTCAGCTAATGCGAGACGCATAACAAAAAGCTGAAACGACTCCGCTTTTAACCCTTTCAGCCCCAGTGATTCGAACAGTGGGAAGCGTAAGTTATGTAGGTCAGTCAGCTAGCATCTGGTTAAGATATAGCGCTGTTCTTCCTCATGAGCCCGTATTTAGCATCTTACATGCGGTGTCAACGTGGTACACACGATAAACCGAGGTCACATCTCGACGAAGAAATGACAGAAGTGGTCGTGCTGTTCACGCATTTCTTATTCTCGTCCTCCGCACATGGCACAGATCCATTGGAGGGGCTTGGTCGAGTGCAAGGTGAATTCTCATAATTACAGTATTATATTATTCTTGTGTCCACTAGTTAATCATTGTGATTAGTCGGTCGGTCCTGGCGCAACCCACCACGTTGCTGATTTCGCTGAGGCGGTGTCTTCTTTCATCGTGCCGAGATAGGGCATTTATTTTAGTTATGTGTCGGAAACGGAATTTTGGCTGTAGGACATTGCGGTGTCCTGTCTAAATGGCATTTCGGGTAATAAATCAAGTAAGAATCTTAGAGTTATTGAGTAATTATTATTTAATAAATTTAACTGGCGCATAATTACTATTCCCTGAAAAGTGTGAGCAAGTAGTCTTCTAGTTATTTTTTTCCTTTTTTTTATTGCACCACTGCCATGCGCATCTCAAAAGAAATAAAGAAAGGGAGCTAGTTGCTTACATTGAAAATATTTAATTCGGAACCAAATGGATTAAAACTAGATTTTAGTTATTTAAGCTACTTGGTGCCAGTGGATGCCCAATCGATGCCTAGCTAGTACTCGTTATTTACAATGTGCTCACGTGAACACTATAGGACGGTCGTAGACAGACATTTTTTTTCGGTATGGGGGGGGGGTGCTCCTTGAAAAATTAATGATCATTTTTCGCCCTGTGTGCCATGGCAAAATATTACTGGGTGCAGGGGGCTCGGTATGCCATTCCATGGCATAGCCATGGAATGGCATAACCATGGGATGCATTTTGCTTTTAACGCCCAAGTTTAACGGTGAATAGCTTCTACCGAAAACGAGGAAATCGTAAGTGGACATGGAGGAGCCGTAATGGCGAAAATAAGAAAGAAATGATCTTCATAATGAGTGCACACTCGGGCATCGTACAGGATGTGGAAGGGGTTGGCAAGGTACGATGCGGTGACCATAAAATGGTACGGTCTCGGATTCGCCTAGACTTGAAGAAGGAACGATAAAAACTGATACGCGAGAAACCAATCAATGAGCTAGCACTGATAGGGAAAGTACAGAAATTCAGAGTGTTGCTTCAGAACAGGTTCTCGGCTCTTAGTGAGAAAACCAACCTTAGCGTAGATACAGTGAATGATAATCTGACGAGTATCATTACGGAGTGTGCAGTGGAAGTTGGAGGCACGGTATTTAGACAGTACATTGGCAAGCTTTCCCAGGAAACGAAGAATCTCATTAAGAAGCGTCAAAGCATGAAAGTCTCAAGTACAACAAACAAAACAACAAACAAATCAACTTCGAAAGCTCTGCTTTCGAAGTTGATTAATATGCGTAAGGTATCCGATGTAAGAAGGTATAACGTGGAAAGAATTGAACACGCTCTGAAAAACGGAGGAAGCGTCAAAGCAGTGAAGAGGAAACTTGGGATAGGGAAAAATCGGATGTATGCACTAAGGGACAAAGATGGCAAAATAACTACCAATATGTAGGATAGATAGCGGAGGAGTTTTACAGAGATCTGTACAGTAGCCGGGACAACCACGACCTTATTACTATAAGAACTAGCAGTAACTCAGATGACACTTCACCAGTAATGATAGAAGAAGTCAGAAAAGTCTTGGAGAGCATGCAAAGAGGCAAAACTGCTGGGGAGGATCAGGTAACATCAGATCTGCTGAAAGATTGAGGACAGATTGTGTTAGAAAAACTAGCCACCCTGTTTACGAGGTGTCTGCTGACGGGAAGAGTACCAGAGTCTTGGAAGAATGCTAACGTCATCTTAACACATAAGAAAGGAGATGACAAGGACTTGAAGAATTACAGGCCGATCAGCTTGCTCTCCTTAGTATACAAGCTACTTACAAAAGTAACTGCTAACAGAGTTAAGAAAATATTAAAATTCAATCAACCAACGGAACAAGCAGGATTTCGAACATGCTACTCAACAATCGACCACATACATACTATCAATCAGGTAATAGAGAAATGCTCAGAATATAGCCAACCACTATACATAGCCTTCATAGATTATGAGAAGGCGTTTGACTCAGTAGAAACATCAGCAGTCATGCAGACACTGCGGAATAAGGGCGTCAATGAAGCATATATAAACATCCCGGAAGAAATCTACAGGGGATCAGCTGCTACCATAGTGCTTCATAAAGAAAGCAACAAAATACATATCAAGAAGGGTGTAAAGCAGGGGGATACAATCTCCCCAATGCTATATACCGCGTGCTTAGAGGAGGTTTTCAGAGGCCTGGAATGGGAAAAGTTAGGGATAAGAGTTAATGGAGAGTACCTTAGTAACCTGCGCTTCGCCGATGACATTGCATTGCTGAGTAACTCAGGGGACGAAATGTAACTCATGATTACGGAGTTAGGCAAGGAGAGCAGAAAGATGGGTCTTGAAATTAATCTGCAGAAAACAAAAGTAATGTACAACAACCTTGGAAGAAAGCAGCGCTTTGAGACAGGTAATAGTCCACTTGAATTTGTAAAAGACCATGTCTACTTAGCAGGTAATAACCGCGGAGCCGAACCACGAGTTTGAAGTAACTAGAAGAATAAGCATAGGGTAGAGCACATTTGGCAAGCACTCTCAAATTATGACAGGTAGATTGCCACTATTTCTCAAGAGGAAGGTATATAACAGCTGTATCCTGCCGGTACTTAGCTACGTAGCAGAAACATGGTGACTTACAAAGAGGGTTCAGCTTAAATTGAGGACGACACATCAAGCAATGGAAAGAAAAATTGTAGGTGTAACCTTAAAAGACAAGAAGAGAGCAGAGTGGATTAGGGAACAAACGGGGGTTAAGGATATAATAGTTGAAATCAAGAAAATAAATGGACATGGGCCGGGCATGTAGCGCGTAGACAGGACAATGGCTGGTTATTAAGGGTAACTAATTGGATTCCCAGAGAAGGCCAGAGGGTTAGGGGGAGGCAGAAGGTTAGGTGGGCAGATGAGATCAAGAAGTTTGCGGGTATAAATTGGCAGCCGCAAGCACAGGACCGAGTTAACTGGCGGAACATGGGAGAGCCCTTTGTCCTGCAGTGGACGTAGTCAGGATGATGATGATGATGATGATGATGATGATGATGATGATGAAAAAGTTTAACGGGGCCATTTTTTCTGGTCGGATAGGTCTCAAAGTGCGTCCTTGTGTTATTTAGTAAGCCTTGAATTCAAGGCAAATTTTATTAGAGATTAAGTTACCATTAGCTTCTGCGTAATATTTCTACGGAAACAACTATCTTTTAAATTATAATTACCGCAGCTCTTAGGCTAACAAGTCAAAGCCACTTTATTTAATATTTATTAGCAATACCCTCAGGGTCAATGGCATTATAGAGGGGAGTGGGTACATTCATAAGAATAACAAAAAAAGCAGCGAGAGAAAAACATATCAAACAAACATCTTATACAAAATTAGGCAAAACAAAAAGAAACGCAGCAAGCAAGCATAACTGTACACAACAAGCAAGAATTAGAAAATGTTGACTATGGCATTTTTGAAAAGCGTGTGATAAACAATGGTTGCTGTAGGAGAGGGAAGACGATTCCATTCTAATGACGTACGGGGAATAAACGATTGATAAAAAGCGGCCGTTCGTGTTGATGCAATACCGACTTTGTGAGCATGACCAAGAGTACTAAGTACTCTAAATCGTTAACCACTTTTTCTAAACGCATGATCAAGGCGAGAAGAAACGTACAGTGGAGGCAAAATCAGTTCATCGCGGAGATGTTGGTGATAAAATATTTTGTGGAACAACGAAAGTAGGGAAATTAGACGTCGAACTGCTAGGGATTGAAGGTTAAGGGTAGATTTCATTGTTGTTACACTGGCGGTTCGGTTATAGTTAGACAGGATGGAACAAGCAGAATTGTTTTGTACCATTTCGAGTGAGTTTATGAGATTGTTAATATAAGGATCCCAAATACACGGGGCGTATTCTAATTTAGAACGAATAAGTATTTTGTACAGTTTAAGAGAAGATGGTGCCTTAGGAAAATTACGCCTCAGGTAACCGAGCATGCGGTTTGCATCGTTAATAATATGTTCAATGTGAACGTTCCAGGTGAGGTTGCTAGTAATGTTAACATCGAGATATTTATAGAAAGAAACAGAGTCTATGGGGATGTTATCAAGGTAGTAAACAGGTAATGTGTTATTTTTTCTGGATACGCGCATAAATTTATACTTCCTAACATTGAGTTCCTTGCGCCACTTTAAGCACCAAGCCGTTATAGAATTCAGGTCAGTGTGAAGGGTGATAAGGTCATTATCACAGATTATTTCTCAGAACACTACGCAATCGTCAGCAAATAAGTTTATATTTGATGAAACACACGACGTTAAATCATTAGTATATATTAGGAAAACCGGAGGGCCGAGAACAGAACCTTGTGGCACACCGGATTGAACGAAGGTATTATTAGAATTTTGGCTGTTAATTGAAACGAACTGCGAGCAAGTAGTTAGAAAAATCTCAAGCCATGCAAGAAGTTTCGGTTCAGTATTAAGCTGCCGTAACTTGTGTAGTAATATAGTTTATGGCACACCTTGTCAAATGCTCTTGAAAAGTCTAAATAAATGCAGTCAGCAGATTTATAATGAAATAATTGGAAGCGCAAACCAACGGGACACAAGAGAAGAGACAAACAAGCGCAGACTGAAACTCAGTTTATTCAGAGAATAAATTATATACCAGAAAAAAGAGAAAAGGGAAAAACTGAGGAGAAGGTTCCACCAAGATCAGGTGTCGTCCAGAAACGAGATTTCACAATCTAACAGTGATATAGACGGTGAACTAACACAACTATCAATATTATTTTTTAATAAAAAAGGCTTCCGCAATATCTCTAGTTTTCGTGTCATGATGGCTGTATAGGACCAATGTGCGCGAAAATTCAGGTACGAAGCCACACTTTTTGCAATGGGCGGACAAATGTAAACCCGGCGCTGATTTCAGCGCATTGTAGTGTTCTCGCAGGCGAACATTCCATCCCTTCCATCCTCAAATATGTTTAGAAAAGGGGGTTAACGATTTAGAGTACTGGGTACTCTATTATAGGAGAGCATAACCGCCCTGTGGGCCTCACACTTCGAGAAGCTGTGTTTAAATAAGTGGTTAACGATTTTCAGTACTTGGTACTGTACCATAGAGTGACATAGTTTACTATGTTACTCTATGACTGTACTATAGGAGAGCTGAAAGCCGTCCCACACACTGGAAAGTTCAGCCACACAATGAAAGCATATTGTGAGGGTAGGCGTTTAGAAAAGAATGTTTAACGATTTCGAGTACTTTGTACTCAACTATGGGAGATCACTGGGCCGTACGTCCCGTTGCAACTGTAGGCTTCAGCGAAAGCGAAGGAACTACTTTGCGAAACGCTCACACTCATGTCAGCACATTATTTTATATGTGTTTCTATAGCCTCCAAAAGCAGCCCAGCTACACTTGCTAATTTTGGTAATAGGTTGTCTCTAAGTAATCTTGATTTCGTTTTTACTTAGTTATTACAACAGTGCTTTTACCGCTGCGTGTGACTTTTATCTGAGACATTTACTATTTCAGACAAACATGATCTAAATTTTTGTTTGATTGGTTCCTAAATTTTAGCGATCTCTGTGTTGTGAATGCTTCGAGACTATTTTTTTTATTTCGAAAGTTGGTTGAACGGCGTTTGTGTGATCGCAGAGAACAGCTCCAGCGTTCAGCTCTCAAAAGTTTTCTCAGTTTTCTCTGCGACTTCTGCAATCTGAGACAAGAACACTGGGGGACATGGTCCCATAAAATGGGGGATCCAAACCCCGCCCAGCTTCCGGACCCTGGACCGTCTCATCAGGGTGCGTCCGATGTGAGTGACCGCTTTGGCCCCAACGTGGTGCACAGTTACGCTTCTGATGACTCTTACACCGAAGGCATGGCCTCGGACAGTGATTTCACCCTTGTTCCAAGCCGCCGTCTGAAGAGAAAGATCAGAAGAACGTCGCCGACCGGTCGACAGGCACCGATAAAGGCGAGTAGCATGCGGTCCTGCACGATCTCGTACATGCCGACAACGACGACAGACGTCATGAAATAGGCAAAGCTTGTCGGAGTATTTCGAACGTATTGCACCTGGCCAGGTTGAGGAAATACGCATAAATACCCGCAAGAACATCCTGTCGGTGCAGGTTACTTCGAAGGCTACACGCTAAAGGACATTGTCCAGTTGGGAAACATTCCAGTGCGCGCGTTTTCCGCGTACGACAAGGCAACTACCAGAGGCGTCATTTATGATGTGGACGAAGAGATTACAGATTCAAGTCTCGAGAAATTGCTTTCTTCGACTGCTCCTGTAATTGGTTTTCACCGCTTTGGACGGTCTCGTTGTGTGAAAGTAGTGTTCGAGTTCGAGTCGTTGCCTACTCACGTCAAGGTTGAATATGTGCGTCATCCGGTACGCGCTTATGTACCGAGGCCTCTACAGTGTCATAAATGTTTGAAATTCGGGCATGTCAGTGCAGTGTGTAAGGTTGTGGTAACTTGCAAACGATGTGGTGGACCTCATGACGATGGCAACTGCAACGCTGCTACAAATTGTCCTAACTGCACGAGCGCCCACGACGCAAGCTCAAAGGATTGTCCTAAAATGAGGAACCAAATAACTATCATTAAGAAGATGGTTAGAGACCATTCCATGCACAGAGAACCTGCGAGGGCTGTCCGGCGCAGTATACGTCGTTCATGACACCGACGCAAACGAGGGAGCAGTGCTAACCGAGTTGAAGAACTGACATGAAACGTCCAGGCTTCACCTTCTCGTCGCTTGCTTTTACCGGCCAGAAATGAAGATATCTGTGCTTCCGCACCTTTACAGCCGACGAATATACGAGCCAACCAGCCACCGGCCCGTAATACTTCGGAGTGGCCTTCTTTACCAACAAGACCCACGTACGCCTTCCACGCATAATGCTGCTGAACGCAGCGAGCTGGATGACAAGATGGATAATAATGACATCAAGAGTATGCTTAGAAATTTGATGGGTTCAATGCGCAAGGTCCTTAGTGGTCTAAACACTCCGGTGGCTAAAGCTGCTGTCCAGTTATTTGAGGTGCTGGAGCCACTTGTTGTTGTTCTTCAGCAAGCGAACATGTCCTCGATGTTCGAAGATCGCATGCGGCAGACGCTTGTTATGCAGTGGAATGCTCGTGGTTTACGTCGCCATCTCTCTCATTTCAGACAGCGGGTATTGAAATACCAGTTCCCAGTTATTCTCATCTGCGAACCAAACATCGATTCTACATTTCGTTTATCTGGGTACATCCAGCTTTGGTCTTGCAGTGATCACCGTGCAAGCAAGGTGCTAGTTTGTGTACGCCGCGGTATGACGTACGTGCGACATGACATTCTGTCGCATACAACGAATGATTACGTTTGCTTGACTATAAAGTATAAGAGGCGCACGTTGTCAGTTATTGGAGGATACATCCATCCAAGTGCGAAGATGGACTGCTCCCACCTTAGGTCTGTGCTTCAGGCTGCTCAGAGCCCCCACATAGTCATTGGAGATTTCAACGCTCATCATCCCCTCTGGGGTATCACTGTAATGAACGGTCGTGGCAGAGATTTGTGCGACTTCGTGTGTAATTTTGGACTAAGGGTGCTGAACGATGGATCGCCCACTTTCATTCGGGGTACTTCTTACAGCAGCTGCCTCGACATTACATTTGTATCCAGGAGTCTCCTGTCTTCTGCAGCTTGGTCCACGGATATAGAGACTCACGGTAGTGATCACTTGCCAACTTATGTCCAGTTTAGGTGGTACCGCCGTTCAGCCACACGCAGCGTTCATCAGACAAACTGGTGTCTCTTCAAGTCATCTGTGAAAACCAGCTGTCAGCGCACTACTACACCATTTGAAATAGAAGACATCATTTCTTCGTCCCTGCGTGACACAACAAGACAAGTTACCATCCCGCTGCAACGATCGGCTATCGACTTACAATACGAGGCCCTTCGTGCTATCCGTCGCCGCGCAGAACGGCGATACAGAAGAACAAGATCACCGTCAGACCTCTCAGCCTTTCGTCAAGCTCAACGACACGTTCTTCGGCATCTCGACAAGCTGTACAGGCAACGATGGAGGTCGTTCTGCGGTTCTTTGGACCCAAGACAGCCTCTCTCTAAAATCTGGCGGATATAGTACGAACTCTACAATCTTCTCCACAACAAACCTGGCCATTCCGTGCGGCGGCTCTACATCAGGGTCGGAGTGAATTAGAGGTAGCCAAGGACTACTGTAGCCTTGTCGTTTCCACCGCTCACACTGTGACCCAAACTCTTACCACCACTGTGCCCCCGTGTTTCGATGAACGCCTCGAAGTGCCTTTTACAACGCAGGAACTGGACGCTGCAATTTCACTTTCCCGACGCTCATCGGCACCCGGGCCGGACGGAATCACGTACGCTGCACTTCGCCATCTTGATACAGAAGCTCGACAGATCCTGTTATCTTACTACAACACCTCCTGGGAGTCAGGAAATGTTCCAGATAAGTGGAAGTGCAGCCGCATAATCGCACTGCTTAAACCGGGGAAGTGCCCTAATGAGCTTTCATCTTACCGGCCGATCACTTTAAGCAGCTGCGCTGGCAAAGTCGTGGAAAGGATGGTATTGTCGAGATTAGAGTTGCTCTTAGAGAGCAATCATCGCTTTCCTGCGTTCATGAATGGCTTTAGGAGAGGCCGATCAGCCATTGACGGGGTCATCAACTTGTCTCCGATGTTGAACAGGAAAGATGTCGAGGCAGATTAGTGGCTGCTGTTTTTCTTGACATTAAAGGCGCCTATGACAATGTATTACATTATGCCATCCTTGATGCGCTTGAAGATCTAGAAATCGGCAGACGACTGTATGCATGGATCGTGAGCTAGCTTAGCGACCGTACCGTGTATATGTCAACAAGCGATGGAGATACAGACCATTATAACATTCACCGTGGTGTTCCCCAAGGGAGTGTTCTCAGTCCGACACTTTTTAACATTACTTTGATTAGACTTGCTACTGAACTTCCTGACACGGTGAAGGTGAGCACATATGCGGACGACATCTGCATCTGGGCTTCTGAAGCTACGCGCCCCTAACTGCGTGCTCGACTGCAACGTGCAGTGACCATCACAGCAAGGTACCTATGTCGTCAGAGTCTCGCATTGTCAACTGAAAAATGCGCAGTGCTTGCATTTACACGAAAACAAATGACAAGATACCCACCAACTGTGAATGGAACAGAAATGCGTGCTGTTGCGCAACACAAATTCCTGGGTGTTATCCTCGACCGGAATCTATCGTGGTCAAAACACGTCACAGCCTTGAAGTCAAAGCTCAACAGTTTTGTCCACGTTCTTCGGGTCATGGCCGGAGCAATATGGGGCCCTTCGGAGGCAGCTCTCCTGCAACTGTACCAATTTTTATTCGTAGGGTACTTACGATACAGCATGCCCGTGCTTTCAAGCATGAAGCCCAGTTGTGCAAGCACGCTAGAAAGCATCCAAGCTTAAGGGTTGCGCACATGTTTGGGCTTACCTCAATGCACATCAACCAAGGGAACTCTCCCAGAAGCTCGGGCTTGTCCAATCAAAGTATATGTGCTCTGCGAGCCTCTTCGAGTCCACCTTCGCCTGTTGACTCGACACAGGCAACATCCCCTATCAGCGTTCCCTGCCAGCCACCGAGACTGCAGTTATTCAAGAGCTATATCGCGGCTCGAGAACATAATACCGCCAAGATGCTCTCCCCCACGTGTTCCTGAAACACCTCCGTGGCTCCTGCCTAGACCACTTGTCATACTTCAGATTCCTGGGATTATGAAGAAGTCCCTTGTATCGTCGATAGGCCTAAAGCAACTTACACTGCTGCACATTTATACTATGTACGACGGTGTGGCGCACGTATATACTGATGGATCTACCACGTCGCGTACCTCCACCGCAGCCTTTGTCATCCCGCAGATGAAGATAGCTCGACGTTTCAAGACAGATCACAAGACCACATCAACAGCCGCGGAACTTGTTGCTATTCGGGAGGCAATACGTTTAATGTCGACAGAACCCGCTCTTAAATGGACGATACTGTGCGATGCCAAAGCTGCTCTTCAAACTATCGATGGCTTCTTGAGACAAGGTCCATATCATACTTTATCGAGTGAAATTGCAGAGCTTCTTGGCATTGCTACAAAAAATGGACATCAGGTAACATTTCAACCTGCTCATTGTGGCATAATGGGCAATGAAGAGGCGGACGCTGAAGCTAAGAGAGCTTTAAATAGTGGCCCGGACGTGTGCATCGCATTTTCTCGACAAGATACTAACATCCTACTTCAACGCGTAATGCGCAACTCCATCTTAGAGCACTGGCAGAAACCAGAACACCAGCACAATCGGCTGCACAAATGGGACCCGGAAATGAAGTTCCGTAAGCCTCACAAGTTAAAGCGAAGCATCTCATGCATTATCCACCGCATTCGCATCGCTGTGGCTTACACGAGATGTTACACCCACTTGATTGGCTGTAATGACACAGGTACCAATTGTGGTCACTATCGGTTGTCAGAAACGCTCGAACATATATTTTGCGACTGTCCAGCATATGCAAGCGAACGTCAGCAACTGATATCTTTAATTGGCCGATATATTAGTCGATGAGGTTGTGTTAGGTCCTTGGCCTGACGCCAGCAGCACACATGTGGTTATACGAGCCGTCATCGCTTTCTTAGGTGCCACTGGACTGGATGCACGTCTGTAGAGTTCTCCAGCCAAATAAGAACATATCTCTCTACCTTACCATCGTCATTCATCACTCTTTCACTCCCCAGTCACCCTTCCCCAGTGTAGGCAAGTAACAGGCCAGAGCAAACTATAGCTCAGGGCGACCTTTCTGTAAATAAATTCTCTCTCTCTCTATCTCTCTATTTTCACTGACATCATTAACATTTCAACAGATTTTCTTGTTAGACATACGTTAGCGATGATGCCAAAACAGACTTCATTTACATGAAAATCGAAATGAGATGGCTTGGAAGAAACACGTACTGTCAATGTTTTGTACAAGCGCAGACGACCACCACTACCACCACCCCCATCATCATTATCATCATCATCATCATTATCACCATCACCATCATCATCGTCGTCGTCGTCCTGTCTACGTCCACTGCAGGACAAAGGCCTCCCCCATCATTTAACCATATGGTGTAGTAGCGCAATTTTCACGGGGACGAAGAGGACAAGAACACACGACACTCGCTACGAGTAGCGAGTGTCGTGTGTTCTTGTCCTCTTCGTCCCCGTGAAAATTGCGCTACTACACCATATGGTTAAATGATGTCTCACCAACTAGCCCAGCTCTCAACCCTACTGGCCTCCCCCATGTTCCGCCAACTAACTCGGTCCTGTGCTTGCTGCTGCCAATGTATACCCGAAACTTCTTAATCTCATCTGCCCACCTAACCTTTGTCTCCCTTTAACCCGCTAAGCACAGACCGTAGCCGAGGCTTATGCACAGACACACAAAAGTGTATCACAAGAAGACAGCTACACATATAGTGAATGTAAACAAGAGGCAAAAATAAAACATGAATATGTACCGTGGAGGAAGAAAGCTAAGGAGAGGCACTCGCAAGGCGAGCTGCAGAGCAAAAATTGGGGCGGAAGTCACGTGCTTTTGCAGTGGGGTTGTGGGACAAGGTGGGCACGCCGGCGCCTCCCTATCGCCAACGCCCGTTGCGCACGCGCGTGCTGCCGTAGCGTGCCCACAATTGAGAGGAGGAGTCCTTTACTCTCAACAGGACACCTCAACAGTAGCTCACGAGGGTTGGGGGTAAAGAAGGGATTAAAAGGATAGGATTAAAAGGCAACGAGACAGAGAGAGAGAAATGGGGGGGGGGGGGGGGCGGAGAGAGCGAGGCGCGGGGACAGCGAACGACAGAAAACGACGGAAGTAAGGAGGAGATAGGAAAGATGGACACGGTCGCAGGAGCCCGAGAACGGGGCACTACCCGAAAACGGGGCACTACTCGGATTCGCTCGCAGGATTTCAAGCTGGACGGTTGTGCCCTCGCGATCTCCGACATCAGCGTAGCTCCCGCCGACTGGTTCGCCCTCCGTGGTCTCCTGACACCGTGCAGCTCTCGCATTGTGGCACCCCGCCCTTGGACTGCTTCGACCGGATCCCCACTTTCCTATCTCCTTCTTTTTTCTCTCGCTTGGCTGTCTTCTTCTCCGTCTATTTTCCTTCTATTCTTTTTATCCCTCCTTCCCCCCACCCCTATAAGGCACTGCGCCGTGTCGCCTGAAGGCAGGCAGAAATTAGGTGCCTTTTTCCTCTTCATTCTAATCACTACCACCACAAAATGTGACGTAACGGCCTCTCTTCAGTTTATTCCACGAAGGAAGGAAAGATAGGCGAGGACATGCCCAGCCGGCGCGCTACGTGAAAAGTGTGGAGGAAATGACATCATGGCGGCCATATTCACTGGGCACAATGGCGGCGTTGCTATGGTTACGTGTTGCGCAGAGTAGCTGGTCAAGCAGTGAGCGGCCGCGGTTGGCGGCGGCATGTGTGCCTCCGCAGGTCTCGTGCTGAGCCGTGGTGGACAATATCCGTTATTGGTTATGCGTTATTGGCCGCGTTGTTGGTTATGCAGTGTTCTCCTGGCAGTTACTGTACTCTTAGCAATGTTTACAAAACCTTTCGTCCACCATGGGGCCTCAACAGTGCGTAGAACGAGTGCATATCCATGTGTCATGGGGCGGATGACGCGGATGAAGCATTTGAAGTGTTCAGCGAAATCGCATTGAGCACCATCACTAAGCGGAACGACGGCGAACGCCTTGCAGGTCAGTGACGGTTGGGCAGTGCTCCTGCTTGTGACAGCGGATGAAACTGTTGTGCCCAGCAAGACCCAATGCTGACTCGCTCGCTGGATTCCGTGCCGACCGGTTGTGCCCTCGCGATCTCCGACGACAGTGCAGCTGTGGCTGACTGGGTTGGTCCTACGCCACCTCCTGACGCCGGTCCCTGACGACGACGACAGCGTAGCTCTGGCTGACTGGATTAGCCCTACGCCATCTCCTGTCACCGACAAGAGCTCTCGCCAGTGGTTTTCCGTCCTCGGACTCCTGCGATCGTCCCCATCTTTCCTATATTCTCCTCACTTCCGTCGTTCGCTGTCCCTGCGTCTCGCTCTTTCCTTCCTCTCTCTATATCTCTTTTCCTTTTAATCCCTTCTCTACCCCCATCCCTCGTAAGCTACTGTTGAGGTGTCCTCCCCCTGAGAGACAGTTACAGGGCCCACTTTTTTCTTCTTTTCACTTAAAATTACTACCCCCCCCCCCCCTTGCGCACATGCGTAGTTTGGTTTTCAGTATGTGTACAGTAACAGCTTGCATGTGCATGCAACTTGCGTGTAACAACTTGCATGCATGGAACCCCGCAAAATGCCTTTCCCGTCAATGTGAGGTGACCCTCACAATCTTTCGCTGTAAAGTTCTTCGGTTAAATTTTTATCTCCACAAATCAGGATTTTCATTAAGTAACCTATGTGCAGTTTGCAATGACAAGACAAGAAAGACAAGACCCTTGACGATGTGGCGCATACCCACGATGGGGGATTGGCAAAGAACCGGATAGTTTTCATGAATTTCTTCTTTAATAACAGATTAAAATTGATCCATTTACGAGAAATAAAAGAAAGATAAAACAAGACGAATTTGATGGTTGAATTGTAAATAATCTGTAGTGTAATGCAATAAAGCGTCGTATTTGATTTAATATGAATTTGGAAATTTCCAAATCTACCGAACAATGATTTCAACACTTGGACCGGAAACAATAGATCACTTTCTTCTCACATGCCGCCGCTTCGCCTCACTGCGCCGAATAATTCTTGAGAGACCGATTGGTATGCTCGAATTGCTAGTTAATGTATCTACACTTTTATTGTTTGGAGCCAGTCAGTTGGGTGCGGGCCGCAGTGCTATTCTGTCAGCGCTACATAAATTAATTCAGGGAACTGGAAGGATACGCTGCTAGTGGTACTGCCAGATATATATCCAATTCTTTGTCCCCCTTCTTCATTTTTGCTAGTTTGTTTTATATATTCCGGTTTATCGAATCCTTCTGCACTTTTTCACGTTTTTTTCAAAGGAACATTATTATTTTTCTTATCTAATTTCTCTCTTTTTAGCTAGCGTTGTACAAAAAATTTCCATTATAAAGTACAGTATGGCCAATCCCCTTTGTGGGTATGAGCCAAGATCTTCTAGGCGACAAGACAAGGCAAGAAAGCACAGAAATAGATAAAGAGAGAAAGATATACAAAGAAACAGCTAAAGCGGTAAGTAGAAGAAAGTTGAAATGGTTTCGCCCCCCCCCCCCCTCCAAATTTTTTTTTTCACGCTTTAACTTTTGAAACGTAGGTGTTCTCTGGGGAGTATTCACACATCTTCACATTAATCTTAGCAGTTGTGATGAATGTCTGTACTTTCTTTTACAATGTGCGTTGCGCTTACAATGCAGATCTGGGCGCAAACGAGCGACTTGCAGGCTTTTTACAAAACTTGGAGCCACATGCATAGTGGATTGACGTATTCGTGTAAGCTTCACCTGATAATCTAATTTGTTCAGTTAGGCAGAGACGCAGGAGACAAAAAGATGGTCATCTGTCCACTGATCCACACGTAGGGCGTTTCAAGAGTTCCCGCGAAAGGTATTACACCGTATTTTTGAACGACGGCAGCAGATGTCTCGACCTGTCATTCACGAATCACGCAAACGCGCAAACCGACCACACTCGCAATGCGTGCTGCCATCTGACGCGCTATTTCGCAGGCTTACCGCTTACGTTATGTCGACGTCTAATGTTCACGTCTGACGGCAGCAGCAAGCAGCAGCGGCAACGGTAGGCGTGTAATAGCAGCCTTGGACCCGAGAACGCCAAGCGATTCACGATCGGTGGTGAGGTGGCCGCGCATTACTCAGGCGCGCTAGCCCCCCAATGGGTCCCAGGTGATACCCGTTGCCGCTGTCGCGGTGACAGGCGAAGCTAGCCGTTGTTCGAGCCTCGCCAGCGCCTGAGGCATCTCCCGTTCCAGTCGCTTGGACTTCCCCCGAGCGTATGGCTCACAACCACAAGAAGCTCGTCGAGCCGTCGTCGTTAGGCTTCGCAGTTCCCGAGCACCCCGTCGTGGTTGTTCAAATGACAGACCCGAACAACAGCGCATCGGTAACGTCGCAGTCGTCTTCAGTGGCCTCCCTCTCGTCGCTAGCGCAGGGCGCTGTGCAGGCGCCGCGACCCAACGACAGGACGCCTCTCCTTCGGCACACCAGGCTGTTTCGCAGCCTGAGTGGGGGCACCCAGAGTCCCCAGCAGACGACATGTCAGGCGCCGTCGACACGACGGCTCGCCACGTTCTCGGGATGTTTCACCCCGGTCTGCCTCTCCATGTTCAGCGCGATCCTGTTCCTACGGATCGGTACGTGATCACGGCCAAGTAGTGTCGTTTTTCTTTATTGCTTCGCGTCCTTCCCACCCCCTTTCGTGAGCCTGGCCCCCGTCACACTTGAGAATGTATGGAGACCTCCCCTACACCCCCGTGGTTTCTTGCTAAGAGAGAGCGCAAGGCCCATTTACGGGGTCGGCCAGCCGCACAGCGAAGGGCTTTCAGGAAGTGACTCACTCGCTCGTGAGCAGCGCGTTATACTGGAACCGTTTCTTCGATTCAAAATGACACACAGGACAGCCCGATTAGCTTGCGTGGAGCCCAACGAGAAGGGCAGGCCGCATTTCCGAAAGATGGATGCGTATATGTTGCCACTGCTCACGCGGAAAGCGGAGGAGCGCGCGCGGCGCTACTTTGAGCGCACCTGTGCGTCTTGTCGGACGGCGAGGAGAAACAATTAGTAGTTTGTAAAGTAGCAAGCGTTACGTGCAACAGCGGGTGGTCGACAGCCTTTGTCGGAGATCGTGCTTGCGTAATCAGCGATGCGATTGAATTTAAAATGAACTTTCTTTTCGGTGCTCGCCGCCGCCAAGCGGAATTCTAGGAGTGTTCCTTAGAAAGGGAGCTAGCCGAGAGAAATGCCCTTGTTTCCAACGATGAACTGTTATTGAGTGCTTTAAACGTGGTGCGCCCGACGATGTTTCCACGAATGAATGGGGCGGATGTCGCGGCTGATGTAATCAGCTGCGGCTGCAGACATACGGAACGAAAAAAAAAGGGGGGGGGGGGGGGCAGGGGAGACCGAGGCCACGCGCACGGGGCAACCCGCGCTACAGTTATCTCTTTAGCGCCGTAATCGCTTTTGCTCGCGTCGGCATGACGTAACGGCACGCCTCAAACAGCTGTGTTCGGTCAAATTGGCGGTAAACGGCGGCATGGGGGTGAAAAACGAGTTTTCGTCGCTAATGATTACTTCTTTGCGCTTGTGGCTGTAACGTGGGGTGACGTGCTATTAACCGCTGCACGCCTTGTGCGACTCTGGCGTATTCCGAGGTTGTAAAGCTGCAACTGCCAACTTGCATTGCTTTTATCTCCTACCCAGTGCGAGACCTTTTCAGGAGCAACTGTATCATTAAAATACGCCTCCTGCGGAGGTGTCCCCTTTTTATTTCTCTTGCTTCCGTGACGAGCGTGTGTGTGGTAAATGTGGCAGCACAAACATTTCATAACACTTAACACACGTCAAATGCATGGAAGCAGCTGCATGAAATTCACCGTTGTGTGTATAGCTGTGATCACTTTTTTTTTTTTCTTGAACAGGAGTCAAATTCTCGAAACATTGTTCGCCAAAGCATTTTGCCATTGGTCAACTGGCCTCGTTAATGATATGTGTCGCATCGTGATTAGCTAAAAAATTCTTCTACGGAATTTTTAGCATAAGACGTTTTCGGGAATACGAACCCTGGAGTTTTAATTTGAACTAAGTTCAGACATGAACTTTCGTGTTGCTTTGTTCTTATGTTCCAAAGCTAGTTTGCCATGCGCAGGTAATCAAGAAGTAGAATGGAGCACGCGGATTGTGGTCAAGCTACGCAATTGTGAATGCCAGTGTGCTCCATCAGAGAAGTGCTTTTTTTATTTTTGTATGAAAACGTGCCTGAAGATAGCATCATCATTTGCATGTAAAAATAAAGAACCACTTCTCTGGTGGAGTACGCTGGCATTCGTATAGCTTGGCTGCAGCTCCTGTGCTCCGTTTTACACCCTGATTACGCCTGTGTTTTCCAAAGATGATCTGTTGCAATTTTATACACACCAGAGTACTTAAATATTGTAAACGAACTTTGAAGATTCAAAATGCCGTGTGAAGGTAAAATTTACTTATTTGAAACCTAGTCGCTCCTGACACATGGGTACCATATGCCTCTTTCATTGCCCACGTACACTGAACAGTCCATTTTCTTCATTACTTGAAGTGCGGAGCACCGTAGGGGACTGGCTTGTTGTCTATCCATGGATCTCATGCAGTGTGGTCTCACATACAGTAAAGCACTCTGTAAAGGCTCTAACAAGGCTAGCAGTGCTCAAAACCGAATGACAGTGAACAAACAAGGTCTGAAATAATACAATTAGCAGAAGTAAATGTGCAGTAATCACAGCATTTTAAGTTCGCTAGAAACGTTTAGAAAACGTGCACAGCGTTTGTGAATCTTTTTAACAAGATTGTTCTTGTGCCTGGAAAATCCTACACGCTTACCCCAAACATTCACATCATCGATTCTTCGGTAAATAGACCAGTCGGAACTCTATCAATGGGCATTGCTGGTTGCCTGTGTTGTCCACTTCTTTAGGCACAGTCAGTAGTCAACCTAGTAGTCAAACTGCCACATGTGTTGAAGTAATGCATTGGTATGCCAATGCAATTTGCCAGACGTTTCAATTGATGAAGTGTTGACACTTCATTGCTTTTAAAAAAATGTCTGTGTTGTCTGAATGCAATGGTTTTTCCTTTGTCACTCATTGCCCATAATTTTTTTTCTCTCTCTTTTGGAACAGGCTTTCTAATAGGTCATTCCGGCCTACTCGAGTGCCTGGTTGAGATTGTACTCGCCTACTCCATCCTTTTCTTCACTGTGTTGTCCATTTGCGCAATCTCTACAAATGGTGCCGTGGAAGGAGGCGGTGCCTACTGTATCCTTTTTTTCAATTCTGATGTCTTGTTTTGTCAATTGTGAAACAAAAACGATTCCTATTGATCAACTGCATTGAAGTATTGCTTTAGCTTGACTGTCTGTAACTATAGTATTCATACTATGGAAGGGATCTTTGCAACGTTCCACACTCTTGTATGGGCTCAATACCTTTGTTTTGTTCCTGAAATTTTTTGTCCACTTGTACTTAGTTTTACCAGACTGTGGTATCAAGAAATAATCATCACAACATTGAAGTTAGTAAGGAGAGTTTTGAAAAATGACTTGGTAAGGCTAAGTCATTTGGTACTTGGAAGACTTGTGAGCTGAAAATGTTAGCAAAGCCACAGGTTCAGTTACTAGCTTCTGCATATTAAATTTGTAGTTTCTAAATTGCTTTTCTGTAAAGCTAGTAGACTAAGAAAAAATCAATCTAAAATCTATTTGTAGGCAAGTATTTTCTGTCCATTAAGCCATAGAGCTTCCTAAACATACACTAGAGGGAACTCTGGTGCAAGTGTCTATGGGAGCTGTGATGCACGGCGCTTCAGCGAGCATGGGAATGATGGGTAGCACACGGATTTGCCTAATCTTCGTTCTTCTGGCTCCGTGTTTGTTCGTGTGGCTTGGAGTTATTTTATCACGAAACAACAATCAGCAATAGTTTATCAGTTGGGTTTCACCACCTTAATCTTGTAGACTTACCTATTTTAAATCAGGTCACGAAGTTTAAGATGATTCGTTATTTTCCTCAAAACAAAACAGAAACCAACAATAAATGAAGCCGCAAGTACGAATACTGGGAATATCCGTGTACTACTCATCATTTCCATGGTCCCTAAACGATTACAGCGCCAGAGTCCCCTCTAGTTATTTTTAGGAAACCCTGTGCATTAAGCATTTATTATCTGCAAAATTTGCTATTGTATTCCTTCATGTACATTTATGACATTTAGCATCCATGCATTGGCACATTCAACTAATACATCGCAAAGCCTGTTTCATATTTTGTGATGGCAGTTGATTTTTTAACCGTAGCTTACTGGAGAAAGTTAAGAAATGTTTCATAAAGTAACATGGCATCTCACTAAGCTTTCAAGACCTCCTTATTAAAGAGCCAGTAAACAACCCCAAAGTCCAAAAATTGTAATGAATATGCACACTTTCGCTATGTGAACATGTTGCCACAAGAATTTAGTACATACATGCTATAATAAGAAAGGTGCACGGCTTACAACATCCGTTTCAGCTGGTTTCAAATTTTTTTGCGGTCTTGCCACTCTCCTATGCTGAAGGGAGGGGAAACGCGTAGCCCGTTGCCGTGACTCCACCCACTTTGGCAACGTGACATGATGCCAGCGATACGTCACGGGTCTGCAGCCAACGACCGAGCAATGCAGCCCTGACAAGAACGTGTGTCATGGCGGTGTGGGGAAGAAGCGTAGATCGAGAAGCAGCCTTCCCCTAGCAGTAAATGTAGCGAGATGCCTCTTTATTTCGGAGCCCTACTGTATGAATTGGTGAACTTGTGTAAAAGGGGCCAAAGAAACGGAGCCTGTTTACTGGCCCTTTAAATATTGAAAGAGAGGCGCTGTGAAATTTGTGGTATTAGTCCTTGGCTTGAAAGTGATATGCGTGGGATGTAGCAGTCTGCAGATTTTGCCGAAACTATTGAGCTGGAAAATATTATAACGCTGATTACATTTGTGAGGAAGTGCTCGTGGCTTTTGTCGTCTTGTCCTCGGTTATTGTGTGACACACTGGCAGCTTTATCTTGTCTATTGATAAAAACAAGGTAGGCCTTTGTGATCGAATGCCATTCTGTTTCTGTGTCACGGGGTCTCAAGTATGGGGTAACACATTTTGTGACTAACCGGATTGTACCGGAACCTTTCGCTTGTGTTTTATTGTTCTGTCCGACATGGATCTTTGTTTACCCTTGCATTTATATGACAAAAGGGATAATCAAGGAGAAAAAGCAAATATTTAATCATTAAAGGGGAACGTAGACGTTTAAAAAATGTGGTTTCTGTAGGCACATGCTAGAAATGTTTAAGGACAAGGGGCTGGGAAAATTTCTTTTAAATTGAAATTTGGTTCCTTGTTTGCTTGGAATGATTAGGTCTTTCTTAACACTATCCAGTGCCCCACTCATTTATGTGCATATTGATTGAGCCCGAAAGGCCAGCTTTTCGAGACCAACTGACGAGCTGCGAAGCCGCTTTTTCTCAGATTGTAAACAACCTGAGCTTTTTGCCTCTAGTAAACATGAAAAATCGATACTGTTAGTTTCTCTGAGCTTAGCATGGTCTGTAAAAAATTATTCTGGCTATTCAAAGGCACGTGGTGCTGTTTTTTTTTTTAATGCATAGCGCATTTACAGAGTCCACTTGCCTTGCGTGTGGGAGAACGCATGAGGACTGGGTTCTGTGCATTTATTTTAAATTGGGGGAGTTTCGGCTTTCTTCGTCGCGGCAGTAAATTACGTTCTCACTCTGACAAACCAAACGACACTGTTTAGAGAGTGCAATATGATTTGTAATCGACACCCTTTAGCTAGTTACAGAATAATGACCGGGAGTGCTCGTGTGAACACTTCAGCAAGCAAGCTTAATCCTCATTCTGCATTGCCACAAGGACTAAATGTTACCTGTAGTGATAATGGCTATGCTTTGATCTAGTATTTAGATTTTATACAAACCGTGATTACATGTAACTGTGTCTGCAGACATATCATTGAGCTTTCATATTATTAGAGGGGGCGGGGTGCCCGACTTGCTCTTCCACATATCTATTTATGTATACAGTTAAAGAGACATGCCCTTTATAAGAGGCATGCTCCGGGCAGCAGTTCTTGTCTTTTATATGAGACGTCTTATAAGCAGGTTACCTTGTACGCATTTTCTTATCAACCCGTATTTTGCCGTAGTCCCACAGGGGTCTCTTATACCCATTAGTCTCTTATATCAAAAGGGTTCGACTGTATAGTTCAAGGAGTGGTTGGCTTTCGTTACTGTATATATAGAAGTATGAGAGAGTGGCACTTCAAGAAGACTTCATTTATCATGTCGACGTTTCGGCCAGAGCCTGACCTTTATCAAAACAAAATTTTCATGTTTGTTTCTGTTCTTATATACGCAACAAATGAGAGGGGAAGAAAAAGAGAGAGAGGGAGTTGGAAAAGAAGAAAGGCTTGCTTGGTGGCTATCAGGTGGAAGGACCAGGAGGAGTACACCGCCACCGATAGCGGAGCGCTTTGCGAGAAAACTTATGCGACGGCCATTACTCCTTGTTAAACGCCGTCGTCGTATTCTGCCCCAGAGGGCAGTATGAAGGGCCGTTGAAAGTGGAAAACAGACGCTGCGCGATGCAGCTTGGCCGATCAAAAAATGGCAGGTTAAAGTGGATGCAGCTGCTGACGGGGCATCGGAAAGGGGGTGTCGATGAGATATGTTTCCGCGGTGCATTGTCCTTTTGGGGCAATGCTGAGGGAGAGCCACTTCTACGGCCTTACTTGCTGGGCGTACTCGTTTCTCTGATAAGAGATGCCCGCTCTTAAAGCGAGAGAGGATATGTTGAGTGGCATTAGCGATTTCCGTTTTAGGAGTCATCAAGGGGAGTGGGAAAAAAGGTGAAAAAAGGGGGAAGGGAGCAATCTTCCACTTAGAATGATTGAGTACGACTCTTCCCAAAGGTCAACAAAACAACACAGCAGAGCGCAAAAGGCGGCACCACTGAAATGGGGAAAAACACTGCAGTCCCGCGGCGGTGGTCTAGTGGTTAAGGTACTCGGCTGCTGACCCACAAGTCGCGGGATCGAATCCTGGCTGCTGTGGCTGTATTTCTAATGAAGGCGGAAATGTTGTAGGCCCGTGTGCTCAGATTTGGGTGCACGTTAAAGAACCCCAGGTGGTCGAAATCTCTGGAGCCCTCCACTACGGCGTCTCTCATAATGATATAGTGGTTTTGGGATGTTAAAACCCACAAATCAATCAATCAATCAATCAAAACATTGCAGGTATGATCACTGAAGCACTGGCTCGTGCAATCATCTGTGCCGGGTGTCATGCTGCAAGACAATCAGCAAGGCAATTAAAATTATCCGTCCATTCTATTACCTTCGGATTGTTCCATACGTCATCTATTGAAAGTTCTGCAAAATGCGTGCTGACACTGCAATACTGTGAATTGCAAGTGTTGTAAGGGATTTAAATCCTTCGCAACTGCCAAATGTTATAGAAAATTGTGTACAGTGTAACGTGAAGGAACTGCATATTAATGCAGCGCTGAATACTGTCAAATGTTATAGGAAGTTGTGTACAGTATCAGGTGAAGGAACTGCATCTCAATGCTGTTAGTTTGTGCTTTTCCATTTCTATTTTAAGAAGTCTAACCTACTTTATGAATAGCTCTAAAAACTTCTAATGTTTTATCTCTCATAGTGCACAGCCCGAGAAAGATAATGTGTGAAGGTTGCAAGTCAGATTGGAGCTTTATCTTTCAAGGTGCCCCACATTGAAAGCTCGTGCTTTTTGACCATATGTACTGCATTTCACGAACTGATATGGAGATAGCAGATAGCTTTGTTTCAGTCTTCCAAAATCTTTCCACAGCGGACAGTGTGCTTGCCTGGGCTTGGAACGTGCTACTGCTGATATATCTGCTGTCCCACTTTGCACATAAAAATGATTCTAACTTACCACTATTTACATGGATTCACAATGTATCTTCTTGTATGGGTGGGTGTGTGTCTGTGTCACTGGCCTGCAATTTCTGATGTATTCTTGCATAGGTTTTTGCTTTGTTATTATTGCACAGCTTATTATATTTTTATAATAATAAATTTTCTATACACTTTTTTCAATGTTCATAGATCTCTAAGTGTGGTCGGATAGATATGAAGAAGGTAGAAAACTGAATAGATGTTCTTACCTTGTCTATTTGTCCCAATCATCTGTTTTAGCACTGCACATGTTCTCTGCAGACCTCTGATATAAACCTGACAGAGACTTTTTGTGTTCTTCAATGCTTTTTATAGATTCATTCTATAGCCACTGCGGTGGTCTAGCGGCTGTGGCACTTCACTGTTCGCCTGAAATTCCCAGAATCGAATCCTTACTGTAGTGGCCATACTCATGGAGGAAAAGTGCTCGAGGCCCGCAAGGTGTTCATTTAAGAATGCCAGATTGTCAAAATTTTCTTAGCTCTCTAATGCAGCGTCTCTCTTAAAGATATTGTTGTTTGTGGCACATGATACAGCAGTAATTAGTATTAATAGATCTATTGTAGATTGCTATGCATAATCCTTACTGGCAGCACAGGGTTGTTGTAAAGTAAGCCTTTTACCAAAGCTTTAGTTTTTGAGTTACTTTTACATTCGACATATTGAAGGGATTTCATTTGCCAATTGCTAAAACCAATTTCATTTATATTTGTCTCATTTGAGAGAACATAATGAACTCTGCTCATTGTAGGAGCAATAATTTCGTTCAGGGCTTTATGTTTTTCTTTAAGCATTTTAGGAAATCACGCACGGCATATAGAAATGAATCCCCAAGTCAGTAGATTTATAGCTTCTCATCGATAAGATATGGCAGCCCTTTAGAGATAAGGGGGAGAAGGCAAAAATGCTCCTGTACTTGAAAGAGGGTCATGTCCAGGGAATCAAAATTGATTGATAGTACCCCGCTGTTCTAGCTTATAGTGGAGAGAAAAGAAAAAAGAACGAAACCTTGACCTTGTTGTCTCAGTCATGATCAGCAGAGCGCTGGGACCTGAATTTGGTGGCAGTATCGGCACCTTGTTTTTCATAGCAAACATCTTCTCCAGTGCCCTGTACATCACAGGATGCGTGGAGGGTTTGGTCAACAACTTTGGCCCATCCGGTAAGTGCTGTGGATAGTGTCTCTCGTAGCAATATCTTGAAGTGAAGCTGCCAGACTGAGATTCTGGATTCTGGCTCGCTTATTCCTTTGTTGTAAACAAACTGAACATGCTCCTTGCTTGAATGAACTGCCTACAGCTTGGAAAAAATGTTTTGTTGGGGGTGAAAACGAGACTGTAACATCGGCGGCAACAAGCATGTTGTTGTCTGATAAAAAATGGATTATATTTTTATAGGCTTTGAAAAATCATGAAAGTATGTCTGCTAACGTCACCCAACAGGGATGTGTTTCATTATATTGGCTCGTAGATAGAATTATTTTGCTCGAAAACAATTGAGTATTCATTAAAAGTGTATTTCATGCACTTTTGACAACTCTTCTTTGCGTCTGAGGATAATTTTGTGCTTTTTTTTTCCTAATGCGTTTAAAGCGCCTACTAGCTCTGCCAGCAACGCATTCACCTGTCTGCCTTTTGCAAGAAACAAGAGCCACATAAGCATGATGTCTGTGTTAGCTGTCATGTCGCATATGCAACTCGGAACAACTAAACATAACTGAAAAACAGCAAGGATCTTTTTTTTCTTGTGCTAAGCATGTCTCGTGTTTATTTTAGTAGCACATTTGGTATGAATGGAACCAGTACAGTCCGTTTCACAGCGCCGGTATGCCAGTGTTGCTAGGACAGACCAAGTTTTCCACTCGACCGCAGCGGTATTTCAGGCTCACTGAACAAAGCTGGAGAGATTGTGGTAATAATACTTTATTTGACAACTTGTATACTTTAAACAACCGATGTGGGGAGAGCTTTATTATTATAGGAATCCTAATGATGCCTGCAAAAACTGCTTGTGGTTCTAGTTTTTCAACTCTCACCAGGACCACGATTGTCGTCACTTGCAGTAACCAGTGTTGCAGGCATCTCTACATGAATTTACAATGACTGAATGCAGATAGATAAATTATCATTTAAAAATTTCTTCTCGCTTTCCGGAGAAACTGCTGCAAGATTGGACATATCAAGAGGGTATACTTTGTATTGCAGCACAAAACAGAAAGGCGACATAGGATGGTAAACAGTTCCTTTAACTTAGTGGTTGCATCATTCTTGTGGGGGGTAACTTTGGTGTGGTTACTAAAGTGGCAACTAGGCCTGTACTTTTGATTTAGATACATAGCAATTTCAATTTAGTGTAAGAGCTTACTCACGAAATGTGTATGACAAAAATTGGGCGTATCTCTCGTACCTTGGTAATTGATGTTATGTGGAGCATGCAAATCAAAGGTGACTGTGTCGTAAATTTTTTATTCAGCCAAACTCTACGAAACGATGCTAAAGATATATGTAAATGTTGCACGTACAGACGTACCTTGAGCATTCGCAGATGCTTTATATAACCATTTGTTTACAGTTGCGTAACAAGGCCGAGCGCAAAATGGGTATCAGCAACACCAGATGCAGTAAGCTGATAGGTAGCACCTGTGGTCATGAGGATGGTGGTTAAGGATGGTGGTCCTGGACATCGCTAAATAAACAACTTCAGCCGATGACACCTAACTACAGTAGAGTCTCATTAATCGTAACCTGAAGGGATAGGGAAATTTTCTATTCAATACAAGTTCTGTTTACTGAGAGATGATCAGAGCTGCAGAATATGAGTACAAAACCAGTCATATCAGAGGCAGTTCTGTTTAAAAAGTTTATGTTTACGGAGGGTTACCTGCACAATTGACATTAACCCGATGTGATGGCTGTATCATGGGAGTACATACGTAATGTTTTAGAATTGGATAGCAGTACTACAGCCACAATTCACGTTTCACGAACATTTGGGTATATTTGAAAAGCAGGTCTGAAAGCTGGCATGGCTCTGTGGTAGAATACTTGATTGCCACATAGAATACCGGGGTTCGATTCTTGGTGGGACCTTGACATGTATTCTTTGCATTCATGAGGTCAATGCTGTCAATGTCAGCTTTTTATTAACACTTTTGCGCTAAAATCTGTCATGTCAACTGGATTACTTGGAACTTGGAGATATTACTTGCACAGAAAATAGCATGGTGATGTCAGTTGACTCTCCAAAGAAGCACATCTGTTCCAACCGTGCAATTCATACAGACACATAATGGAAAAGTGAAGTAGACGTACAGGCAGAAGATGGCCTTACTATATTCTTCTATGATAAGGACCTCGAGTAGTATGCTTTAAAAATGTGGAAAGTCTTCCTGTTCTCTCTCCATTTTTTAAAAAATTAGGTTGTGCGATATGCTTTCTAAATTTTTATGTTCAAGAGGATAACTTTATGCTTCTCACTCTGTTATTTTCAAGTAGTGATAGCTGGGCACCTGGCTTGCCATATCTACTTGGCTGTTTTCTCTTTAACAGTAGTTCCATTTACTCAGAGGTGAACAGAGCTGCAGTATTCAAGTATGAAACCTATCAGAGGAAGCTGATCCATTCGAGCAGCTATTTTAACAGATCCCTGTTCACCGAGAGTCTACTGTGGTAAAGAAGTGACGAAGCGTATAATAAAGGATTAACCACCCAAGGTTTTTTCTATGGAGTTGTGAATACAGTATGAAAAAAAAATTAATATGGTGTCCCCAACTTTTCCAGGTGGGGTGGCGCGCCTTCTTCCCGAGGGCTTCTGGTACAACCTGCTGTACGGCACGGGCGTCAACTTTGTCAACCTCATCGTGTGCCTGGTTGGGGCGACCATGTTCGCCAAGACGACTGTTGTCATCTTCGGTGTGGTCATTGTGTCGGCCCTCTCAGTGATGGTCAGCTTTCTGGCGCAGCCGGCCTTTGATGTCTTGCTGCCGCAGGAGAACCAACACATGCGTGACCTCAACATCACCCACGCACCGTACACAGGCTTCAGCTGGGTCACATTCACCAACAACATTTGGTGTGAGTTGTGCTTTTTAATTTCACTGTGCACTCAGTACAGTAACGCTCGATCGCCCGTAGCATTGGTTCTTGGACAAAAATCTATTAAAGGTTCCGGGACATAGAAGGACGTGTGCGCGTGTACTCTTGGTGTACCGTCTACCGCTGTCACTGCTACACAACCTGTGTGCACTGCATGGGCACTCTCAAAATGTTCCAACAAATACAGTATTCTAGCATGCCTTGTCATGTGTATCACTTTACAGACCTTGCTAAACAGGCTGTACTCTGGAGAAACATTAAAGATTCTGAGACTTTCGAAAGACAGGGCGTCTGGCGAAAGTGTATGCAGATATTTTTGCTCTGCAGCAATGTTTGGAATGCACCAGCCTTGGGGACCATTTTGCTGAATAAGATCTTGGGCTAGTTGGTTCATGCTTAAAATGATATACCTGTACAAAAAGCTGCATGAAAAAAAAAAAAAATCAGACATGTTACTCAGTGTGCTAGCTTTCAACTTCTCTTCTGAACAGGTTTGACATTCGGCCACCACAATCGATTTTAGTGGTGTATTCACTACTGTGAGAAGAAAATAAGTGCATTCCTAATTGAAAGTCCTTGTACTATCCATAATGCATCAAGATATCGATAGTACAAGGACTTGTACATTGTGATTAAGGGCTTTGGAGCTGTGTTGACGGTTCGTTACGCCGTTGCGGGCACGCGAATATGTGTAGGTGTTGTCTTGAGCTGTGGACTCAAGCGGATGTGCTTTCTTCGTATAGCTGTGTGCTTAAGGTGGACAGCCCTTGCTAATATGCACAAGTACCATTTTTCGTGTCTGTCTTTGCAGCCTCATACACTATTGACTACACGACAAAGACCATGACCACATTCCCCATTGTGTTTGGTGTACTCTTCAGCGGTGTGACGGGCATCATGGCAGGTGCTAACATGTCTGGTGAGTTGAGTTCTCTTGCATACTAACACCTCCAGTTGGGAATTCTCAATGTGAAACAGTGATACTTTTTTTCAAAAATTAGTACCTGAGGTTAACCAGTTGAGTGAATTATGGGTACTTTCTCTGTCAGTAGTGCATATTGGTTCGACGCTTGAACTATATCATTTTCCTGCATCAGGCTATGGTGTTGTGTTGCTAAGCTGGAAGTTGCAGGTACAGTTGTTTGGTTTGACTGTCAAAGCTGAATGTTGAAGGAAGAAGCATGCGAAATGCCAAAGTTAACTTGTGTGAAGACAGTCCGGAATGTAACTTTTAAGCACTTGCAGCTGCATTTCATGCAGTGTCCATGCGTTAATGTGTATATCTTACACCTTGCTGTATTGTAGTATGGAGTGGTTACGTGAAGTCTTCCTCTGGGCTTTCTTTACTCCGTCGTCTGTTGGTTTTGCGTGATTGTCTTTAAATATATTCTTGCCCCTGCAATAAAAAGTGGTTTGTGCCAATATTAATTGTGCAGTTGCTAGCTGATAAACTTGAAGTTGTTCTAAGTGAACAATTATGCAAGTAAAGTTGATATGCTTGCACACGTGTGGTTCATGGGTAATTAAGGGGAATGGAGCTAGAACTGATGCTGGCTGATGTGGTGACTCACACAGGGGAGCTGAAGGACCCGGCCAAGGCCATTCCCAGAGGCACACTGTCGGCTGTTGGCTTCACATTCGTCACATACGTCCTCCTCATGTTTCTGACAGCCGGCACATGCTCCAGGTGGGTCACAGAATCAGTCAAGGACATGCAGTATATATGCCCTAATGTATTCTGATAAGTTATTTTATTCATGGTGTTTAACATCGTTATGCGATGCGGGGACTGTGAGAGAGAACGTAGTGGAGGGCTTCGGATGAATTCTAAAACCACTAGGGTTTTTTCAATCTGTTTACAAAGCTGAGTATATAAGCATCTCTTGCATTTCTCCCTCCCTGTATTGAAACATGGTCATGGTGGAAAAGAATCGTACCCATGATTTGTTGCATGGAAGTGCAAGAGGTTTGATGTGTTCTGGTGAGCTCACGTGCTATGATAATTTCAATGGCGTGCGAGATAAAAAAAAAGACCACTTTACCTTCAAAGCATCTTTTCACTTGTACATCCTCTGAGCTAGGCTGCCACTGTGCCACAGTGTCAAAGCAGCACCAATGACCGGTTCGGGACTGGGCAAGTGCCCCCCTCCCAAATATGGTTGGATTATCCTTCACCTTGTGGGGGCGCTTGCTATCCTGATGTGGAATTCTGCCATCACGAATGAGACTGCTTGTTTAGTCTCTGGCTGTGATGGCTCTGTTTTGTTTTACAGGGCTGCATCTCGAGAGTGCTTGCCTACGAAGTTTTCTATTTGTGTCTGAGGAGCTATGGGAATGAGAATTATCCACAGGTGCGATCCTCAGTACCTTGGTCGCTCTGACCTTCCTCGCAGCCCCTGCCCTGGCTTGTGGTGTTAAATCTCTGAATCGTTACTGTATTGCCTCATTCACAAGTAATACAGTAGACTCTCAATAAACGAAACTCTTTTAAATGAATTTGCTGCTTAAATGGAGCAACTGCCACTAATATGTTTGGTTTCCTACTTGAATATTCTACCCCTGTTTATCTCTCAGTAAATAAAACTCTCCTTAAACGAAACACATTTTCCTGGTCCCTTCAGGTTTTATTAAAAAGAGTCTATTGTTTAGTATTTCAATGATTGCAAGTGTGATCGTGTTCAGTTGTAGTTGGCCCTTCAGCTCGTTTACGTTTCTCGACTGGTCCATTTTAGGTAGATTAGGTGATGACAAAAGGGTGTGTTTGGCAGATATACTGCTGTCTGACACAAATGTGATTCATGTAGATGTGTCAACTTCTTACATTCACACATTTCCTTGACATCACTGCAATACAGTAAAAGCTCATTAATTCGAAATAATGAAAGCGAGCAAAAATGGGTGGATTTCGGGGGTGGGGGCACGAAAAATATTTATTGGCCAAAAAAGTCGGTGATGACCATCTGCTTCTTTTCTCTGAATACCACAGCTGCGGCTCTCTGTTCCAGCGCGCGGACGCGGTGCAGGGAATTCTCTTCAAAGCTGAAGAAGAGACACGCCACATTGAGTGCCTCCATCATCGCAGAAGCTGACGGGCGCACAGGCGCTTTGTCATTTTCGTCTTCCTCACCTTCTGGCTCTTCAGCATCAGGCTGCGCACCGGCTACTTGAGCGATAATGTCCTCATCAGTCAGGGCACCACACACCGATGCACCGGTGTCAACTTCAATATAATCGGTAAAACGTACGCCCCGAAGAGTGTCGCGCAATGCCACTGGCATGAGCTCCTCAGCCCCATCCACGTCGACGTCACAACTATCCTGCGCACTTCCAGCGGCAAATCCACTGTGGCGGAAACAGTTTGCGATTGTGGTCGCGGTCACCTGTTCCCATGCGCGCACCAACATGTGCATGGCAGTGAGCAGCGTAATGCCGAAGTCCTTCCTGTCGCTCGCGCACAAAATCATTCTCTCCAGCACTTGACACCTATAAAAGCACTTAATGTTCCTTATCACGCCCTGGTCTATTGGCTCTAGGGCCGCAGTCGTATTTGCCGGAAGGAACACCAACTTAGTTGCTCTCAGCTCAATGTCGACTTTGTGCGCCGAACAGTTGTCAACGACAAGAAGAACGCGTCTGCCGCCCAGTTCCATTCGCCTGTCGAATTTCAGTAACCACTTCCTGAACAGGTCACCTGTCATCCAGGCTTTCTTGTTTGCGGCGTACTCCGTCGGCAGTGAGCGAATGTTTTTGAAGCACCGTGGCTTGAGTGCTTTGCCAATCACAAAAAGGGGGACCTTTTCTGTACCGGTCATATTTGCGGCGACCAGAACAGTGACACGCTCTTTGCTGCGCTTGCCGCCGGCACAGCTGTCTCCCTTGTAGGTGATCATCTTGTCTGGCTGCAACTTGAAAAATAACGCTGTCTCGTCAGCGTTAAACACATCCTGTGGTGAGTAGCTCTCCAAGTACTGCTGCAGGGTGTCGCTTCTCCAAGTAGCGCATGTTTCGGCATCCACTTCCTTTGCCTCGCCGGATAACGTGCGGAATACGGGATTGTGCTGCTCCCTGAAACGATGAAACCATCCCTTGGAGGTGACAAAGTCTTCAATGTCCAAGCGCAGGGCGAAATCGGCTGCCTTGGCCACGATGATAGGGCCGCTCAATGCGATACTCTGGGCTCTCATTTCTTTAACCCAGATAATCAAAGCTGACTCTAGTTCCGGGAACTTCGCTGTCCTTAGCCTTTTTCGACTGGCGCCAAATCCTCGGCTTCATAGGCGTTTTCAATGGCCGTCCTGTTGCAAATGTAGGTTGACAACGTGCTCGGAGGTATGCCGTGCTTCCTCGCAATTTCGTATTTGCTCGAGTTCCCTTGGTCAACCTTTCGCAAAATCTTCACCTTCTCCTTGACAGTCTTTGTGCAGTAGTTTCCCCGCGGCATCTTGCAACTTCGATGCGGAATAAGACGGCTTGACGGCGTGAACGAACAATGTGCTCGAGGAACAAAGTGACACTGCGGGGAGCGGCCTAGGACTGCTAGGACTACTCCGCTGACTCCTCAGCGTCCCGTGGATCCCGCGTACAAGTGGCGCCAGGCGCTGAGATAGCGAGAGGGCTACGGAAAAAAAAAATTGCTCCCTGGATTTTGGAGGCCATACTTTGCTCGCCCTTTGCTCGGAGGCCACTTGAAGCTCGAAAAAACTGGTCGTGCCGCCTATCGTTCGAGCGTAAAAGCTTCCACTAATGTTTGACGATGATGACGCTCAGCGGCGCGCGCTTCGAATTATCCGTAGAGGCAGCAATTTCTGTTCGAATTAACGAATCGTTTTACACATGGTCTTCTATGCACTGCGGACCGGACTGCAGCGATCATTTTGAATTATCCAAAATTTCGAATTAATGAGGTGTGAATTAACAAGCTTTCACTGTACAAAGGTTTTTTACATATTGTAGTTTATTGGTAGCTGCGTCTCAGAAATAGAAGAAAAGCAGGACAGCCTTGGCGGCTGTTTCAACAAATGCATGTGTACCAATTTCATAGGTTGTTGCTGAACGCAACGTTTACTTAGTGGTAATATTGCTAGCACTCATCTTTCTGTCAAATTTTGTCACGCGCAGGTTGTTGCTGCAGAACAACGTCCTCTACATGCAGTACATAGATCTGTGGCCACCTTTTGTGGCCATTGGAATCTTCTTTGCCACCCTGTCTGCATCCCTCAGCAACCTGATCGGTGCATCGCGTGTGCTGGAGGCGCTCAGCAAGGACGAATTGTTTGGTACGTCTTGCCAAATCCTCTTGGTCTCACTCGGCTGGAATCCTACTGCAGTTCTCTTTACAAGGCCTTGTGTCACAGATACTTAATGTCAAATATTGTATTTATTGGTAGATAGGTTGATTTTTTTCTCCGGAAATGTTGGCTATAATAATTGGCTATTGGCGTGTATTTGTGACAAAAGAAACTTGTTCTTTAATCGAGGCCGAAGTTAGCAGAAGTACCAAAATAAAAGATTTCTACTGTCAGACCTGCCATTTTTCAGACAGTGCCAGCTACACTGGTGCATTACACATGTGTATTTGCAATAAATTTGTACACCACAAAATAAAATGAAAATATAGCATTTGAACTATACCGAAGCATTTGCAAATCGTTGTGTCAGTCCAGACTCGGCCGTTGCAACTGCACATGCTGGCACACTGGGAAGATTTTTCGTCGATGGATAAAACAGCGGAGATGAGAATGGCGAAATTCACGAGGCGTACGCAATTCCATTTTTGCCAACAGTGGAGACACTACATGAGTAAACACATGCGGCACTTTTGCACGACGACTCACAAACACGGAACCGCAAAGCAATGCGATCAGACCGCTGGGAGAAATGGAGCACCTGTCGTGACGATGAGCCCACGTCAACGTGATACCTTTGAACAACAAACAGAAGTTTTGAACACTTCACTTTTGATAAGTAAACAAGTGATATGTGCCATCTTCGAGTAGTGAATACAGATCTTGATGGCCATCTGTTAGCTAGTGGGAATCTAAAACGTCATGGGTTTCCTAAAAGATATTGGCAACCTGTGTTCTAATACTTGATTTTTTTTTTAATTTTGAGGGAGCGCAATATATAGTGGTCAACCTATATTCGAACTTTGCCTGTTTTTAATTCAATAACGTACCATTAATAACGTTGATTTGTATCTTGCTCAATTATTATACTTTATATGTCTTGTTATTATAAAACATATAGCTATCATATATTTATAATATAAGCTCTATACTACGTCTCTCACCCACTGCAGGTGTTGTCCTCCGGCCAGTCAGCATCCTTGTCTACAAGAGCAATCCACTGGCAGCGGTCTTCACTTCATGGTTTCTTGTGCAGGTCAGCTTCCTCTTTTTCGTTTTCATTTGTAGAGGGTGCGGAAAATGACATGTTCAGTGGAACTTCGATTATATGACTTTCAGGGGACCACGCAAAATCGTCGTATAATCCGGGCGTCGTATAATCGAAAAACCAAGAATATAGACACTGATGGTTGTTGTTGCCCCACAACAGTTGTCACATAATGCGTAAGAAAGTCCGCGGCACAAATCTACGCTGCTCCGATGAAGGTAGATTAAATTACTTGAAAAAATGACAACCACGCATTTTATTGGAGCTGTGAACAAATCTTTATTCTCACCTTTTAAAAAAATCTGTGATTTTCTTCTGCGAGTTTGCGAGCTGCGACATCTGGTAGCAAGTCGCCGATCTCGTCGCGTGCGCAAGCAAACCGCCGAATGTTGTCGACGTAGCACAACACGTCCGTGTACGTCGGAACGGACGCACTAGCCTCTGCTTTTCTCCAAGTGTCAGCGGTTTTCGGTTCCGCGACATTGCGAGACGCAGCACTCGCAACAAAGAATTCGAAAGCTTCCTCGCACACCAATGTCCGAATACTGAAAATTTTACACGTAGACGCAGCAGCTGCGGCGCACAACCCACCGATGAGGCAAACACGTGAAGGAATGGCTGAAAGGCAACAAGGCAGTGGACCCATTCGATTTTTGCAAGTGCGTACGTCTGCGCAAGCTTCGACCCATCGCGAGGGGCTAAAACTCCCCAGACCTCTGGTAGCTAGACAGCAGCTAGTTCCAGTCCTCGCGGCTGTCCCAAATGTAGACAGGCTCAACATTCGCCGTTCAACACGTCCGGTACATCGACGCGAAGTCTAGTGAAAGTTATCGCATACTAGAAAGCGAGCTCTAAATTATCTGCCATGTTACCTGCTGACAGCTGTCACTACAAAACCACTCAAAAGAAGGCAGAAAACAAAACAAAAAAAGTCAACGGAAGTGCGCAGTGCAATGCGACTAAGCAAAACGAATGCGCTCCGGCTGGCTCTGGACAACGTTGGCTTTGGCTAGCTATGGCCGACAGCGTGTCGAAAAATTGAAGAGGCCCTGTGGTGGCAGCGGTGGCAGCGCGGATAGTGTGCTAGAACTTGCGGAGGAACGAACACGGTTCCTCGGTTTACCGACTTTTTTTCATCCGGCCGCAGTGTGCTTGCGTCGCAGCCTGCATGCGTCATCGTAGGTTTTTTTTTTCTCGGACAGTCCAGCTAAGCGTCGTACGAGGCGGGGCCGGCGTGAAATTGCATCGTAGAATTGACGTTTTCAATACATTAGTTCTACGGGGGTTTTGCCGGGACCAAGCCAATTCATCGTAAAATGCGGGTCGTCGCAGGACTGGGGACGTATCATCGAAGTTCCACTGTACTACATAGTTGATTAATGTTTTTTAACCTTGAATCAAGGAGTGTCGATGTATTAAGTTATCAAATTATGCGATGTAAGAATTCTAAACCTCTTCATGGCCACATGTATTTTCAGGTATACAGTTCAGGTATACCTTGTGGGGTCTTGCAGTGGAGAGCGACACGTTCTTGGAGTAAACGGGACACAGCAGACACGGTCGGAACAAACCAAAACAACTCACTCATTTATTTAACTACCTTTAGAAATGATGATATTGTCAGCCGAATTATTATAACATCAATCATGATCAACACGCTTAGACATCCTTACACAATAATAAACACTCAACAATATTACAAACAAGGCGGTGTTGCTAATGTCTGACTCACCACGTGGACCCACCGCAGACAGCCTGCGGTGCCGTCCACGGCAGACCCATTGCTGGGTCCGTGCCACAGCCGCACGCCAGAAGACTCGCTCAACTCTCTCGCCCGCCACCAAGGCTTGCCTTCCACCAGGGGTCACCGCCGGCGCTACCACTCTACCAATCATGATAGTGGTGATCACCGCTCGCAAACACAACGCCACCTATCGCTTAATAGTTGTCATTCCCGAGCTACGGCTTCTGTGCGAGACACGTGCGCCACGCGGCGCAAACAACTTTACAGGGGGTTGTCAGCACCCTCACAACCTACATTATAATAATAATGATGATGGTTTATTTTCCTCCAATACACAGTTGATAGAGGGGGTGAGAATAAAAGGGACTATTTGCTTGACTAAGTTCTCATCCCCCTATTTACATAAGGAAGTGACGGTAGTGGCACCAGAACACCACAGCTGACACAAGTACACAACATGTACATAACATAAACAAAATTAAGATTTATAAAACTTTCAAACTGATGGCAGATGGTTGCACTGACAAAAACAATAGTACACACACGCACAGTGCAATAAACATTTATAGAAATGTGAATCAAAGGTTGCCATTTGTAAAAACACAAATACGCTAAACATATCATTTACGTGCAGTGGTGACTGCATTTTCATCCCTTGTGTTTTTGTTTATTATTTTTCCTAATTTTTGCTACGAACTTTGAAGATGAATCTTAATTGCTGGGAGCATTGATAAGATATTGGAGATGTTCAGAAAGGGTGATATGTGCTCTGTTAACATCTGATGAATATAACCTGTTTAATTGTAACGGTAGCTGATAAGCAATTTTTTGATGTCCATAGTTAGTGTATACTGCTGTAATACAATACAGTTGTATATGTATTTACGGTCAGTAAATGTGTGCTTGCACGATAAGTAGCTGGTGTAGCTGGAGGCAGTCATGTCAAATGCAACACTCTTTTAATAAGTCAAACAATGCCAGCGTGCTGCTGACTGCTGCCCCGCCATGGTGGTCTAGTGGCCAAGGTACTCGGCTGCTGACCCGCAGGTCATTGAATCAAGTCCCGGCTGTGGCTGCTGCATTTCTAATGGTGGCGGAAATGTAGTAGGCCCGTGTGCTCAGATTTAAGTGGACGTTAAAAAACCCCCAGGAGGTAGAAATTTCCGGAGCCCGCCACTACGGCGTCTCTCATAATCATATGGTGGTTTTGGAACGTTAAACCCCGCATATCAATCAAATCAGTGCTGCTGACTGCTGTGTAATATACTGTAGAAACTCGTTTATACGTTTCCGAATAAAATGTGGGAAATAAACTTATCGTCCGGGAAAATGTACAATTAGAATCGGGTTAATTTAATTTTTGCGATTGCGAGCGTGAGAGCAGGGAAATCGCATTAAGCGGGGACGAATCAATGAGGTTCTACTGCATTTGTATAAGGCCTACAAGTTTTCTAACCCTCGGTGCCCTGCGCGCTGATCTTGGTGTGAACGTGCCAACCTTGCTGAATTTTACTGAGACGATAATTTATGACTCTGACAAAGGGGACAGTAACCTTGTGTGAGCACTTTTCTAGGCATGTGAAATTCATTTAATTTTTGGGCATATCTTTATTATCCTTAATGAAAGATTCTTTCCCGCCTTCATTTTTATTGTTCCTGAATGAGTGTTGCATGTAGTACTTTTGTTTCCACCATTTTTCGTTCGTGTCATAGTGACATAACATTAGTTTGCACACTTGTGTGAGAGCACATGCCACCTTTAGCGCCCAGATCTGTTATGACATGACGCAGTTTTTTCTAGTCAATTGCACATGCCAGATGTCATGATTAAAGTTACGATGTTTTGTTTCAATCACGACATCATGTGTCGGGATTGAAATCAATGTGCAACGAGTATTCAGTGACACTCTTTAAAGTGCTTATTCCATACCATTAAGTCAAATGCAGGTGTGAGCTCTCTAGAAGCTGTGATAGAAATTAAAAAATATACTATATATATTACAGTCGAACTCCGAATGCCGCATCAACGAAATTTCTGCTACAACGAAAAATTCACGATTTCTCGTCAGCAGTCCATAGGAGTCAATGCATACAAATTGTTGCCACAACGAACACTTTTTTTTCAATCGTCCCGCCCGCTTCAATGAAATTTTACCATGCAATTTTAGGCTCATATACTTAATTTTATGCAGTAAGCGCACTCTCTAACATTTTGATGCATTTTCAGTGCCTGAAAATGCATCATTGAAGTCTAGAACACGCATTGGCACCACCAGAAACCACCGCTATACCGCTGCTGTTCAGCAAGCATGGCCGCTGTCATTGCTCGATAGCGATGGCAATGAGACTGCCCTGCTTTTGCCACTGGTGCTTTTGAGCTGCAGACGATCCGAAACTGAGGCGCAGTCGCTCTGTTCATGGTTTCCTTCACGCAGCTGCTGGGTGCAACTGCGGAATGATGCCTTTTCCGATTCCAATGCTCATCATTATGTTCACGCTTGGCCAGTGTGGCAACTAATCAGAGCGGCTGACTGTCCGCATTATCAACAAAATCAGCTTGCTGCGAGTGATGGATCATAAGAATGGCATTGAATAATGCAAAAGTCGCCGCTCCACGATACCCTGCCTCCATCTCGGCGTTGTCAGATGCACTTCGACGGCGGACAGCTGCTGGTGTTAACGTGTTAATGCAACTGTTTGGTTCGTTCACGAAGGCAGTTTTAGGTGTTGTTTTAGCATGCTTTTCCCCATGGCCTCGCTATGCATGGGTGAGAATCACGTCGTGATGCTGCTGCGAAAGAATAGGAAGCAGCGGACATTTTTTAAATTTTGAGAATAAACGTTCCTTTGTTTTGCTAGCTGAGATCAGTTATATTTTTTCGATTTCACTACAACGACATTTTTTCCGCGCCCCGTCAGTTTCGTTGTAGTGGGGTTTGAAAAGTTCGTTGGCGCTGTACTGGCATGTATGTCAGCAGTAACTTCAATATATATATATATATATATATATATATATATATATATATATATATATATATATATATATATGAGAAACAAGTGTATACTTAAAGGCTCGTTTTTCGTGTTTACACAATATTAATGAGATATAACAGACAATAATGCCAAGGAAAGTATAGGGGAAGATATTAGATTAAATTGTTATGTAAATGTGAAGAATAGTGGGTGAAAAGATAACTTGCCATGGGCAGGATCCGAACCTGCGACATTCGAATAACGCATTCGATGCTCTACCACTGAGCTACCACGACAGCCATCCCCCCAGCCACTTTATTGGATATCTATGCCAATTTAAACGTAGGAGTGTCAGTCAGCGCCACTAGTAGCCATGGCGGCGTGTGTGGCACACTCTTTATGAGCCTGTTAGGCGTCACGTAGCACGGGAACTTATTACTAACTGGCAGCTGACCAATACCTAGTCCCTCGTATACGACCTAAAGGCACCAAGTCTGCCAGTACGAGACCCTCGTTAATGAATAGGAGAAACAAGTGTATACTTAAGGGCTCTTTTTTGTGTTTACACAATATTAATGAGATATAACAGACAATAATGCCAAGGAAAGTATGGGGTAAGTTATTAGGCCAATTGTAATGTTAATGAGAAGAAAGAAAAGTGGGTGAAAAGATTACTTGCCGTGGGTGGATCCTGCCCCCGGCAAGTTATCTTTTCACCCACTTTTCTTTCTTCTCATTTACATTACAATTGGCCTAATAACTATCCTATACTTTCCTTGGCATTATTGTCTGTTATATCTCACACACACACATATATATATATATATATATATATATATATATATATATATATATATATATATATATATATATATATATATATATATAGTTGGAAAGCATTGAATGGGTTAACATAAGGGTTGGCATATGATGAAGTGGACATTTAAGTGTGTCACAAATTAGAATTGTTGCACGCTTGTATGATATGACAAGAGCAGTTTATTTCCCTTATTGAAATGTGTGCCTTCGCTCCCCAGCTGATCCTGTTCATTGGCAGCCTCAACACCATTGCCCAGGTGACGTCGGTCTTCTTCTTGCTGTCGTACCTGTCGACCAATTTGGCCTGCCTCGCCCTTGACCTGGCATCGGCACCAAACTTTCGGTTGGTCGTATGCCTTCTTTCACATCTGGTAATGAGTACAAAGCTTGAGAGAGGCTTTTGACCTGCAGTGGGCTTAGTCAGGCTGATGATGATGACGATGACGATAATGACGACGATGACAAAGCTAACAGTGCAAATGTGTGGTATAAAATGTGTGGTTGAAATCAAAGTTGGAACCTCTCTCTTGTGAGTTTCTATTTTGTGAAAGCCTGACGTTAGTCTCGAGTTTTTTATTGGTTGTATGTTTTTTGGCAGTCTATATGTTATGCCTGTAATGACTCATTGTGGCTACAGTGGAACTTCGATTATACGTCCCCCAGTTTCGTGATGATCCACATTTTACGATGACTCGGTTAGGTCCAGGCAAAGTCCCCATAGGAATAATGTATTAAAAACCTTGGTTACGTGACGCAGTTTTACGCCGACCCCGCATCTTATGACGACATTCAGATTTCGTCCAAAAGAAAAAAGAATGCCTTTACTCGAATCAAGCGTGGACCAAATATTCACGAGTGCAAAATGTAAACTTGCGTTTCCCTAGGTTGACGATTAAGGAAGTAGAGAGCAAGACAGATATCTTCTTAGAATGGAAAATTTATTCTCCTGGAAGTTCATGCACTTCTACACACGCCGCAATCGCGTGTGCAAGTATCTGGGGCTGTTACCTAGTAGAGCTTTATCCACACAAAGTAGCTCCAGCCGGCCAGAAAACTGATATTTTCACGTTTTCGGTCCATGGAAACATTTTCTGGTTGACATACAGCTGATCTCCTGCTTTTGTCACACTCGCAGTCACAGGCTTGTGGAAGCATAAGGGCGCGACGCAGCTGTTTTCACTGTGAAAGATAAATTTCACAAGATGTCGACGTTCATACCAACAGCGGGGCATCACTAGTTGCACTTTACAAGGTCACAAATTACAACGTGTGTAGCTCTGTCCCACACAAAGGCATTCTACGCACACTCGTGGTTGGTCGCCTTTATGTGATAGCGAAGACACTGTGTCTGACTCTTCTGATGGGAGGCTATTGGCAACACGGTTTAAGTTTCGTTTTCACGCGCAGGCAATTTTCGGACTCTATTTATCGGTAGAAAGATGCACGTGTGATTCAGTTCTTTTTAAACTTGAGAATAGAGACTCGCTCGCACCTCTTTCAACTAAGTTACGATGCCATTAGCTGTCGCTGGCAAGAATAATTTAATCTGCCTTTCTAGGAGAGGCACAAGGTCGTGCCGTGGGCTTATTCAGGCGGTCTATACCCATTTTTTAGAAAAAGGCTGGGTGTAATTGCTATATTCTTAGTTTTTAGATTATATGATGCCCGGATTATACGACGGTTTTGCATGGTCTCCTGAAAGTCGTATAATCGGGGTTCCACTGTATATTGCTTTATTTATTGCTTGAATGAGGTATAGTAGTATGTTTCAAAATAATGTGTAATTTGTCATCTGCTGGAAGTTGTGTGTGATCTAGGGCCTTCACTAGCTTTGGCTATGGTTTCAGCAGTTTTCTAGTGCACCCACGGAGTTATCAGGTAAATGAAGCACACGAGTATTGTGCTGAAATGCATCTGAAAGTCGAGTGATATAATTGAAGTGAGCCCAGTTGTTGTATGTGGTGCAAATCAAATCTTTGAATGTCGAAGCCTCAACAGAGATCAGTCGTTTTATTGAACAACTTGAAGATATGATTAATAATTATAAAATGCACGAGTTTCACATATTATGTAAGCCCTCCCACCTCAGGGTGACACCGGGCATTGCTCGGGGCACTGTTTCAAAATAAACGTTTACTTCTCTCTCTCTCTCACATATTATGTAGCTTCCTCTCTTATTCGTAGATGCTGAGAAGAAACTATTCAAAACGTATATGATGATTTCGGTGGAATGTTGATGTGTTTCATAAATGTTCCACAAATCGGTAAAAAAACCCGATCATAGTTAGTAAAGTTGCACTCATCCTTAGTTTTGCGATGCAGTTTTAATTTCTTGTTGATAATATTCATTTTATTGTGTTGTGCTGTTTAACCTCATTTCTGCGATAAGCAATAAAGATTTGCACCAAGGAATGCACAAAAAAGTGTGGTAATTGTTGGTAAACAGTGTTTCAGTAAAAAGGTATTTTTTGCATGGTAAGAGTCACTTTTAGGCTAATTGTTTAAATGAGAACAAGTGCTATTCTAGTTACTTTCTCCATTGTACATTGATTATTAGAAGAGAAAAATCTTTGGAATTTTAAATTAACACAAGTTTGATTCAAGACGTGAGGTTTTGCTTTAGTGTAACAAATGCCTTTGGAATGGTGACTTCTGCCATTTGTTCTTTCGTCTATTTAGAATACCGTCAAAGTACACACAGCTAATTATGTAGAAGAGTGGCAAGAACACTCAAATTGGAAACAAAGCATTGTAGAAAGGAAAAAAAAAGTAAAGATCAATGTAGTGTGATGCAAAAAGGTGCCGTTACTAACGCAAACACTGGCAGTACAAAATGTAAAGGTTAATTAAGAGATAGCAGTAGCAGTGTGCAATCCTCATACAAAGAAAAAGGGCACTAGCTCAGAACAGCATCTTGCGGCACTAAATTATGTTAACAGCTAACTGAAGTGCATTTAAAAATTGGGATTGGTTAACCTCTGGTCACTGCTGATCTTGGTAGTTTATTCCACTCACTTATGCCGTAGCACGGCACTGATAATTTGTATGGCGTGTTTTATAGTTTTGTTGTTTAGGCTCTTGTTTTATGCGCTCCTTCTCAGCCAGATATAATTAACAGGCCTGTGCTCATTTGCACCGTCTTTCAGGCCATCGTTCAAGTACTTCTCGTGGCATAGTTCGTTGCTGGGCCTGTTGGGTTGTGGCACGATGATGTTCGTGGTGAGTCCTTTGTATGCAGCCATTGCCATCATCATCTGCCTAGTGCTGGTCATCGTACTGCACCTTCGCTCACCTCCCGTTCGCTGGGGCTCCATTAGTCAAGCTCTGATCTTTCACCAGGTGAGTGGTGGCACCTTGGTTTATCTTTACGTCTGTATATTTATGTGTGCATCTATGCATGCATCTGCGCTTGCTTCTATGTGCATGTACCTATGTATACATATACCTATGTATATGTATATGCTGCTATGTGCATGTACCTATGTATATGTTTGTGAGTGTGCTTGTGTGTGCAGCCGTGGCCATGTCTGTGTAGAGCACGCGAACAGACGGTTTTTGCTCTGTGGGGAAAAGCCATGGAGTATTATGAGGCTCTGACATGGTCAGCCTGCCAACTAGGCAGTGCATGCTCCTGATACACCTCTTCAGAGCCCGAAACTCCCTCAAGGTCTTGGCCCACAGAGCGAAAACCGGCTGCTCGAGCGCTCTACACTGACGTGGCTGGTCTTGCAGTTGAAAAGTATTTTACCTGATACGCATAGTGGCTGGTGGTTTTCGTTTCACCACTGAGTACTGGTTGATATCTGGGGCATTTGGTGCAGTCATGAAGGCTGCCGATTTCACCGTATCACATCCCGCAAAAGCTTGGTGTCCCACAGCAAGCCGTGGGCTCAGGGTATCCGCTATCATTTGTTGAGACCTGTACACGAGTGGTTGATTGATTGATATGTAGAGCTTACCGTCTCAAAACCACCACATGATTATGAGAGACACCGTAGTGGAGGGCTCAGGAGATTTTGACCACCTGGGGCTCTTTAACCTGCACCCACATCTGAGCGCCACGTGCAGTCGTGTTGTATGGGTACATGCACATACTAGATGTAATGTACACAGCATAGTTTCTTGGATCACGGTTGTAGAACAGCAGACATTGAACTTCAGTGAGCATAAGTGCGTCTAGCACAGGATTTATCCCTTAAATAAAAAGGCTACAACTGTAAATGACAAGCTAGTGTGCAGTGGCACCTCAAAGTACTGCGAGATAACCATTGCATGAAAATGGATGTCTTTTAACTCAGACAGAGGGTGATCGACAACATCGGCATACTTCCGTCTGCTTTTTTTTTGTGTCACGTATTCTGGGCTCCGCATGTGCAATTCTGATGATTATCGGCTCAAGCAATGCCTCTTTATTTTCGGTACATGCTGCCTCTTTTAGAAACATTTTTTTTTTTTGTGGCAGTTGGGTGTCGCATTGGCAGAGCAATGTGATAGGTGTGCGCAGTGTGTGTTGAGCGGTTTTTCTTCCTTCGTCTGACATGCAGGTACGCAAGTACCTTCTCTTGCTGGACAGCCGCAAGGACCACGTCAAGTACTGGCGGCCACAGTTCCTGCTGCTGGTTGCCAACCCGCGCTCCTCACTGCCGCTCATCCTGTTCGCCAATGACCTCAAGAAAAGCGGCCTGTATGTGCTCGGTCACGTCAAGGTCGGCTCGCCCAAGGACTTCAAAGCCGACCCTGTCCTGGAGGAGTACCCCTACTGGCTCGCCCTGCTTGACAAGCTCAAGGTGTGTAGCCTCGCACGAGTTGTCAGCGAAAGCTTGTGCTGTGGGGTTGTAGAAGCCAGTCTAGACTTTTAGAGGGATGCATTGCGGAAGTTGGACGTTTCGACAGAATCGACTTTATGTTGAAGAATAGAAAACTAACAGAATGTCGAGAATTTTAATGTTGAAGAATATTAATGAGAACTTACGTTAATATTGTGTCTAACAAAGAAACAATGAGCCGTTAAATTTCCACTGTATGTTCAAAGTGCTAGTTATTGCATAGCTAATATGTTATGAAGTAAATTACGTCTTTAGCACACGCACATACCTAACTCTTTTAGGGTCGATTTTTTAGGTGAAATGAGTCCTAGGTATGTGTATTTTTTCGTTGCTGAAATTAACTCATCAAATGAACCTGTTTAAGAAAAAAATTTTCTAAATTTTTCTGGGTGATCTTATATTGACAAATAAACCATTCGTGTTTTACACAGATGCTTGCTTCGTTAGTAAAAGCTAGATTAAATAAAAGAACCCTGTACAATAGTGAAAAAGTAGTGCGTTGAAATAAAGGGCCGTCTAGTTCACAAACGTACAAAAATACTTAGTGCATGAAGTGGCATTAAGGGGGCAGACTGCTCTTTGGGACCAAAAAGTGACAAAAATATTCATTTTTTAAAATCGACATATTTGGTTTCTGCAAGTATTTTTCTATCTCTCTGCAAATTTTCACGCACCAAGAAGTAGTAATTTTTTTGTAATGTCATTTTAACTGTCCAGATTCTTGGTGCTGTTAACATGCAGAACCTGCAAAAAAATGGGGAACCGAGTTTGAGGCTTCTTTATAATTTGCCAGCACCTTTGTCTAAAGCTCTACTACCAATTTATGAGCGCCTTCGTGAGGATTGCTAAACATGCGCACCATGATCGTTGCTTTTTGAAGAAACTGTGTGTTTTCAGTTTTTTCCATTTTTCTCAAAAAAGTAAATTTGTGACTATTCAATTTTGAGGCCTCAATATCTCTGCAGCTAGGGCAGGTACAACAATATTTCTATTTGCAGTGGAAACCTGTATGTGTGTAGAATGCAAGTATGGGAGCAAAATTTAGAGCACATGCCCTTTTAATTAATTACTAATCAAAATAGTAACACAATTCCAACTGCTTTTGAAAATGTATAGTTCATTTTGCTGCAAAATAACCAATAAAGGTCTAAAAACAAAAAACTCTTCCATACTTTCACTCTATAGTCATTAGTCTATGTTGGCATATCCTAAATATCACTTTTAATTAAGCACTTTTTTTTCTATGGTGGCCTTAAACAATAGGGAGTGAACTTTAGTTATCTCAGCAACAAAGTGAGTTACAGGAAAACTAATTACATATTTGAAATCAGCAGAAAAAACTGTATAACCCTGTGCAGTTTTATCAAGATCACTGAAGAAATAAACAAAAAATGTCTAAGACCAGTCTGCCCCCTTAAGTGAAAATGTGGGGGAGAAAGGCATCTTTTGATCCAATTAACATCTTGATTCGGAGCACTCTTTGCTAGACTAACTTGCGGCAGAGAAACAGGCACGTACTTCCATAGCGAAAGCCAACTGTACGGGTGAGCACATTAAAGGAAACTGCATACTTGTGAGTGAGTGAAAAGAAGTTCTAAACCTATAAAACCTTTTGGTGAGCAACACACAGCAGCAACAGCATATTCATGTCACTGTTGTCACAGCCACCCTTATAATAGTATGCACATCCATCTACGCTGTACTTCAGCTAGGAATACAAGTTCCGAGGGTCTGTTTTGTCCTGTTTCAGAATATAACTTTTCTTTAGAAGCAATGCCACATTTGGGGCAGTCACCATTTCTTTCTGTGTCCACGAGAAGCGACGAGACCTGCTGACGGGTGAGCATTTGTCTGTGCAGGTTAAGGCATTTGTGGAGGTGACCATGGCACAGTCTGTGCAAGAGGGGCTGCACCACCTGGCCCGGGTATCCGGCCTGGGAGCCATGAAGCCCAACACTATCTTGTTTGGCTTCTTCGATGACAGCCACCCGACGGACTTTTTCGACCAGAATAGCTCGTTCAAGGACCTGAGAACGGCCAAGGTTGGTGCACACCGACAAAGGTCCGAGAACGATCGCGGTCGTGGGGACTGTGACGAACAGGCAAGCAGAAAGGTGACAACGGATGAAAGAAACTGGTGGTTCAACCTTCTAAAAAATTGGTTCAGCCTTCTAAAATTGGTGGTTCAACCTTCTAAAAAAGAAGTACGACTTGGTGGTGGCCATAATGGCAGAACATTGGGGCAGCTCTGGAGATGGGGGTTTCTGATTGATAAGTCCTAGAGTTCACCTGCCGAGATAATTAAGTGTTTATGGTGTTTGACTGCTGACACGAAGGGTGTGGGATCAAATTACGGCAGTCACATTTCGATGTTGGCAGAATGCTAGGGGCCTATCTGCTTAGACTTAGGTGAACAATAACAAACCCACATGTGGTCGAAATTTCTGGTGCCTTCTATTGTAGCTTCCCTCAGAATCGTATTGTGGTTTTGGGACCTCAAACCTTAAGAATCACTACAAGTCGTATAGTTCGGCACTCTTAATTCTCAGTGCTAAAGTGTGACATTGGGCTGTCGCAACCTGGGCTTGCTGTTTGTTAGTTGGTCTAGCGTTTCACTGTGTCGATATAAATAAACACAAAAGCACTGCTTGCCCATACTAGTCTGGCTTATTCTTTTGTGTACTCAACTTGCAGCAAACCAACCTAGGGATGTCAAAACGGGCAGCCAGCAATCTGAGTGTCAGTCAACTGAAAATCCTTATATATTGAAACTGAACTGTGTCACAAAAGCATTCTACATTTTACAGGTAATTCAATATACAAAATATTTTATATGTAAAAAAGTATATTCAAGGGCATTTCACACCTGTTCAATGTACACAACAATTCCTTATATGCGGATTTTGACTGTAATGAACATGGTTAAAATGAAGTAAGCGGAGAGTAGTCTTGCCATTACACTGTGTTATGCGATTCCACCCAGCTGAGGAATGTGCCCGAGTGGTGCCATTGCAGCTATTGCTGGCTTCACCTGTTTCTTCGAAGCTTTTTCACACCTGTGATTAGTGCCAACCGCACGAACAAGCGAGTCGAAAAGCCACTGGTCGTAAGTTGGCGCAAATGGCCGCTTTGGTCACAAAGTGACTGCTTTGGTGCAGTCGCTCACTGCTTTATCTTACAGTCGTGAGACGGAAGTCGCAAACCTCTGAATCAGTCACATGCGCAGGAAGAGGAGGTCGGCTTACTATAGGCCTTTTCCGTATTTGTGAACAGTGGTAGGCGCCGTCAACATACTGAGGTGCTTGGGCCTGTGTCGCTACAAGTGCTTCTGTCAATAGCTCCTACCGCTGTTTGCAAACAAGGAATAAGTCTATAGGGGGCGAGGACAATGCGAGCAGACAGGAATTTTTCGCGACAGCAGATACAAGTCACAAGCAGTTGTGAACGCCGGTTGCCTTGAGTCACTTCTCGGTTACCAGTTGCAAATGGTCATGTGATTGGTGAATGTTGCAAGTGCGAACGAGCCTTTATTCTCCAGGTGCGTGAGGAGGAGTTCCTGGGCCTGCGGGACGCGTCCAGCCGGGATCGGCCGTTAGGTCCGGCAGAGTATGTGGCCATGGTGTACGACTGCATGTTCTGGATGCAGAAGAATGTGTGCCTGGCACGCCACTTCCAGCATCTGGACAAGGCGTCCGTAGTGCGATCTCGCACGCGCCTCTACATTGACGTCTGGCCCCTGAACTTCCTGAACCCAGGTGACAGCCCCGGCGTCATCGACAACTGCTGGCTCTTCACCATGCAGCTGGCGTGCATCCTGCACATGGTGCCCGGATGGAAGCACGCCACTACCCTGCGCATATTCATGTGCATCGGGCCCTGCGGCGCAGGAGGCGACGGCGGCGAGGAGGTGTGTCCATGGCTCTTGATTTTAAACCTTCTGCTTGCCTTCCTTGACCTCTTACATGGTGGCTTAGCAGGTGCGGTGTTGCGCTACTCAGCTCGAGGGAGAGATTCCCAGCTAGTCAGCCGCGTTTAGTTTTGGTGACATGCAAAAAGATCAGTCTATAGTAGAGTTTCGTCAAACAGCACATGAAGAAACTTTAAAGATAAGCTCCATTTAACCGAAGTTTCTTTTATTGAGAGACGAAGCAGAATTCCTACAGCATGAAGCGTAAGAGGCAGCTGTTCCATTTAAGCAGCAATTCAGTTTGAGTTTTCCATTTACCAAGAGTGTATTGTTCTTGGATGCCCACTAGAGGACTCCAGCTGGTCCTAGTCGGTCCAGTCTCCCACTATGGCATGCCTCATAATTATAATGTGGTTTTAGCACACTAAACACCAAAAGTGTTTTTTCCCTCTCCTGCCTGCACCCTGTGAGCTTTTGCAGAACCGATTTGACGTGCTTTTGTTCTTATTCACATCACTGGAGCAAACAGCTGCACCGATTGTGCCAATTCAATACAATTCTCCATTTTTGCACAGAGCCGCGCCAAAATCATGAAATTTTATGAAATTACGTCGGGCTGCGCCAAAATATTCGACCAGCCTCAAAATTTTCTCAGTTGCGCTAATTTCAGCAAGAAATAGAGGCCTCGTTGGCCGCCTGTAGTTTGCGTCATTAATCAATTTAGGGATCCAGGCATGCCCAAAAGGAAGCAATGAGAATAGAGGGCATGCCCAGCCTGCGTGCTGCTTGAAAAGTGGGGGGGGAATAGACATTGTGGGGCCATATTTACTGGGCACAATGAAGGAATTGCTATGGTTATGTGTTGTGCAGTGTAGCTGGTTTAGCAGTTAGTGGAGGCGGCATGTGCGGCTCCATAAGTCTCGTACTGAGCCATTGCGGACAATATTCATGCTTTGTGCCGCGTTGTTAGCTACGCAGGGTTCTCTCGGCGGTTATTGTACCCCTAGGAACGTTTAAAATATCCGTTAGCCACTGGGCCTCCACAGTGTGTAGAACGAGCGCATATATTCATGTGCCATGCGGCGGACGACACGAATGAAGTACTTGAAGTGCTCAGCAAAATTGCTTTCGACCACCATTACAAAACAGAACCACGACGAACCCCATGCGAGTCAGGAACGGTTGTGCAGTGTTCCTGCTTGTGACAACGGGGGAAACATTTGTGCCCTGCAAGACGCATGAGGACATTATGTGCACATATGTAGTTTTGTGTTTGATATGTGTTTAGTAAAAACTTTCATGTGTGTATAAAACACTTTTTCTGCATCGCTTGCTGTGCTCGCCCCCATAGCAGCGTACTCTCGGCATCACCGCATTCATGTGTCACTTGCTTCGTGCTTAAGCAACGCTGTCGCACAATGCTGACGGCGGCGTGCTTGTGGAACACGGGCACGATGACCGGGCGCCGCGTCGGCTGCATGAGGGGCATAATGCAACCACATAAAGCAGGCACACTGCCGATCATGTTGTCTGTACAGTGCGGGAATAAATGTAAAAACATCGACACCACACTTGTCGTAGCCAGGGCATCTAGCACGTGTTTTCTTGTGCCTGCTTCCTTGTTGGTGAGCTGTTACTTGCTGTTAACTGAGACAAAATGATTTCGCCAACAGTATCGCACAGGCCCAGCGTGTAGAGTCTCGTTCCACTGGTTTCGAATTGCCACCGCACGCGTATGCATGCTGTGCAGTGCACGGGTTTTTTGAGCCGGGGAGAAAGATGTAGCTTTTACCTCGCAAATTGCATGTAAACAAGAGAGGAGAATCTGCCCAGTCAATGAGGCCGACTTTCGGCTTCAGTAAGGCTTCACACATAGAGTTTCCTAAATATACACTAGAAGGAACTCTGGCACTAGTGTCTACAGGAGCTGCAGCGCATGGCGCTTCAGCGAGTTTAGGAATTATGGGTAGTGTGTACACGGATTTGCCTGGTCTTTGTGCAGTACACCAGTGGTCTGCGGAAAAGCGTTTTAAGATTTAGAAGAAGCTCTTAGCACTAGTCATGAGACACAACACACTTCGTTCAATTACTCATGCGTGTAACACCGCATAATTGTGAGTACTAATATGATTGCCGAGGTCCAAAAAAAAAAAAAATGCCAGGCCTGCGTGCAATGTACAGCACAGTCACAGCGAAAGGTGGCAAGGCGGCCTTTCAGAGTCTTTTTTTTTTTAAACATTCATTGGGTAACTGTTGCAAGCACACTTGCATGGTACCCCACACCATGAATTGTTATCATTTTTGTGTAGTGGGAAGGTATTCATTGGGCCATCCTTTGTCATTCTTTGGTGAAGTGTGGTACCCACTACCCACAAACAAGGAAATTTGTGCAATATTGTTATACTGTGCCTGACGGCACAGAAATATGCCTGAAGCTTAGTATTGGGTTGGAGCATTCGGCCACTAACTCGTTACAGAATTTGCATTGTTTGAGACCACCTGGTTGTTCCTTCGCAATTTTAAAATGCTTTATTACTGATACTACCGTGATTCCTTCCTCGACATCAAGCCTGCGTTGGGGCAGCCGCGGCGGATAACAATGGTGCACCCGACCGTTGTGATCTCGTGACAGCCTTTGCTGTAAAACGTTACTGACAATCATTTGGAGTACTGTATTATATTTCTGCAGCCCTAAAAAAATCAAACAAAACTGTGCGCCAATTTTATTTATTTTTTTGCCACCTCTACTTCTCAGCTTTAGGAATTTTCCAAATCTCAAGGTCGACAGCTTGGCAGATCCACATTTGAATCTTAAAGAGTCTGTCAAAGGATTTGACAAGCAGGGTAGATGTTGATGTGGACTTTATCATTGTTTGGTGAGTGGTGTATTCAAAGTACTACTTTTATTGAAATAACAGTGCTGTACATATATATTTTTTAATCTAAGCCTTCTTTCTAATGCTGTTCCAAATAAGGTCTTTCATAATAAAAAATTAATGCTTTTTTCACCGTAACCTGCTCCAAATTTGGATCTTAGTGCTCCAAAAGTAACATTTTGCTGCTCCGAAAATTGCTCCGAGTTCTATTTCGGCTGTTGCACTGTTGACAGTAGTGAGATGTGGACAACACAGAGCACAGCTGGCTGGTAATGCTTCGAAATGAAGACCTGGATGCCAAGTCCATCATTGCGCATTTGTATTGCAACCACTATTCATGTACGAAAGAAGGGAATAGTTGTTTTCTTAGTACATACAGTCCTAATGAAAGCCAACATATAATGAAGTCAAAGAAGGTAGTACATTAATGTTTTTGTTTCAACTTTGTTGTTGTAATCATGATACTATACGTGTGGAGAAACTAAAGTGGCCGAAAAGGCGTGCTGCCAGCAGAGACCGAACCTGCAACCTTTAAATAGTGCTCGCAATGCTTTACCAATCGAGCTACAGGAGTCGTCATCCGCATTGAGAATTGATGTATGTTGAAGTACATTGCGCCACATTATTTGTGCACATTTTTTCATTGAGTGTGCGGACAAAGCATGTTTCAGTTTGAGACACCAGTTAATTTTTGAGCAGACGTTTTTTTTTCTTCACGAATGGCCTCTTGACATTTTCGTTGGCAGAGATTCGTCGACTTTAGCTTCAAGAGTGACTCGAGTTACTCCTGTTTGCTCATTTTGGGTGTCTAGGGACACTGGTTTCATCTGCCTTATAGGGTGTACAGTGCACAAACCGTCTTTATCTCTGAGTGAGTGTGCTAACAGCGGTAGCTAATGAGCCAGGCAAGCAATGCTGGCAGGCTGCTTGTATCTACGGAAACTGCCATCACGTTTGCCTCGTCCTCTCGGAAGCAGGTTGCTCGCCACCGCCGCCACTGGGAAAGCATGCTGCAGCTGCTGCGCATAGAGGCGACCATCAGCGTGGTGCTGTGGGACCACGTGGCGGGTCTGCTCGAGGGTCCGCGCGAGGACTACCTGCACGCCGTCAATGCCATGATCAAGCAGCACAGCCAGACGACGGCCGTGCTCTTCCTGTACCTACCGCCACCCCCTCCGCCTTCGAACGACGGTGATGCCCAGCGCCTCGCCTACCTCAACGAGCTAGAGCTGCTCACGTCGGGACTGCCCCCGACATTGCTCGTGCATGGCATTTCACCCGTCACTTCCACCACCCTCTGAACAATTCGGAAGTGATAGAAGGGCGTGCAGGAGACAAATTGCCAGCAGCTGTGGCGACCTTGGGAACTCTCGGAGAGTGTTTACTGATAGACTTTTCCTTCATTATCTGCCTGGCTGTCACATTTTGAGAAGCCGTGTGAACCTGCACGCAGAGAGATTGCTTCATTCATACTGTGCATGTGTGTTGAAGTGCCGTGTGATAGAATGCACCCTTGGTCGAAAGAAGGTGAAAAACGATGAATGACCCTTTATTTTCGTGCTAAAAGTGACTGTAGCTTTTTTTTTTTTTTTTTGTAACACCATATGTTTGTGTTCGCATGTGTCATTTTGAAACTGAATCCTTCTTTTCTGGACAGTGTTAAAGCTAAGCAATCTCAATTGTTTTTTTTTTTTTATAAGAACTTGCTACACTCACTTCTATTTAGTGAGCAGCTCTCAGTAAAGAGATTTCGTAATCGCTGTACGAGACCCAACAGTTTGGCAACTAGGTTTCGTACGACTTGCTACGCGGCTGCGTCCATACTTGGAACCAAAGAAAGACGTGCTTTGAGGCTGTATTGATGCTTTCTTGGCATACGCGTATGGCGCCTTCTTAGGAATCCTTGTAAAGCACAGACGTGAACAGTTCAGAGTTTCATTGCATGCATAGCATCACTTCTTCATGTAGAGCAGTTTACAGCAGACAGCACGCTCAGATCCTTCCGTTAAAGAAGCCGAAGTACTGTATTGTGTGATGAGGTGTGCATGTTTGTATGTGTTGTAAACAACCGGGCTGCCTCTGGGGACTTTAGTAGCCTGTAAATTATGCGCGACAATACCATTCCGGGGCCGGATATAAGTTGTCCGTGAGGCGCTGCTTTAGTTGGGCAAGCGACCTTGCATGCAAGCGTGTTGTGATGCGTTTCAAGGCTTTCTTGACATTTATCTGGAGGTAGTGATGCCCAAAGTTTTTCTCGGGGGGTTCATGTTTAAACGCGCATTTGAACGAGCTTATGCAAGATTGTTTAAATTATATCTCGTAGCCAGTGCCGTTAGCTCTAACGCTATGCAGTGGCGAGATCATCTGAGGTTGAATAGGCACTCAATTTAGTTTGCTTTGTGCACTTTTGTTTTTAGAGTAACAGAAGTCGACTGAGATGTAGACTGGTTCGTGCAAAGATTTTTTTTTCCCCAAGCTTTCGGCATGTGGTTTTACACTAGTCTTTGTTTAGGTCCCAGAAGTCCGCTTTTTGTTCTTGCTGTGTTATATTTAGAGATATTTATGTGTGTATGGCATAAATGAATGTACACTTCTTTTACAGCACCATTGTAGAAGGCAAGGTTTTTCTTTCTTTTGCATCCGCAGCTTTTCTCATCATAACAGCTGACCAACTGCAGAAGAATTGTGCTCATGTGCTCTGCAATCTTTTTTTTTTCTTGTGAATACACATTTCTATTTGTGAATACGCTTTTGCTGTGGCTTGCAGAAAAATGGTACAGACACTTTTTATGTGGGCCCCACAGTGTAGGGAAATAAGCACCAAGGCAAGCCGAGTACGTGTGTGGTTTGCGAGTGGCGCGCTGTCTTCTCTCCTTTCTGTCTTGTTCAAACCATATGCCGTCACATTCTGTGTGTTGGACTTGCGTGCGGTGACCGATGAATGAAATGCGACAAATGAAATGCGACAAATGCAAAGCGACGCAGTTAACGATGTAGGCGTGAGTAATCGTGCGCGGTCTCTTCTCGCCGTATCGAAGTGTTTTGTTTTTTTTTTTCAGCGCATTCTCACCCGACGTACGTACGTATCCCAAGTACAGCGTGTGCTCATTGTAGCGTTTCATTCGCTGACGACTGCACATTACCCAGCAATACTTGAAGGCAAAGAGGAGCGTGGTCGCACGTGCGCAATACGTCGTCTGCGCACTTTTGACTCTCTTATCTTGCCTAGTGGTGCTCTTTTTAACCTAGTGCCTTCTTGTCTGGTCGACTTTATAATATATATGCACTCTTATGTCATCTCCTTGCAGATACGGCAGCACTGCCTTTATGTGTTGTGCTGTGATGTGATTTTTGGGAGACATATCAAGGATTGAGTGTATTTACTTTTTTTTTTCCTTTGTGTAAAATACCTTATAATTCTCTTCTCTCATTGTGTCAGTAATTATCGGTGATGGAAGAGGTTTCTATTTAGGGCTTTCGTGCTTGGCGAGATGCGTATCGTGGCTGTGATTGCTTTTGCAGTACCCTCGTTTTTTTATACGTGATTTTACTTTTTTTAACTAGTTACACATGTTTTCTCTTACGAAATGGCCACCCGCATTTTGTCGCTCCTGGTAACTGTGTAAGAGGTTGTATGTTTTTTGGCTAATTAGTAATGGGTCGTCAGCACTTTGATGAAAAACTGGCTTCCTTATCGTTCTTTCTGTTTTTACTCCTAACAGCGTAATGAACCTTCGATATATTGTTCTAGTGTGCATTGTGTTGGACTCACAAGAAGGTGAATCGCATCTAGCTGAGAACTTTGTTAAATTAGTGGTTGTGCCTTGACGCTTTGTTTTGAATAGTTTTTCACGCCCTGAAAATTACAAAAAAAAAAAAAAACAGAAATGGCTTTAACGTCCTTCATGGCTGTGCAACTTGCCTACATTACCATATTTAAAAAATATTATTTTCTAGTTTTCAGTGTTGTGTAGTAAACAGATTTTTCTGACTATTGTGATGTGTCTTGCCCTTCACTCTGAACACAAAAAAACATCATCGTATTAGTGGTAAACTGACCCAAAGTGAATTGGAAGATTTTGTTTCATGTTACACTGTAGACTCATTAAACAGAACCTGAAGGGACCACGAATGTATGCTTTCAAGAGATAAATAAGGCTGCAAAATAGTACCAGTAGGAGACAAATCGTGTAAGAAGCAATTGTTTCGTTTAACTCTTTAGTTACCAAGCCTATTCAAATAGATTACCAACGATTGGCACTTTAGATTGTTGATTCCAACATGCTGTGTTTGTTTCTCCTGCACCCAGGGCTTTCTAGTAGTTAGTCCAGCCACTCGTCTTTCGGAATGAATCTGAATCGGCCCGTTTTAGGCACATAGGTAATTTTGACAGACATTTGCATGAATGAATGTGCATGTGTTGTTGGGTAAATGCATTTGGCTGGTGACAGAAGTGCGTGCCCGTTGAGGTTATGCTACAGTAAGATCAATGTTCTGTAATGACGGGAACCTTTGCAAGTGAAATATCAAATTAATGTGTCAGCTTCGCAACCTGATGGTGTTGGGCAGTAATAATTGCCAGAAGTTCAACAGAGAGCTCTTGCTGAGAGTCGGGGACAATGTATTCTACAAAAAAATATATATATATATTTATATTTCTGAAGGTCCGCCACATGTATAAAGTGTCGAGGTGGCCTTCTTAGCCAGTTTCCTGCTGCATCAATTTTGCTTGTATCGTTCAGACTAAGGGTCGCAACTAGTATCACTATATAGTTCACCCACGCGCGCGTGGGTGGGAGCCTGCAGTCTACAGCCTCAAGCTGTAACTGCACGCTCAAGCTGTCTCCTCCACCGCAAGTGCATAGCTGCTAACCCTTGTGCACAATCTCATAACTACTCTGGTTACATGCGAGGTCCACGCGTCGCTAGGGCACAGTGTGGCTGCGCTGGCTGCAGAGCTCCTCACAAGAAGGCCATCGGAGCACATGTTGTCCCTGACTGCAGAGAATCTCAAAACGATTTGGAACTGCGCGTGATATTTTACAGCGGAAGCTGTTATGAGATCACAACACAAGTACGTGCAGCGCCGTAGTTGTCCGCTGCCGCCACTGCCGCCGGTGTCCGTAACTAATATCGCCAAAGACATGTCGGGACATAGCGAGATTTGAATCCGGGTTCACTGTGTGCCAGCCCAGTATTTTACTGCTGAGCCACGCCGGTGCTTGAGACTCGATTGCAAACTTGTCTAAGGCAGGCTTTATGTTGGGAAAGCAATCACATTAATAGGAACAAGCAGGCGTCGCACAATGCGAATCACGTAATGAGTGGGTCATCTAATGCTCCAACACATTACAGAAGCTTGTTGTTGTTTGCTTGTTAACTGTGGCTCATACCCACAAATTCTTGATCTTCAGCCACTGAACACAATACAAAATTCATGCGGGATACCACGCTTCTTTGTAGAATGACAAATAATAGCTTAGTGAATGCCGGCCTATTATGCAGAAACTATGAATATTTATGGCATAGTGCGTACCTAGCAAGAGTTCTTCTAGCATTTACGCCAAGAGTGTTAAGAGAAGGCTCTGAAAAGCCGCTCTTCACGCTTTTGCTGTCACTGTGCTGTGCCTTCTGCGCAGGCCTGGCGTTTTTTTTAAATACGATTTGCAGATATGTCAAGAAATTTGCCTTGATGCATATATTAAAAAGCCAACCTTTGCATAGTGAGGTGGCTCGTGGAAAGAGGTGAGTGACGCCATACAAAACAGCATAGTACATTGGACGTCTCATTTATGTAAGGCACTGTGCGGTGTCGCCTGTAGGCAGACAGAAATTGGGTGCCTTCTTCCTTTTCCTCATGAACCACTACCACCGTCTCATTTATGTAGGGGTCATTCACATCACGGCAATCCATCTGTATTGAAACACCTGTAGGCTCACGTCACAAAAAGAACAAAAATTCTCTGAGAAAAGTGTACGAGTTCACTTGTGTATCACGAGGAACCAAGCAATGCTTCATCGCTTGGCACGACCAATGATCAACACCTCGGTTACGATTTCCTTTGTCTATGTGAATCGAAACATTTTGTTCATTTATTTTATTTTTTACTACTTATGGGTCATTTATTCTCAAAATGTACATGCTGAATTTTATTTGTCTTGAATATTTTTATAGTGCCTTTCATTGCACTGTTTACCAGCTGGCAACCAAAAAATTGCACACCTGTCACATTTTTCTTAATTGCAAAATACTTTTGTTATTCTACAACATATATTTTCTGGAAACAACATTTTATTGTGCAAAGCTTGTTATGCTGCAATGCGTGCTCGAGTACTTTTCAAACTGGAAAAAACTATCTTCCGGAGTCACATGAAAAATAACCATTTTCGCACCGTGACGGAAGAGTTAAGCAGCAGTTCCGGCAAACATATTTCCAATTACTGAGGGTCTACTGAATTTATTTTTTTTCGTAATACCATGCAACTTCCGTTCACCTGAAAGAAAGTGTGGTGGCCGATAGCAGCAGTCATAGCGCACAATAGTGAAAAAAAAAAAAAAAAGAAACTTGAAGAACGCTTGAGACTCACTTTCTAGAGTAGAACGCGATTGGACCCCGTGGGCACCACCTTCGATGATGCTGCAACGAAAAAGACGTTTGTGCACGTGCCATTGGCTCGTTTCTGACTTTCCTTGAATGCCTACTGCAAGCACAGTTGCAAAGTGCCCACTACGCGCGCGAGAGGCGCCACATGCATCTGTACAACCTCACACTTTGCAATGGGTGGGAAGCTAAAAAAAAAAAAAAAAACCATCTCGTTGCGCAATTCACATGTTTTGACGCCTGGTGCGATTTTACGCTGCTGTCTCGCAATAAATATTCCACGTGTTTTGACGACTCCTCCGGCTATGTGGCGTTCTTGGCGTTTTTTTTTTCTTTTTTGCGAAGATGTTTGAAAAACATTGGCCTGTCTCCCGCATGCAACCTAGAGTGGTCTGGGTTCTGTTCTCACTTGAAGCGAACCTCTTTATTATTTGTTTGCATCAATCTCAGATTTTCACTCGTGAGCAACGCCGATTTTTTTAGTCAGAACCAACGACGCCATTATTGGAATTTCTGTGAAACAAGCTCTTTACTTGTCAACACGGTACTGAATAACCCCGTTACAACGTATCTGTTCTACAAACCAATTGGTGGTGTTATGCCGACCTCCCTATTTGTTCCTTTGATTGAGCTTCGTTTACTACGGATTCTGGTACAACGGACATTCGGATATAATTGACTAAAATATGAGGAGTCCAAGGGGGTCAGGACTCCTTTTAGAGCGGATTTTTTCTACCACGAACATCCCAAATCCAACAACTTTTATACTTCAAATGCCGCTTAGCATATACTTTTGGGACGTGAACAACGCGCAGCGGATATCAACGTACGGAATTTAGAACGACGCCTGCCAATCTCCGGCCTGATCAGTTATGCCTTACGGCGACGGAGAATCGGCGCGCTGTGTGCTTGATCTTGCGTTTCGCAGTGCTGACCCTCAATATTGTTAGGCTGGTCGCTGCGTGGCAAGCTTTGTTGGCCGGGTTCGCTCCGATTCGTAAAATGCCCATCGATCAACCGCGGTTCTGACAAGACAGCGGGTGATGTGATTCGCTGCATGCGACGAAGCTCCTTTTGTCAACTTCGCCGTCGTATGTCCGCTAGCGCGTAGCCTTGCCCTCAACGAAGAGAAGTCGGGCCTAGCCCCGACTTTGAAGCAGAAAGCTCGGTGGCGATGTGCGTAGCCGCGGTACCCGGTTTTAAAGTACGTCATGCTTGGTTGCGAGTACTAATAGTTGTCGCGGTGGTGTTCGTCACAAGGTCTGAATAGCTGATAAGCAGTACCTCTAACAGCGGATTGATCACGGGGGAAAGAATGAGAGGAGGGAATGCACAGTGGGCGCGCTGTATGCGTGGAAACTGTAAGTATAGCGAGTGGTTCTTGAAGGAAAGAAAAAAAAAGGAGCTAATTTCAGTCTGCCGACTTTGCCTGTCGCCATCTGCCATGTGCCTGCTGTTACACCTGGGAGTCCACACCGAACGTCAATGCCTCTGCAAAGGCTACCTGTGTCAAGGCCAGCGATCGAGCCCGCCTGACGCGATCAACTCAACGACGTCATCAAGCGGCTGCGCCAGTCTGTTTTACGCAACGCACAATGAACTCTCTCAGCCCACGAGCCCGATGAAGCAATCGGCGCCTTCCAGTCTGGCGAGTCTTACGCAATGTGTGGCAGCATCCCTCGTCCTTGGGTGCAACCACGCGCAGCGGCGGGTCCCCGTTGGAGGATTCTGACCACCCAGTGCCTATAAAAAAAAAAAAAAAAAGCCAAGATGCGGGTCGCCAGCAGTTGACCTAGGCGTCAGAGTTCTAGAAGCCGACGCATGCGTGTGAGAGAGGGCATCTCGGCTCTTCGAGTCCCTAAGCTGTCGGCCCCAGTGCCGAATTCGTAACGCCTCTATTTCTATGCTGTACATAAACCTTGCCTTAACTCACCGTCGTCTCGTCCGCTCGTCTATCAGTTCTGCGCAGAAGCAGTCGCGAGCTGAGTAACACATGCTACCAAACGGCTGGTGACCGTGTCGGGGGAGTTCGGAGCAGTGGTGCTTTCGGGACCGTGCTGGCGTCGTGCCTTCGCAACACTGCCGAAGATGCGTGGCTGTTTCCCTGTCGCACGGTCAACCAGAGATTAAATGAACGTAAGAGATCGCTAACCGAAGGTTCGATATCTGATCTATTTATACGTTGTCAAGAATGTAAATCCACGCTGAAATTCGATGAGGGGGTAGTTTTATGTCGCCACATACATAAAGAAACGCGTCTCAGGGTTGAGGCAAATCGAGATCAGTGGTAGCACATGCGCGGGACAGCCGTCAAGCAATCTGCGTAAAGAAGAAATCAAATGCCAAAACACTTGCCTAACGTATAAACCCCTACGCGTGGTAGAGATTACCTATCGCCCCATGTCTGCGCAGATAAGTATTTGTGTTTACTTTCTTTTCCGCCACTCTTGACCTGTTCAGTTGCTGGCCGTAGTTTGCGTTCCAACTGCAATAATACCTGCCTCTCTCTCCCCTTACCCCAATGGAAAACCGGAGAACCCTGCGCACGCCTATAATCACAATACCACCTCCTCCATCCCCCCCCCCCCCTCGCAATATGCGAGAAAGCTGTCCCCTGCTTGCTTGAGGGACCACTGTCATCGCAGAGCCACGGCCGTTCGTGCGTGCACCTTCCCGAGCACGGTGTACTGTTATAGGTGAATAATCCTCGCGCGTGCCGTGTTACAGGTAATAATCCTCGCGCGTACAGGATGGACGCGGGAGGCATCGGGAGCGGCTGAGGTGCGCCAGGCCGTGCAGCGCTGGAACGTCGCGTCGCCTCGGTTGTCCACAGGCACGACGGCGCCCTTTGCAAAGGTCGACACTAAAGCCTGTCTAAAGAATGCGTGCCGCGCAAAGCTCGGGCCGTTTGTGCGCGTATACCGTGCTGCGGCGCTCTTGACTAGCCTTACTGAGCTCAAGACAATTCCGCTCAACGAAGCACGCTTAATTCGCTTTACACAAAGCGACACACGATGTGTGCACGTATACAACAGGAATTGTTTCCTGCAGAAGTTCTGCGCAGCAGTTAGCGGTGGCCATTTTGAGCAACTTACATTGACTTATTTGACTCTTTCGCGATCGTCGTCGAGTATGGTTGTCATGAGATTCGCTAACAAGATGACGACGATCCACAAAAAGTGGACCCGCACGAAACCAACGAAGACTAAGCTCGCCATTATACTTAATTGTGTTTCTTGATACTATAGGTGACCACACTTGTCGATGTTATTACATTAGTTTCCCGGCTTTCATTTCGTTGCCATTTTTCATTCTTTTGTCATGTGGGAAAGCCGTATTTGAGTTACCTTTTTCTACGCGATCAACGAAATAAAGGCCGTGAATTGAAAGAATTGTAGTTTAATTCGAAACAAATCTCTACAATTTAAGTAAAAAAAGTTTGTCGATGAATTTGGAAAGTTTTTTTTTTTTTTGCGGGTGGTGAATCGCATTTGTGGCTTTGTTTATTGCTGTGCTTCGGTTTGGTTTCGAATGAAAGAACAAAGCGTTTTGAGCTTCAAGGGCCGATTTGAATTGGTGATTATAACAAGTGAAAGGGGGGGGGGGGGAAGCGCAACTGCCGAACACTTCTCGATTGTTGTTTCGTAACAAAGAAACTCTAAGCCACGCGAAGCCAAAAGAAACGTTAAGTACGAAGACTATATGCGAATTCATGTACTACCCATAATTTTCATGCTCGCTGAATTGCCATGCGTTGCAGCTCCCGTAGGCACTAGCACCAGAGTTCCTTATAGTGTATATTTAAAAAAAATGCTATGGTCAAAAATCGACGAAGTTGGTGGGCATCATGTGATGACGTCATGAGATGACATTGTCACGTGCTCAATGGTGCGGCGATCACGGAGGCAGTGCGAAACCACATTAAGTGCGAAAAGCTTTCCAAGGGCACCGGGGGGGGGGGGGGGATCAATGCGTCGACTAAGAAAAAAAAAAGATGTCTTTCGCCTTCGACTCGTCATCGGCAAACGCATAGAAGGAAGCCCCCCCCCCCCCCCCCCCCCCCCCTTCCTGCGAGTTTTTCCTCGAGTGTGAATCGCGAAGAGAGCACTGGGCATCCGGCATGTAGTATTTATCTGTATTGTGCACGCACTATCGGGTACGGATTCGGTGTTTGTGAAAGCAGTGCAAGTTTCCTTTTGCCTGAAAACACAGCCTCCAATTAAAAGTATCGTGCTAATGTTGTTCTTGAGTGCGTCTTGGTGCAGTTATACATACTGCACTTAATGCGACTTTACAAAAGTGAAACCCGAGGAACTGTGCTGCACGCACTGTAAACCAGTTTGCACCAAGTGTGCTTTGCATGTCCATAGCTAACACTCTACGATAAGGTTGTTAATTATGGGCATGAAAAGCACCCTAAAGGGTGCAAACTGGTTTACAGTTCGACTCCTTTGGCCATTGCCCGAGTAGTCAATCGAGCACTGGCCGAGGCCGTGGCGCACTCTCTTGCGCGGTGAGGGCATCGGTACATGTTTCAGAATTGTTTGTCGCTATTTTATGTAAATTATTGGCATGGACTCTTCGTTATTTCCGTAGTTCATATCGTCACGCATGACAAAGGTGTCTTCTAACTAGAAATGACACGCAGGTAGGGAGACGGACACAGGTCTAGCAAGATGGCCGCGCGAAAGGCAACTAAGCAGTGCGTTGCTTACTCCTATGAAGTGAAGGAATTAGTGTATGAATGTAATGGAATACAGTCGGCGAATAAAATGTGTTGAATAACGTCGAAGTGAGGGAATAAAGTGGGTTGAACGAAGTGGAATGAAGTGGGGGATAGAGTGGGTTGAGTGAAGTGGGAATGAATTGGTTCAAGGAAGTGTGTGAATAATGTGGTTTGACTGAAGTGGGATGAATTAAGTGCGTGAATAAAGCGGGGGAGTGAAGTCGCATGATGTGGGTCAATAAAGTGGGTTGAGTGAAGTGGAATAAAGTGGGGGAATTAATGGGTTGAGGGAAGTGGCGGAATGGAGGGGATGAAGAAAGCGGGTGAAAAAAAAGTGGGTTGAATGAAGCGGGGGAATGAAGTGGTTAAAAGAAGTCGAATCAGGTGGATGAATATAGCGGGTTGAACGAAGTGCGGGATGTTGAATGAAGTTGATAGAAGTGGGGTAAGGAAGTAGTTGAATGAAGGGGGAGGAGTCGCGGGAGCAGTAGCAGGCGTAGTGGTGAATTGTGAGCGTATATTGCATAGTTCGAGTGGTGGGAGTAGCGGCACATATACGTAGTGGGATTTACCAACTTTCTGTGGGTAAATCCCACAGGAAGCTAGTGCAAGGTTGTAGGAAGTATACGCCACTTGATGGCGCCACCACTGTTCCGTGACGGACAATAAACGTCATTTTGCTGAAGGGCGGGTCTATGGTTGAAAGGTACTGTCGACGGGTGCACGCCTACATAATAATGACTGGCAGATACCTGTGGCAAACCAAAGAATTCAATCATGAACCGAATTATCTGTTTCACGTGTTCCACTTTTCTTTTGTATCTCATCTAGTCCCTGAAAGGTAACAATATTGATATAAGGCAGCACAGTTATATGTCGCCATTTGCATGATCATTAGCGCGCACAGAAGAAAAAAAATAGGATAAATAAAGTGGAACGGCATCTTTGTCGGGCGGAAATATATAACTTACAACGCAGATATGACCCGTGCCGTCTTTACCGTCATTGTCTTCCGCAACAAGGACATAGCCCAAGCTCTTCCTTCCAGCGATTTATTTTGACGGCGCTCCGCTTGGAAAATCGCTTTGTTGTGAAGCCAGCCCTTTCTTTCCCCCGTATATAAGCCGGGTAAGAACCGCTTCCCTTGGCTCGACGAACGTAATCCCGTCGTATGCACTCACTACGTCCGAGCTAGGAGCTCAAGGGGACTTTATTACTAAGCCGTGGGCATCATGGCCCGCGCGGCTTTCTCTCCAGTGTTAGAAGGGATTTATGATTGCTGCCTCCGACGCACCAACTCCTTGAAACAACTCGGCCGAACTGCATGGAGAGACCACGTGTGGCAAGAGAGAATCAGGGATGTTGCAATTTTCCGCTTTGTTTTTGTTCTGCTCGCTACAGCCATAAACGTGCGCGCCGTTTGACATCGCTGACTCTTCTTCCTTTTTGCCTTCAACTCTTTCTTCCGCCGTTTAAAGCAACGTTTGGTTGCGTGCACTCGTCCGTACACTAAGAAGGTCAGCGAGGAAAATGATATGGCGCCTCACTTGGCGCCGTCTACTCTATATTGCCTCATATGGTATCTTTGCAATTTCTAGAAAGCGCTTCTGTCGCTCAGAGCGAACAACAATAAGTACATTTAAAGTGAATCGAGCCGACGCGGATGGGTAAACGCTCAAACATCCCGTTATGATGTCCTCATTCGGTGGTTGGTTTCGTTCTGTTTTGTCTGTCTTGAAGAACATTATCGAGAGAGCCCGAACTGTGGCTTGGTCGGGAGGCTTCGCCGCACTGCTTCCTTCGAGGAGGGTGGGAGGCGTGTCCTGAGCCTTACCGTAGCAAATCGTTTCCACCCGTTCTTCAATGACGTCACGTTCTCGACGAGCCGCAACGTAGGAGATTGGCAGGGGCGCACAAGTTCCAGAAGGCTTCGCTGTTGGCTCTGCAGCGTCACGGCATGAGCTTGCAGTGACGTCACATGAGGTATGAGAATCGTAAGAGGGAACTATGAGCGTGATTCGTTCATTTCAGCGTGAACTAAAACAAAACAAACGGTACGAAAAGAAAAATTGAGAGATTGAGTAAGTGCTGTAGCGTCCGAGAGTCTTGATAAAAGAAGCAGTGCCAACAGGGGTTGCCTGTTGAGCACGGCCGTGTTTGGATCTGACCAGACGGACTCGGGGGCCACCGAGCATCGGCCACGGCGAACGTGAGTGCCTTGAACGATTCGCTGTCAAGAGGCGAAAAGCCCGTTGAGTGCTTTTTGAGGATATAGAGATGCACCCAAGAGATTTCGAGTTTGATCGCGATTGTCCAACAGCAATCGGAAGATAACTTAAACGTGTGACCGCTTCACACAGACAAGATGGACACCACTCGGGGAGAATATTCGCGTACATCTCTCAAGTTTTTTTGCTTGTTTGTTTGCAGGATGAGTTCGATATGCCTCGTATGAGTATGTTACACACAGAAAGCTGTCGGTTACGTCAGCCAGTCGGAGAGGATATGCAAACCAATGAAGTACGTGTAGCGCGAACTCAAGACGGGGATATAGTAAAGAAGACACACAGACAAGCACCGCAAACCAAGTGGTCCTCGGCGTCGACCGCCAATCATCGCCAAGGTACACGACTTCCGTCGTGAGCTGATTGCAAGTCCAAGCTTTTGGTCGGTGTAGCTTCAATCATTGAGGCATCGTGGCCTCGGAATTTCGGCTTACAGCACTAACTGGCCGTATGTCCGAAGACGAGCTGTTCCAAAGGCACGGAAGTTTCACTAACTGCATACATACACGTATACTTATTCCTGCCTCACTGTGCAATAGGAATCCGTATTTCAAACAATCGCTGTCCACGCAAAGCATGGCAGTATCCAGGAATAATTTTCGGGGCACATGCTATGTGGACAGCAGCGTCTATTTTGAAGTGTAGTGGCACTCGCATACTTACGCAGCTCACTCAATGGCCCATCGCTGACATTTAATCGTGCCTATATGTCATATATGCCAGTTATCATTTCGTCGACTTTTCTTTCTTCACATTTACATTCATCATCATCAGCCTGACTACGTCCACTGCAGGACAAAGGCCTCTCCCGTGTTCCGCCAGTTAACCCGGTCCTGTGCTTGCTGCTGCCAATTTATACCCGCAAACTTCTTAATCTCATCTGCCCACCTAACCTTCTGTCTCCCCCTAACCCGCTTCCCTTCTCTGGGAATCCAGTCAGTTACCCTTAATGACCAGCGGTTATCCTGTCTACGCGCTACATGCCCTGCCCATGTCCATTTCTTCTTCTTGATTTCAGCTATGATATCCTTAACCCTCGTTTGTTCCCTAATCCACTCTGCTCTCTTCTTGTGTCTTAAGGTTACACCTACCATTTTTCTTTCCATTGCTCGCTGCGTCGTCCTCAATTTGAGCTGAACCCTCTTTGTAAGTCTCCAGGTTTCTGCTCCGTAGCTAAGTACCGGCAAGATACAGCTGTTATATACCTTCATCTTGAGGGATAGTGGCAATCTACCTGTCATAATTTGAGAGTGCTTGCCGAATGTGCTCCACCCCATTCTTATTCTTCTAGTTACTTCAATCTCGTGGTTCGGCTCTGTGGTTATTACCTGCCCTAAGTAGACATAGTCTTTTACAACTTCAAGTGCACTATTACCTATCTCGAAGCGCTGCTCCTTGCCGAGGTTGTTGTACATTACTTTCGTTTTCTGCAGATTAATTTTAAGACCTACCTTTCTGCTCTCCTTGTCTAACTCCGTAATCATGAGTTGCAATTCGTCCCCCGAGTTACTCAGCAATGCAATGTCATCGGCGAAGCGCAGGTTACTAAGGTATTCTCCATTGACTCTTATCCCTAACTGTTCCCATTCTAGGCTTCTGAAAACCTCCTGTAAGCACGCGGTAAATAGCATTGGGGAAATTGTGTCCCCCTGCCTTACACCCTTCTTGATTGGTATTCTGTTGCTTTCTTTATGAAGCACTATGGTAGCAGTTGATCCCCTCTAGATTTCTTCCAGAATATTTATATATACTTCATCTACGCCCTGATTCCGCAGTGTTTGCATGACGGCTGATATTTCTACTGAATCAAACGCCTTCTCGTAATCTATGAAGGCTATGTATAGTGGTTGGTTATACTCTGAGCATTTCTCTATTACCTGATTGATAGTATGAATGTGGTCAATTGTTGAGTAGCCTGTTCGAAATTCTGCTTGTTCCTTTGGTTGATTGAATTCTAATGTTTTCTTTACTCTGTTAGCAATTACCTTTGTAAATAGCTTGTATACTACAGAGAGCAAGCTGATCGGCCTGTAATTCTTCAAGTCCTTGTCATCTCCTTTCTTATGTATTAAGATGATGTTAGCGTTCTTCCAAGACTCTGGTACTCTTCCTGTCAGGAGACACCTCGTAAACAGGGTGGCTAGTTTTTCTAACACAATCTGTCCTCCATCTTTCAGCAGATCTGATGTTACTTGATCCTCACCAGCAGCTTTGCCCCTTTGCATGCTCTCCAAAGCTTTTCTGACTTCTTCTATCATTACTGGTGGGGTGTAATCTGGGTTACTGCTAGTTCTTATAGTATTAAGGTCGTGGTTGTCTCGGCTACTGTACAGATCTCTGTAAAACTCCTCCGCTATTTTAACTATCCTATCCATATTGGTAGTTATTTTGCCATCTTTGTCCCTTAGTGCATACATCCGATTTTTCCCTATCCCAAGTTTCCTCTTCACTGCTTTGACGCTTCCTCCGTTTTTCAGAGCGTGTTCAATTCTTTCCACGTTATACCTCCTTACATCGGATACCTTACGCTTATTAATCAACTTCGAAAGCTCTGCCAGTTCTATTTTGTCTGTTGTACTTGACACTTTCATGATTTGACGCTTCTTAATTAGGTTCTTCGTTTCCTGGGAAAGCTTGCCAGTGTCCTGTCTAACTACCCTGCCTCCAACTTCCACTGCACACTCCGTAATGATAGTCGTCATATTATCATTCATTGTAAATACGCTAAGGTTGGTTTCCTCACTAAGAGCCGAGTACCTGTTCTGCAGCGACACTCTGAATTCCTGTACTTTCCCTCTCAGTGCTAGCTGATTGATTGGCTTCTTGCGTATCAGTTTCTGTCGTTCCTTCTTCAAGTCTAGGCGAATTCGAGACCGTACCATTCTATGGTCACTGCATCGTACCTTGCCAATCACTTCCACATCCTGCACGATTCCAGGGTGTGCACTCATTATAAAGTCTATTTCGTTCTTATTTTTGCCATTAGGGCTCCTCCATGTCCACTTGCGGTTTTCTCGTTTTCGGTAGAAGGTATTCAAAATCCGTAAATTATTGCGTTCTGCGAATTCTACTAGTAGCTCTCCTCTGGCGTTTCTAGTACCGATGCCATAATCTCCTACTGCCTGGTCTCCAGCCTGCTTCTTCCCTACCTTTGCATTAAAGTCGCCCATCACTATAGTATGCTGTGTTTTTACCTTACTCATTGCCGATTCCACGTCTTCATAGAAGCTTTCAACTGAAGCGTCATCATGGCTGGATGTAGGCGCGTAAGCCTGTACTACCTTCATCTTGTATCTTTTATTCAGTTTAACTACGATACCTGCCACCCTTTCATTAATGCTATAGTATTCCTCTATGTTGCTAGCTATGTTTCTGTGAATTAGGAGCCCCACTCCCAGTGCTCTTCTGTCTGCCAAGCCCCTGTAGCAAAGGACGTGCCCATTCTGTAGCACCGTATAGGCCTCATCTGTCCTCCTAACCTCACTGAGCCCTATTATATCCCATTTAACACCCTCTAGCTCCTCGAATAGTACAGCTAGACTTTCCTCACTAGATAAGGTTCTAGCGTTAAACGTTGCCAAGTTCAGGTTCCAATGGCGGCCTGTCCGGATCCAGAGATTCTTAGCACCCTCTGCTGCGTTGCAGATCTGACCGCCGCCGTGGTCAGTTGCTTCGCAGCTGCTGGGGACTGAGGGCCGTGAGTTATTTGACGTAAGCATGTGGGAGGTAGTGACCAGATACTGCACCAGGGTGGCCAATCCTTCTCTGGTGAGGGAGTGCGTTCTCGGCGGTGTTTGCCGGTGAGGCCGCACCCCAGGCTTCCTAATGCAGTTCCATCAACACGCGGATTTTTTTTTAATCCGGTTGGGAACGGCGCGGTACCGGGATTTGAACCACGGACCTCTTGCATGCGAGGCGGATGCTCTAACCACTACGCCATCGCCGCTCTTCATTTACATTACAATACTGCCAATGTCATTCCTTATACTTTCCATGGCATTATTGGCTGTTAGTTTTTATTAATTAAGAGCGTGTCTAACAAAGGAAACGAGCCCGTATATTTGCACTTTCTATTATTCATAGCGAGGGTCTCGCTCTGACAGAGTTGATGTGGTATGCGAGGGATGATTGGTAGATATGTGAGGTTTAACGTCCCAAAACCATCATATGATTATGTGAGACGCCGTAGTGTAGGCCTGAGGAAATTTCGACCACCTGGGGTTCTTTAACGTGCACCAAAATCTGAGCACACGGGCCCACAACATTTCCGCCTCCATCGGAAATGCAGCCGCCACAGCCTGGATTCGATCCCGCGACCTGCGGGTCAGCAGCCGAGTACCTTATAGCCACTAGACCACCACGGGGGAGCAGGGAGGATTGGTCAGTGAGTGAGTGACAACTTTTATTCATAAAAAGGGTGAAGGATGAGGGAGGCTAAGCCAAGTAGGCTGTTAGGCCATGCCTCTCGATCACGGCTTGCGCTCGTTCCAGCATCTGTGTTTAGATGTCCCTGTCGGTGCTGCAAAGAAGAACCTCCCATTGTTCCTCGGAAAAGGGGGGGGGGGGTGGAACCCCACCGCGGTGGTCTAGTGGCTAAGGTACTCGGCTGCTGACCCGCAGGTCGCGGGTTCGAATCCCGGCTGCGGCGGCTGCATTTCCGATGTAGGCGGAAATGTTGTAGGCCCGTGTGCACTCAGATTTGGGTGCACGTTAAAGAACCCCAGGTGGTCGAAATTTCCGGAGCCCTCCACTACGGCGTCTCTCATAATCATATGGTGGTTTTGGGACGTTAAACCCCACATATCAATCAAGGAGGGGGGGGGGGTGAAAGAAGTCGGGGGGTGGGGGTTCGTCCGGGCCGTCCCAGAGGATGTGGTTCAGTGAGGCCATACCACCGCAGAGGCAGCAGCGTGGATTGATGTCTAGGTGGGTGTAGGAAAAGACGAGAGCGCACGGAAAGGTGTAGGTCAAAACGTGACGCCAAAACAGGCAAGAGAGAGTGATGGCAACCGGTGGCGCTTACTGGCACTCCAACGTTTCAATGCACATATATGTCCTATAAAGTGGGCGGAGGGATGACCGTTACTGTAGCTCAATGGTAGAGCGTCGGACGCGTTATTCGAAGGTCGCAGGTTTGAATACTGCCGGTGGCAAGTTGTCCTTTCGTCCATTTTTCTTCGCATTTACATTACAATTACTTCTAATAACATCCCTTATACTTTCCATCTAATTATTGTCTATTAGTTCTAATCAATACCGCGTTAACAAAGGAAGTGAGCCTTTAGATTTACACTTTCCTTCTGATAATGTAATGACACATGTACGAGACCGGTACCTGAAGAGTATGTCGTCGCAGTGGCAAGGAATGAGGGGAAGTTAAAGGGGCCATGGCACCCAATTTTCAATCATAATTGGTGTTTTGTGGGTTCATCAATGTGTGTTCACGAATAAGCTGGTGAAATCCTGGCACATTGGTCGAGCGCTCAATTTCTAATAAAATGTTTCGTATGAACACGCGAGCCACCTCAGAGCCGGACAACATAAGCGCACTCGCGATCCGGCATGACGTAACAAGCTGCTTGCTGCGCGGGCGGCTGCACTTCGGCGAACGATTTTCTTTCATGGTCAGCAGCGCGTACAACCAATTGAACAAAATGCTGCGGCTGGAAGTTTCTATAAGGCGATGGCTCCGCCCCATGCCGCTCGTGACGTCACACACACCATGGTTACATGGTGGTCGCGGGGCTTGTTGCCAATGGCTTCTAGGGGAAAATTTCGCACGGAAATATTCTTTTGCAGGTAATTTTTCAAATCTATCTATGGGCACAATACACCCCTACGTCTACTTTTCACTGAAATTTACAATCTGTTGGGTGACTGTATCAGGAACCCTTCAACGGTAATCTATTCTTTTTACACGCACGAGCCTGTAAATTGGGTCACCGCTCGTGGGAAAATGAAAATCTACGCCCCAGGCACTGGCGACATGTAAGCATAATCGCCAATTCAGAAGTGTAAGTTGATGCTGTGACATCGATTCAAAAGCGAATATGCGTTGTCTGATGCTTACCTAACTGCATGCTAAGTGCACTTCCATCTACCTTACATTCCAGTGCTTTCGAATCGCGGAAGCTGTCTTGTGGCTATTGGTTTGAGAATGTGTTATTAGTTACTACATTATGACGAGCTCAGTCGTTTTCTGGACTTTACCAGTCGAATGTCGGCTGCCATTACCAGACATCAAACCGTCGACCTCGTTCTCAGTGGCAGAAGGTCAGAGAAGAGAATAAATTGTAAAGAAGGAAAGCCAGGGAGGTTAACCAGTTTAAAACGACCGGTTTGTTGCACTACCCATGGGAATAGGATGTGGGTAGATTGATAGATGGGGGGAAGAGAGAAAGAAAAGGCAGAAAGTAAGGTCCACCGACTTGTTCATGCACGCAGTGTGGAGTTGCATTTGCGCGAGGGCAAACTGTTGCTGTGGCATACTGCTTAGGCACGTGTGCTTAGCGAGCAGCTACGTGACTCTACTATCCGCGTGCTATATATATGCGTTTTGTTTTGGCTTAAGGTCCCCGCGTGGACGATAAGCCGGTCGCACAGACACTGTGCCTATCACCCGAGAGCTCGTACGCTGGCCAGCCTTATACAGTATTCAGCTTCTGAGTGATGGCCAGTGTGCTGGTCGACACGTGTTTTGCTACGAAGCCTCCCGAGCATTAGAAGTGAATATTGCTGGTTAATCGGCGAACCAAGAACTGCGCGTGAGGATAGCCGCAGGTGTACGCCCCCTACCCTTCCTATTAGTCGATTGCGAACGAGAACAAGCTCCGCGATGAATGCGGAGACGAAAATGGGGCCATTACGGGCTTCTTTCCATGGCTTGCTTTTGGTGCTCAGCTTCCCGTGAATAACGGATGGAGGTAAACAGAATCTTGGAATGCAACACCCGTGTTCTTCGGCGGCCATTACCGCCAGAAACCTCCATTGCCTTCACGTTGGGAATTAAAGAACACGGGTCAAGTCCGACAGGAGAAATGTAAAGCAGAAGACCCCCCCCCCCCCTTTCCCCATTGAGGTAATGAAGCTTTAAAGACTGAATTAGTACTCTCTTCTGTGCTACTCGAGGTTGTCGGGAGGGGGAACAGTGAAAGGGAGGGGCCAGGATTTCACTCCCCCTTTCCCTTTCCAGTGCGCACGCCAATGCTTCATATTGCGCTTCCTCACCGCAGCGGACGACGACGATGTTACGTGTTTGAGCAAGTAATGAAGCCAAGAGAGAGAGAGAGAGAGAGAGAGAGAGAGAGAGAGAGAGAGAGAGAGGAAGTGACAAGGAGACGGGCTATCGCCAATGGCGGTCCTCACTTTCAGTCTCCCAGAGGCCCCCGTCTCGCCGCTGGTGCGGGTGGAACGCTTTAAATGGCAAGGGATCTAATCGGCGGCGCGCTCGTCGCGACCGAGAAAGGAGGCGCCAGACGAAGGAGAAGAAGACGTCAGGCCGCCACGCGATGGAGTTTGCGCATGGAGGAATGTGTTCGCGATTGGCGGAGGCACTTTGGCCAGCGGACTGGCAGCGCGCGGTTATAAGAGGGAAAAGAAGAGAAAAGTGAGCCTCATAACTGTCTGCATCAGCGTGCGACACCTCAACAGTAGCCTACAAGGGATGAGGGTGAGGAGGGATTAAAAAGATAGGATTAAAGGTATAGAGAGATTGAGAGAGATGCGCAAGGACAGTGAGCGACGACGTGAGAGAGATAGGAAAGATGGAAACACGGTCACAGGAGTCTTGCAACGCGCGAGAAAATGGAGGAGTTGCCGAGCGCGTCGTCGATAAGATCGACGCGCGATCTGCCACGCACCTCCGCACTTGCTCTCTCTTAAGTGGAACAGTGGCGGCCTCTGGCTGCGCGGCTCATTCGGGCTACTGCGTTCACGGGACTGCTGCGTGCTCTCCTCGGAAGGGTGCTCACACAATCATCGCAAGAGTCGAGAAACAAGGGCGCTGCAAGCGTGCTGCGAAATCGTTCCGGCGCGTTCCGGTGTCCCGTATATAAACCGACAACAAGTAGTTTTAGACAGAGAATAGGTTTAATTCGTATATGCTTAGTGATATTGCGCTCGATGATTTAGGCTCTCCAAACCAGGCGTGATCGGCAGCCGTCAATGCACTCCGGCGTGCGCCGTTGCACTGTTCTAGACGAGCGTGCTGACCTCTGTACAACTTTAGAAGCTTGTGGCGCCTCCTCCTCAAAGGCCGATGTATGTGTACAAGCCTGCCTCAATGGACGTCATCTACGTCGCCCCGCCACGGTGGTCTAGTGGCGGAGGCACTGTGCTGCTGACTCGCAGGTCGCGGCATCGAATCCCGGTGGCTGCGTTTTCGGTGGAGGCAAAAATGCTGTAGAGCCGGGTGCTCAGATTTGGGTGCTTAAATAACCCCAGGTGGTCTAATTTTCCGGTGCCGTCCACTACGATGTCTCTCAATCATATAGTGGTTTTGGGAAGTTATACCCCACACATCAATCAATCAATCAATAACTACGTCATGAGGCACGGATGGCAGACAGCACCGTGTATGGCGAACATTGTCCGCTTCATGAGCGGGACTATTTCTTTAGTCGCGGGGGTGATAGCTTGTCGAGCTATGGTAGTTTTTTAGGGATGGGTTTCCGTGTCGCCATACTGGGCTGTTAACCTTTGTGTTTCTCATATTTAATGACTAAACAAACGATGTTACGGTTGACGCATGCGCATGAAAGCGGTTCGGTTGGTGCACATGATGTTTCATGCCCTTTTAGTTCACATCGCAACAACAAACAAAACAGCAGAATAACAGCTTCACATGGCAGCGCCCATACGTCAGTAAAATAGTGTATGGGCAGGGCCGCTCCGGCAGTATAATGTATACGACTACAGAGTCGTTTAATATAATTGCCGAAAACAAATGGCAGAAAAAAGATTGATCGAGCCAGCGTCGTCACATTTCACGCGTAGATATATATTATTTATTATAAAAAACCGTCTCGCACAGTGAAATAAAGCAAAGTCAGTTTCACCGCAAGGGCAAAGCAATGAATGCATTAGCAAAATACGAAGTCATGCTAATCGAGGAGCCACGAGAGAGTATGCGATGACTGGTCGCCGTCCCTTTTCAAGAAAATTGTCAATGTAGGTGCCTCTGCCACATGCGGAGAATACTGCAGCTATAGATGCGCGTATACCTTTCGATCAAAAATCACGTCGCACAGTGTCACTTTGAAACAACGATATGGTTATGACAGACAATCCGTAGTGAGGGGCTCCGGAAATTTCGACCACCTAGAGTTATTCAGCGCGCGCGAAAAATTTGAGCACCCGAGTATGGTGAACCGGAGCCTACATCAATATACACACGAAGCTCTACAGCATTTCGCCTCGGTCGAAACGCGGCCGCCACGGCAAGGATTCGATCCCGCGACCTACGAGTCAGCAGCGAAGGACCGTAGTAACCACTTGACCACCACGGCGGGTTTCGCCGGCGTATATGCAAACGTTACATGGAAACAGAAAGGGTGGATGCGAGGAGGAAGGTAGACTGCTCATAGGCTCGGCCGTGACGGACGTCGCCTCTGCTTGCTCTTATCTCCGCTGTTGCGTGGCTCGCTTTCCCAAACGAGCTTGTTACTGGCGAGTATATCCTCGGAGAGAAAACGAGCACGCTAGGCGGCACGGCTGTGGAGAACCGCGAACGAATGATTTCGCCGCCGTAAGCGAACGGACTGAGCCGTGAATGAATCGCCGTCGGAGAAGGCGACCAAGCGAGCCACGCCGGAAATCAACGCAAAACGAGGGAGTTCGCCAGACGGTGGCCCAGGTCGAAGGCTCTGCACGTGGCCAGTATACGGTGTGCTGCTGTCCAGAGCAAACGACCTCAAGAAGCCCAAAGGAGAGCTGCGCAGCACACGTATAAACCAGACACACACACGGGCGCAGACTTGCAAGTGTACTTTCTTTCAGACAGCCCACCTATAATTAAGTTTAGCATAAACCGTGACCGCGTATGCGCTCATCAGTAAGGTACCATCACAGTAATCTTAGCAATCATAAGATGCCACTTTAACAACGCTCATCGATAAATCTCATCTCTATGTTAGGCCTCTTCTCGCCGGTTCTGGGTGGATATAAACCGTCAAACACCTGTGGCACATACCCACATACCAGTGGCACATACCCGCCCCGGGGTATGTGCCACTGTTTTTTTGGAAAGTGTTTGACGACGTACACGACGGGATTGTGACATTATTCATGTCATGACCAGCGAGTCGTATTCGCCAAACCATTTTAACCAGCGATACTGATTTTGGTTTATCCCGAGATAAGGGGGTGATCATGAGAGCACCGGGAAGTCTGCGGCTAGGTCGATGGATAGATGGGTACGCAGATAGACGCTCAAAGTGCCTACAGTACGCAAAAAAATGCTTCACGTTTAAAACAATAGATGTTAATATATTGTGCCACTGCCACGATAATATAGCAAAGGAAGTTTGCGAAGCGCACTACATTAGAAAAAAGGGAAGTGAATGTCCGTGAGTCATCAGTGTTATGAATGCGCTCCTTACCCCAATCCCTTTGTGAGCTCTGTGGCGGTGTCGCTCACTGAAGCAGACAATAACGGGGCTCACTTTTCTCTTCCTTTCTCTTAAGAACTCTTAAGAAGCATTTCTTTGCGTACTGTAAGCCCTTTTGGTATCTATCTATCTATCTATCTATCTATCTATCTATCTATCTATCTATCTATCTATCTATCTATCTATCTATCTATCTATCTATCTATCTATCTATCTATCTATCTATCTATCTATCTATCTATCTATCTATCTATCTATCTATCTATCTATCTATCTATCTATCTATCTATCTATGTAGCCGCTTACATCTGGGTGCTCTCGCGCACGATCACCCCCTTAAGTTGACGTGAACCAAAATTAGAATGGAAGGGTAAGATGGTATGACGAATTTGACGCGCTGGTCCCGTCGCGTACGTCGTCAAACACTTCCCGCCAGACAATGGCACATACCCACCAGCGGTTATGTGCCACTGGTGATTGAAACTTTGCATCTACTCAGGAACGATGAGAACACACATGCAAAAAAAAAAAAACAATGTCAGGATCCCAGTAGGAATCGAACCCAATCATGCTTAGTGGCAGTCAAGTAGAGACCTCAAAACTGCTTTTGAAATAGACACTATAATTATTATTTGCGGCGAAAGCATGTCATAAAGACCCTATAATGTTCGTGAAATTTTAATTGTTACAGTGCTGGCTATCTGATGTTGTAGAGCTTACATATGGATGTACATGTACGTACTCTTTTGATATAGCCATCACGCGGGTTAACGTCAATTGTAGTTGGGCGCTGTGCGCTGCAGTTTATGCAGCACTGCAGTCCAGGGATACCATCCTCACAAGCATCAACGCTTCGTACCAGCTTATTGCTTCTGGTGTTGCTAATACTAATGTTCCTGTTGACATAGTTGCGCAATTGCAAACTGGTTATATAAACATTTACAATTCTTGAACATATGTCTGTGCATGCAACACTTGTTCATGTTATGATTTGGCGTCATTTCATGGCCTGTCGCTCAATAAAAAAAATTACATAACGGTCACCTTCCCTCCGTATACTTCGCGTAACGTCAATTCACAAGGTACGTGGGATCCGCTGAATTTTTCGCATAACATAGAGTTGAGGTTTATCGATGAACACTGTTAAAGTGACATCTTACGATTGCTAAGATAGTTGTGATGGTACCTAACTGATAAGCGCATGCGCGGTGATGGTTTCTGCGAAATTTATCGGTGCACTGTGTGAGATAAAAGTCAGTTGCAATTATGCGCCTGTGTGTGTGTGTGTCTGGGTTGTACGTGTGCGGCACAGTTATCCCCCTTGCGTTAATATGCAGCAACTCGCACAGCAACAAGTTCCTTTAAACTGCATAAGAAGCCCCGTCCAGATCGAAGAACAGCCTTTAAGGTAATAATGTGTCCTTAGTTATTCAGCCACGTAGAACGTGAAACAGGGTATAGTTAGTAATGACATTTGGGATTTAACGCCCCAACACCACGATATGGTTATCAGATACGCCGTTTAGTGGAGGGCTCCAGAAATTTCGACCACGTGGAGTCCTTTACATGCACTTAACGCCATGTACACGAGCACTTTCGCTTCTATCGAAATGGCGGCCAACACGGCCGAGATTCGATCCCGTGATCGTCGGGAGCAGCATTCGAGCAACATAACCGCGAAACCACCGTTACGGGTCGAACTAACACAATCAGAAAAAAAGAAGAAAGAGAAAGTTATTGTCGGAAATACGAACGATCGTGCCACGACTTGATGCGTAAACTACGTGAGGTATTTCCCGCCCACGATAGTTTATCTAGACAGAAGATAACAGAGTACAGTCACATTATCGCCCCCCCCCCTCCCCGGGCTGTAACGCGGCCAGCGTAATCTGCGTTACCGCCCCCTCCCCCCCCCCCCCTCTAGCGTAAGGAATGAGTGAATCAGCAAGGAAGCCGCGCTGGTTGTACCGGGGAATCCCAGCGATTGGTCTCCCAGCGTGACGTGTGGACAGATAGATGGGTCGTGCTCTGAGCTGGGAGAGCTTTTACTCGACGTGGCATTCAGCCTGAACGCCTGTTTCAAGAGAGAGAGAGTGATAAAGATGCAAGGAAAGGCAGGGAGGTTAACCAGATGCACATCCGGTTTGCTACCCTGCACTGGGAAAGAAATGAAGGGGTTTCAATGTTTCTCAGAATGATGCTTGCCTGAGTGGGTTGGCAACACATTGTGATGATGGTTTTCAGCAAAACGCATCGACGAGGACACAGGAAGACGACCCACTGGCGTTGTGAAGCACATTCTTCGCTGAAATTCGCTGTGGCTGCGTGTTACTGTCCGGGTCGCTTCACTGTAGACAAGGTCGTGCGCAACTTGTCATTTGCGCGAATCAAAGCTAATTAAATGCTGCTCTTCCTTTCAAATGTTCATCATCGCTATGGTGCGCGTGTCTCGTCATGCACCTTGTCGCCCAAACTCAACGAAGTTTTGCATACAGGGACGTAAGTGGTCCGTGAGATTTGCATAATATTTTTGTACACATACTTCGAATGCACCTTTACCCATGTTTTTTTTAATATTCGCCGTCTGCTTTCACATGGATAACCGCGGCCAATTAAGGGGGACAGACTGGATTCCGAGATATGGCAAGCCCGCACAGAGGAGGAAGGTTAGGTGTGCAAACGAAATTAGGAACCTTGCTGGGATAACGCGGCCACAGCAATTCCAAATTCAGGTTAATCGGAGAAACACGGGATATGACTTTACCCCACAGTGGGCATAGTAGGTTCGATGATGATGACTATAGACGTTCGCGGGGTTCATTTGGGAAGTCAAGTCAATTCTAAAGCAGCGTAACAACATGAGGACGTAGTGATTGATTGATATGTAGGTTGTAACGTCCCAAAACCACCATATGTTTATGAGAGGCGCCGTAGTGGAGGGCTCCGGAAATTTAGACCACCTGGGGTTCTTTAACGTACACCCAAATCTGAGCGCACGGGCCTACAACATTTTCGCCTCCATCAGAAATGCAGCCACCGCAGCCGGGATTAGAACACGCGACCTGCGGGTCAGCAGCCGAGTACCTTAGCCACTAGACTACCGCGGCGGGAACGAGGACGTAGTGTCGCTGTTTTAAATATAAATACCAACCAATTTGGCCAAATATCTGTTCACCTTAACTTTAGGCCAAGTCGATCTTTTCACTACAGCCCCCCCCCCCCCCCCTCAATTATTGGTCAAGTCCTAAAGAAAAGAAGCTTCACCATAGAGGCAAAAATATAACTGAAAAGGTGGCGACGTGCTTCTCACAATGCTTCGCCATAGGCCGACGTGCTTCGCTAATAGGCAGTAAATAATTCTTAGAATGGAACGCCAGCTCGCTCTTCGTCGTCATTATCGTCAAAATACATGCGTAACCATGAACTTACGTATTAAAAAAAACGGCGTGAGAGGTTCGACTGAGTGGAAGCGGGGACGAGAATTGGCTCCCCTCTTTCGATGAATGAGTATACTCCCCCTCCCTCTCTCTTCAGCGTGACAATGAAGGGGGATGACGATGGTCCGTCGAATCAGGCTCTTCTATTTCAAACTGTAGTCCGCTGTAATAAGGTAATAAATTTCATCATTCGCAGTGTACGTTGTCATGCTTTTCGGTCACTCGTCGGCAAACTAGATTAAAACTGGAGGCAAACGAGGGCTAAGAAAAAAAAAAAGAAAAAAGAGAGTGCATCATCTTCCACGTATTGCTCTGCCAGCAGTAACGTCTTTTTGATGGTTGCCACGCTCTTCCACTTCAGATAAGATATATACTAGCTTGAAAAACAAAACAAAAAAACATTGCAGCTTCCGGGCTCAGCCCTCTCGACGAGACGCGATTCAAGCGTTGCTCGCTTTCCCACACCGAGCTTCGAAAAAGCTCACCTCAGTGGCGAAAAGCACTTTTACTCCAGGGGGTAGCACATCAGACCCTTGCCCCCACCCCACCCCCCAGAATATTTTTTTTGTCATCGCATATTGCATACATAGCGCTGAATGACCACTTAGATTCCCCCCCCCCCCTCCGCCTAAAGAAAAATAAAAATTCTGTCTACGCCCCGCTTTCACAGACATAGAATAAGAAGGTTGGAATATCCACTATACATTTATTAGCCCCCTCCCACCTCCCCTAAAAAAAAAAGCTGTAGCATCCAAGTATTTGCTGGTAGCGAAGGTGAAATAGCGCTAACTTAAACTATATTGGTCTGACGCTTAATTGTTAGTAATCGCACTGTAAGCTTAGTAACCTGTATGGATCAGTAACCATAGAGATTTGCCATTGGCAACCTAAAAGATTACGCGTTTACTGTTTATATGTACCGGGCACGTTGCCACATCATTCTATTACAGTAGCAAGTATAAAATCGAATCACATTTTCAGGGGCTATACTGCGCTGAAAAGGAAGACAAGCAAAGCATGCCTGAAGCACCAATTTACTTTATTTAATTCTTTCATGTTGGGAAATGCTCTCTCCTAACTGTTTTTTTTCCTCCATGCCGGGAATCACATGGATGAATGTATGGATATAAATTTATTTCAAAAATATATCAAGGTAAACGTAGTTGAGCACCTACAAGTCCGGGAGAGCAGCTGCCACTTCCAGGATCAACTGTGGGCCATCCAGCAAGCCAGGGTCTCCGGTCCTTTTCGGTGGCGGCATAGGCCCAGGTCACGAACTTGCCGGAGTTAACAATAAGGTTGTTAACACCACCACTCTGGTCGTCCGAGCCAGAGGGACTTGCATCCATTTGCGTAGCAGCGCAACGCGTCAGTGGCTACGGGCAACAACAACGGTAGTGCATTCACATCCAGGCAACAGCGAAATATTGCAACATAAAATGACAATTAAGTGCACCGCGATAAAGGACCAGAATGCTGTATCAGAAGTGGCTGATCACCAAAAAGCCCTCGATAAAGAGAGATTCTCTATTATTGGGAAACAGCGCATACAGATGCGCATGTGACTAGTACACCTTCGAGGGACGCATTTATGTATGCTCCGGCGCCAGTTTTCAGTTCTGACGTCACCAGAATATTTTTAAAGTCACAACACCAGTGCGTGTAACGGAGGGGCGCTACACTGCGCCGGTGTGTAGCGACTGGGGACGGCTATATGCTCTCCCGGAGTACCTAGTATCGTTAACCACTTTTTCTAACCACAATGTATGCGTTCATGATGCACTTCTTCCTTACCTGCACTTAATAAATCATCATCGTTTGTTTGTGTGATCATCACCACCGGATCCGTGGCGCTTGTTCGCGACCAAGTAAACGTCGTTCCGACCTAAGCAATTGTGCATCATAGTATGCTACAGTTCATAGTAAGCTGTGCTTGGGACATCATGTGGGCTTGGACATATATGCAAAAACGTGTTGCATGTATACGTCGTGCTTTGTTATTTGTATGTGTTACTGTTGCTGACAATACCGAAGCGCTGAAATTTCGGCAGCGCAAACTAACCGTACGCAAAAGGACGAGAAACAGCGCTCGTTTGTCTCCTCCTTCCGCGCCCCGTCAGTTCGCGCTGCCAATATTTAGGTATGAATCTGTGCTGCCTAATGTGCTGTGTTTATCTCTATTCCCTCCCTCCTCTCTATCTTTAACCTCCCCCTCCCCCCTCCCATGCGCAGGATAGCAAACCGACTGCCTATAAGCTGGTTAGCCTCCCTGCCGTTCTTTTCCTCCTATTTTCCTTCCTATACCAACCAGCCCGCCTTTCAACCCTACTGCTGGAGTGTTCGCAGTGTCGCATGAACCAGGATAGAAACGTTTTCCAAACACGACATTCGCTTGAAAACCGGTTAAGTGCTTGGCGGCACTGAGAGTCGAACCCAGCACCTCCCGAATAGTTATGATATCTCGTTGGCTATCTTGGGGATATCGCGGCCTCATTGCGAGAACCTCGCTCGTTGGTGAACAACGGCTAACGGCTCCTGGCTGGCAGTAAACAGTGAGACGGCGTTTCTCCATATCTATGGCCTCTGCGCTTCGATATCACCGTTGCTTAAGCGTATAGCACCACCCCAACGAAACGAGCAGTCAAGGACGTACATGCCCACTGTAAACTTAGAACACTTATCGCAATGTTTCTATATAGATATCGTTGAACATCTTGCAGCGACGGCTTGACAATGCAACGCCGAAGATTATCAAAAGGAAAGTGGTGTCCAGCTTGGGAGTCCGACCTCAAAGTGTCCGCAGAAGAACTCGGTTTGCCTCATCTGTTGTCGCCGACGTTCGGAAATGTGGGGCTGGGGTTTCAGTTCCTCGGAAAACTGGCAGTTTTGACCTTAGCGCTGTTCCCGTTTATGATAAGCGACTATATATGGCGTGCGAATGCTGACGGGTAGTCTTGGAGGCTTTTTTCTGTATTTAGAAGTGCGAAAAGAGATGCTGGGTGGCTCGTAAAGGAGTTGCCTGCTTATCTGCTACAGCGTGCATAATGAAATGCTATACGGGAGAAAAATAAGTACCAAGCATTAAATGACTCCAGTGAGCAACAAGCCTTGTATAGATGTCTTATCAAACACGAAAATCAGCCGTCACCGTCTACACGAGTGGTGCAAAAAACCATCATCACGTTACGACGTCAACCGAATGACTTCACACGTAGCCATAATTTGCCGACGTCACACGATGACGCCGTCGCTTGGTCAAAGATGAGCCGATCACGGAGGCACTGCAAAAACACGTTAGGTGCAGATAGCTTACTGAAAATGGCGGGGAAGGATAAATACATCAACTGAGAAATGAACAGATGGCTTTCACTTTCGGGTCGTCTAAGGCGAAAGCGGAAGGGACCACGAGCGCATTTTTATTTTCGCGTTGGGAAGTGGAGGGGGGTGAAAAAGCGCGAAACCGCGATGTTGACATAACATTTCAACGTACAGAATTGGATTAGTTAGCTCACTGGAAGCACCAAGCAGCCACTGGCAAGGACGAGCTGCAAGCAATGCAAGTATTCTGTAGTTACACCAGAGGGAACTCTGGCGCTGGTGTCTACGGGAGCAGCAACACATGGCGCTTCAGCCAGCAAATATGAGTGGTGGGTAATACGCGGATTAGTCTAATCATCGTTGTTTCGACTAAGTGGCCCTGGATAAGCTTCGCTACAAAACAAATTTCGGCAAACGTTTTGCAGTAACACTTCACCACTTCGGCATCTTTAGGCTAACCAATTCAGACAGGCTCACTAAGTTTACCACTGTCCGTTTCTTCGTTCGAAACAAAACCAAAACGCAACCACAAACAAAGCCACAAGTGCGTTCAAATTTCGCAAGCATCAAGACTATGATAAATCTGTGCATTACCAATCATTCACACAGTGGGTGAACGTTCTAAGCGCCAGAGTCCCCTCAAGTTAATTTTAAGGAACTCAATGCTGCAAGCAGTGCGAGCAGTGCAAGCAGTGAGAGGAGCATACAGGACGACAAACAAGCAGCACTCGTTCCGTTGTCTTCTCGTATTGTGTTCGTTTCTGCGCTATGTATGCGTATTAGTGATCACTGATGACCAGTCAACGTGCCCGAATTATATCCCCTTTTGAGACAAATTCACAATGTCTGGCATTTCTTCTCCGTCTCGTTTTTTTTTCTTTTATTTTTGTTGATTCGTGACTGTTCTCTGCCGCCGTTTGCTGTTAAACAAAAGTCACGCGCAGCGTAAGGTAGCTAGCTGGCTGGATAAAGTAGCTGGCTTCCACTCTTACAAACGCCTTATTACGTCACGTTCTGACACGCAAGCATAACAACCGCTGTGAGATGATAGAGACTGGCAGGACGGCTGTTTCGATAAAACGGCGATGGGCAGCGTCCGGAATAACCCCCAAGGTGTCGTCCCCTGTACTGGCAGTTCGATTACATACACAGTTTCAGGTGCTCCGAAAACATGCTTCATTTGTGCGTGAAAGGAAAAGTGCGAAGCGTATACGGCATTCATGCGTGGCAGGTGTGCACGTAGTTTTAGGGGCGAAGCTCCTTAAACCAAGGTCTCGTCCCCTGTACTGGCAGTTCGATTACATACACAGTTTCAGGCGCTCTGAAAACATGCTTCATTTGTGCGTGAAAGGAAAAGTGCGAAGCGTAAGGCATTCATGCGTGGCAGGTGTGCACGTAGTTTTAGGGGCGAAGCTCCTTAAAGCGGCAACCGTTCGTCCCTCGTCGTAGTACCTAACATGTCTTACGCTTTGACCTGCAAAGTGGTGCCGGTGAGAGATTTCTCCTGTGCGTTGTTGAACAATAAAAAATTCGCAGCGTGCGCGTTACTTAAAAGCCGAATTCTCCTGTCTCTCATTCCCCATTAGCAGCCATTGGCATGTACATTGAGCACTATCTGACAAGCAAGGGTTGCTACGTTATACTCGCAGGGCGCAACCTCCTTGGTTTTAGAAAGGTTTAGCGAGCGTTGGGCCGCAGTGCCATGAATACAGTGAACTAGTACATATCATGAACTCGAGGTGGTTAAAGGTGGGAAGTAGACACGAAGCGCAAGCCGTAAGAAAGTGTGCGTGTGCCACCTCTCGTTTAGTCCTTGGAATGTCCGCTGGGTGGCGGCGCTTTTATATGCGGAATCACCATCATAATAATCATCAGCCTGACTACGTCCACTGCAGGATAAAGGCCTCTCCCATGTTCTGCCAGTTAACCTGGTCCTGTGCTTGCTGCTGCCAATTTATACCCGCAAACTTCTTAATCTCATCTGCCCACCTAACCTTCTGTCTCCCCCTAACCCGCTTGCTTCTCTGGGAATCCAGTTAGTTACCCTTAATGACCAGCGGTTATCCTGTCTACGCGCTACATGCCCGGCCCATGTCCATTTTCTCTTCTTGATTTCAACTATGATATCCTTAACCCTCGTTTGTTCCCTAATCCGCTCTGCTCTCTTCATGTCTCTTAAGGTTACACCTACCATTTTTCTTTCCATTGCTCGCTGCGTCGTCCTCAATTTAAGCTGAACCCTCTTTGTAAGTATCCAGGTTTCGGCTCCGTAGCTAAGTACCGGCAAGATACAGCTGTTATATACCTTCCTCTTGAGGAATGCGGAATATATGATGAAATATATGCGGAATATATGATTAAAAGATGCGAGATGGTGCTACTTGGAGTGTTGACTAGATGGACGAACGGACACACAGACATGGACGGACGCACGGATGGCTGCACGGACCGATGGACGCATGGACAGACGCAAGGGCGGATGCATGGACGAACGCAGGGGCGGACGCACGGATGGACGTGCGGACACACGAACAGACGCGCGCGCGGACGGGCGGATGGACGCACGGATCGTCATACAGACGGACGCATGGATGGACGGATGCTTCGCCCCACTCTCCATCATTCGACCCGTGGATATGCTGTCATTTTTTTAAAGACGATAGTTGAACGCAGAAATCCTGGTCTGTCTGTCTTTTTGTCTGCCTATCAGTCACACGATACAGTAACCCAGCGAATGCTTAAGAACTTCTTAACGCATCTGGATCTGGTGGCGGCGTTCATACTTGTGAACATTGTAAACACCCCGCATATCTGAAGCGTAGCATCGACACGTAAGCATTAAGTTGTGTGTTCTTTTACTATAAAGTACGTGGATACGTAGATAACGCCTCAATGTTTCTAACGCTTCGCTGAAAATGCGACGCTGTGCACGGAACTGACACCTTTCAGTAACTTTGGGTTCTGTACAAGCTCCTGTTTCCCGACATTACTGCAAGATAGCGTCTATATCTCCCCCTCCAGACAAAAGACGTGTAATGTGAAACGGCCTCAACTCTCCGTTTTGACGGGAAATGTCCGAGTGAGTAAAGGTATTGTGCAGGATTGGTGCCTCCTTCAGATGATCATAAAGTGGCGTACAAAGTACATGTCTGAGTACAATATCTTGATTATATGCGTCGCCAGTGAGGTGTCAAAGGGCACTGGCCCCTCGCAAGCCATACCTGCACTTGGTTCACTCAAGCTACACCATCCAATTGTTCCCGGAATTCAACGTCGGGAACGGTCCCTGTAAGTCCATCCTGATTTGCTGGTATGGTTGGCGAGGTGGCTCGATGGGCTGGAGAAGTCCGGCGGGCCTAGTCGGCAGTGTCTGTCGTAGCTGACAGTCGTGGCAGGTCCTAACGTAACGAGTGACGTCTGCGGCAAGTCGTATCCAGTAGTACTTTTGTTGTATTCTTGCGAGCGTACGGGCAACACCGAGGTGTCCAGCCGTCGGGTCGTCGTGTAGACCTTCAAGTACTTCTGGTCTCACTGCTGAAAGGACCACGAGAAGGTGTCCAGCTCGAAGGGGCGAGAAATTCTTCTTTAAGAGAACTCCATTTCGCAAGAAGAACGACTCAAGTCCTCTCTTGAAAACATTCGGAACAGTCGTGCTGTTACCCTCAATGTATTTCACAAGGCTTCTGAGTTTCGAGTCAGCTCGCGGTTTCTCGGCGAAATCGTCGGTAGTTATCGTACCTAAGGAGCTGTCCTCATCCAGGCCGTCGGGCGTCGGTGGTTCGACGGGGGCACGAGACAAGCAGTCGGCGTCAGAGTGTTTTCTTCCAGAGTTGTAAACGATGGTCACGTCGAATTCTTGGAGTCTGAGGCTCCACCGTACGAGGTGAACTGAAGGGTCTTGCGAGTTGTCTAGCCAACACAAGAGGGTACACGTCCTTCTTTGCGATTTTGTTCAGGCGCCGGTAATCGACGCAAAAATAGTGTCCCGTCCTTCTTCTTCACTAATACCACGAGTGACGCCCACGGACTCTTGGACGGCTGAATGATGTCGTCGCGTAGCATTTCGTCGAGTTGTTTCTTCACGGTGTGGCGTTCGCGCGTCGACACTCGGTGTGGGCTTTGTCGAACTGGTCGGGCACTTTCTTCTGTGATGATGCGATGTTTCGCGACTAGGGTTTGTCGAATTCGCGATGATGACGAGAAGCAGTTCTTGAATTGCAGGAGCAGAAACTTGAGCTGGTCTTGCTTGCACTTCGAAAGGCTCGGGTTGACATCAAAATCTGGTTTGGGACCTCGGTTCGTCGAAGCAGCATCGGAAGCATCGAAGAGGGAGAATGAACTGCTGGCCTCCACGAATTCATCTATGTAGGCAACCATTGTACCACGGTTGATGTGCTTGTATTCGTGACTGAAGTTTGTCAGCCCCATCTATGCCTTGCCGTCACGCAGCTCAGCTATGCTCTTGCGACGCACTGAGTCTGACGGTCCAGGAGAAGGTGCTGATCGCCCTCCATGCCTTCAAGGCTTTCGGATTTTAAGGCTTCAAGGCTTCAAGGATTAAGGCTTCAAGGCTTTCGGATTTTTTGGTGCCAACGGAAATGACGACGCTGGAGGAAGGCGGCACGGTGACCTGCTCTTCTAGCATATTCAATGCGTGATTACTTGGCGTTGTAGGGGTCGGCAGCGTGTTTTCTGAGGTTAGGGTGATTGACTCAAACCTCAGGTCGATGACAGCGCCGTGTTGACTTAGAAAGCCCATCCCTGGAGCAATTTTGTAAGATGACAAAGCTCGCTCGACAAGTCTGGTTATTGATGGTGACTCTAGCTGTGCAGACATCCAGTCGATGTTATTAAAGGACCTCCAGTGGTCCGGATTTCGGGGCCTTACTATGCAATTCTCACTTTTTTAACTTCGTCGCGAAAGACCCGTGCACTGACGAAGGAATAACCGTCTCCAGTATCGACGAGAGCAGTGACGAGGGGGCCGCCGAATATTACGTCGAGGTCGCTGGTTCATCGTCGTGCGTTGCGGTTGGGTCGTGACGTCGGGTCATGGCTACGTCTTTGCTGCACTTCTTCCACGTTGCGTCGTGCCGTCTTCATGATGCGAAGGTTTGACGTCAAGACCCTTTTCGTCTTGCGGCGGGTGCTTGCGATTTTGTTGCGTCGTCGTTGTCGTCAACGGCGAAGGATCTTCGGTGCATGCGTCGTCGTACAGCAACCGCACCTCCATCGATTGCTGCCGTTAGTTTTCTGAGCATTGGCTCGGGGAACGGCCCCGAGTAGGGCCGGTGTACTGTTGGCGTTGCGGTGATATGTAGCGACCTGGCGACGGGGAATGGTAAGGTTGTCGGGGGTCCACTGTGCTCCTGCGAGCTAGTCGGCGATATCTTGAGGCCGTTCAGCCCTCTGTAGACACGGCGCGGTCACGTCGAAACCGCCTAGACCCATTTCGCTGTACTGGCAGCGGTGGTAGGTGTGGCCAGCTTCCCCGCTGTGCTACACCTGTGCTACACTATGTGTAGCATAGTGAGCGATGGTCGAGAGCGTGCCAAACATCGGTTTTCCTCGGCGTGTATCGCTGGCCGGCTGGCGGGCGGTATGACGACGCTGGGGGCCTCGATATTGTCTCACGGCGAAACTGCGGCGATGCGGTGTCTCGGCGGGGGCGTGGAGAAGGGACCTGACTGTGAGCTGCTGCAGGACAGCTCATGGCTTGCACCTGTGGAAGCTGAGGAACGCCCACCAATTGTTCGATCTCCTGGCGTACGACGTCCGCGATGGAGTCCACTTGAGGCTGCGCAGAAGGTAGTAATTTCCGCAACTCCTGTTGCACGATCGCTCGCATTGTCTCACGCAGGTCAGTGGTTCCCAGCGCTCGGATCTCGGCGTAGCTTACAGCCGAGAAACTGCAGTTGTATTGCAATGTCCGCATTTCGAGCGTCTTCTCGATTGTGGATTCTTCCGAGGCGAATTAAGCGACCGTCTTCGGCGGGTTTCTGATCAGTCCGGCGAAAAGTTCTTGCGTTACACCCCTCATAAGAAAGCTCACTTTCTTATTCTCGGTTATGTTGGTGTTGGCGTGACGGAACAGCCGGGTTATCTCTTCTACAAAGATGTTCACACCTTCATTATGAAGTTGAACCCGCGTCTCCAAGGCAGTAGCGGCACGTTCCCTGCAAACGATGCTCGTGAAGGTGTTCAGGAACGTCGTCCGAAAGACATCCCAGGTACGTAGAGAGAGTTATCGGTTCTCGAACCATGTTTTTGCGGCGTCTTCTAGGTAAGAGTAGACGCGGCGCACTTTTTCGTCGGTGTCCCAGCTGTTCAAGGCGGCGACTCTATTGTAGGTATCCAGCCATATTTCTGGGTCTTCAAATGATGATCCCCGGAAAGTGGGAGGCTCCTTAGACTGCTGGAGCAAGTTGGGTACAGGTGGTGCAGGAGCCAGGAGGTGTCATCGTCGCAGTGGTCGAGCTCAGGGTTTTAGTCTTCCGGGTTGGGTCAGGTAGAGGCCTGAACTCTGGCGGGAGCCCTTGCTGCTCGCGGCTGACCCGCTGCTCAGCGTTTGCACCGATGTCCCCTTGACGGCGTGGGCTCGGTTCACGGTTGGAGGGAGACGTTCGGTACATGCGCTAGGAAGCACCTCCACCAGATGTCACGGGGTCGTGACGTGGACGAAGGAAGCAGGTTGCAGGTCGAATAATAAACTGTTTATTCGGGCTGAACTTGTGGCCACGTGAAAGTCAGATTACAGCAAGAAGCTGGCACTGATAGCAGCGAGCAGGGCGTCGGCCGTCGATCAACTGACAAGTGGCGAGGCTTGTCGGCATTTAGACCCTCGCCATCTAAAATTCTAGCGTTATCGCTAGCGGCGACGTAGGTTCCAGAATAATTTGTAGTGTTCACGAAGTTGGCGTAATCCTAACAAAACGAACTACTACGGCCTCGCAGCTTCTCGAACATCGTAGGCGCGGTTTGCGCTGAACGAGGCGATAGCAAAACTTGAAGAAATGAACATGGCGATAATTTCGACCGAATACGGTCCTATACTGCGGGAAAATTCACAGTTCTCAGACCCGGTGGAATTTAAACTTGTGACGCCGATTGTACGCCGCACGTGACTGATGTGACTGCCTTCTTTATCCTGGTGGAGGGTGTTTTCCACGGCTTAGCAACCACCGGTAATGAACAAAACCGAAGCTGCCGCTGAAGTATAGGCCACGACAGTTTTCCACGGGCTATATTCATTCGAAAGTAAATGAAAAACAGGGCGGCACAACTGAGACGCCTCGCGGTTTGTTTGCATTCCTCGTAGCAGACGCGGAAGACAGGAGGAACGCAGTCAGAGGGCACCGTGTAGCTCCGAAGAGCGGCACGTGGCGCCGTTGGCAGTGAGTCGAATTTTGTGTTTGGACTTCCTTCTCGCCCATGTGTTGATAACAGCCGACCAGCTGCGGGTAGCTACGGGATTGAACGAAATACCTACAAGAAGGCCCCCTCCAACAACAAGCGGCATCAAAACCACAAGACACTAGTTCAGGGCAAGAAGTCGCGCCACCAGGAGGAGGGAGACATGGCGGCGACGGCTGGCGGCGCCGCTCATGATGAAGTGGATTGGCGTAATCCATCACGTTGGCCGACATTCCCGCCTTCAGCCGAGGAGAACCGAAGCCGCGAGACTTGCTTCAGCGGGGAGCGGGAGACAGGACCCCTGACGCCTCTTCATGGCGCCGCTTCGTCTCCTGAACAGGCGACAACGTCGTCCGGAATCGCGTATACGACAGACGAATGGCGGTGCTACTACACGTTACGTTTCCCGCCCGGCCCTGCCACGCGCCGAAGGCGGCAAGCAGGCGATTCTGGGGGCACCACGCTGCTGCCGGCTTGAGCGATCGCGTCCTCCTCGTTAGGCCCAACTCCTTTCCCCATTACCGGAGATCTTATATACAAGCTGCGGCCGGGAACGGAAACGTCACTGTGTCTTTCGGCCTGGGGTGGCTAGAGAAACGCAGCTGTTACATGGGCTTGAGAGAGAGAAGGGCACGAACGGAACCAAACGGTGTCTTTCGCCCCGCTTTTCCTCTTTTCGTTTTTTTTTTCACACTGAAACACGAATGCGTGCGCACACGTAAACACATACACACACACACACGCGCACACACACTCACACGCATGGACACTCGTTCTTCTATGGCGACTTCGGCCGTTCAGGTAACGTGAGTACTCCGCAACCACACAGACACGTTCAAGCACGCCAACTAACAGAGTAGCGTAGGTTGTGCAAGAGTGTGCATGCGCAGTTGTGTGGAGACATCCACAGCAAGGACAACTCAGCCCATTGCGGCGGTAAGTTCAAGGGGAGATCAAGAGAAAAAAGGTGCGTATATATCAGGAGTGTACAATACTCCTCGCTTAAATTCGACGCTGGGCACCGGCCACACATGCGCCTCTCTCTGCCGAGGAGGGATAACTCGCTCGGTCGCGGCCCGCTGGCACCTAGTAGTGTTTTTTCCGCTCCACTTGGCTCGGGTTACGGAGCTCGCGGGCTGATATCTCTCGCGTCGGCGCCTGCGGGACTGCGGCTGGCGTGAGGGGGCCCCGAACACACGGCGCCCTGGCGTCGCCGCCGCCACCGCGGCCGCGCAGAAAGTCGTCTGGGACCGTTGCTGGCCGCCACCGACTCCATCCGAAAGGCACCCTCGCGCAGACCCCCACCTCACCCCCCTCCGCCCCTCGGAAGAAGTGGACAAGCCCCCCACCCACGGCCGACACACCAGTCGTGCGCCCCGTTTCTCCTTGACACCCGGAAAAAAACCGACCGACCTACAGCGGCGGAAAGTTTCCCGTGTTTTCTTGCTGCTCCCCGGGTTGGGATCTCGTTTGTCTTGGTGCCGCATCTCCTCGCCACCCTCCTCTCCATTCACGACATCCATAACCTGCGCTTTTGTGTACGCCAAACCGCGAAACCCGATATTCCCGTGGCCCAAATTCCCAATAGGCTTGCGACCTTATTGCCTACTCCTTTCGATATCGCCCCGAAGAACTTTGTTCAGTGAATCTGCCCGATACAAGTGGACATTCCTCGAAGATTCATCTACAAGCAGCGCCTTGTTCCCTTCAATAATTAGCACGTACGAGTACGATAGCAAGAGAAGTGTCGAATGGGAAGGAGTGTAATCGGGGCCGGACCTTTCTTTCTTTGAAGTCGGACTATGAATAGCGACAGTGGACTTCCATGGCTCCTCGTTCTCGCAGCGTCCTGACGGGTTGGCGAGCGAACCAGTGACACCGTTTTGCTGGTGAGTTTGCCATCGGGCTTCTGCATTTATTTATTTTTTTTTCCTCCCTGGGAAATGTTCTACCGGTGGACGAATGGCTGAACGGAAAGCGCGCTGTGAAACTTGCTGTTCTTTTGTTCGTTTTGTTTGAATGTTTCAAGTATGATAGCGAAAGAGATATGCACAGCACGTGGTCTGCTCGCGAGCTGGTGACAGCTGTGACGGCGCATGCGGATGTGCAAATGGGGTAGCTCAATCGTCAAGTTACTCGGAACCTGCTCGTGCGTTTGCGCGACAGCTTGGTGTCAGTGCTGCGATGAGCTTGAAGCATCAGTCTCGTTAGAACATTCAGCTGACTACGCGTTACCGGCCTAAATGAATCCGTAGTACTGGTGAACACACTCTTCGAAGTGCACAGAACAACACAGGACAACCACTAGCGGTTGTCCTGTGTCGCTAGCGTTTTGTGTTTCGTGTCCTGTGTCCGCCAGTGGTTCTCCTGTCTGTACAGTGTGTGTTTGCTAGTACTACGGATTCATTCTTCTTTGTCCCCGAGCGCTTGGTTACGCGCCCAGTGAGACGTGTTCTGGAAGACGAACTTGATTCCATCCAGCTCGGAACTGAAATAGTAACGTTATATAGCCGCCTTCGCCCCGCCGTGGTGGTCTAGTGGGTAAGGTACTCGGCTGCTGACCCGCAGGGCGCGGGTTCGAATCCCGGCTGCGGCGGCTGCATTTCCGATGGAGGCGGAAATGTTGTAGGCCCGTGTGCTCAGATTTGGGTGCACGTTAAAGAACCCCATGTGGTCTAAATTTCCGGAGCCCTCCACTACGGCGTCTCTCATAATCATATAGTGGTTTTGGGACGTTAAACCCCACATATCAATCAATCAATTATATAGCCGCCTTCAAGAACCTCGTATGTCAGTGATATACTTGATAGGCGTTTTTTTTCTTCTGATAACACGTCATATGATGCGCCGAGCCCGCAACCACTCGTACTGTGCGAGTGTCTTCAGAAAGAAATAGTTAATGATTTAGAGTACCTGTGCGAGTTAACCTGTGGAACTCTTGGACAAGTGTTCCACAGAAGCCCTCGTCCCGGATCTGGCCATATTTTATCATTTTAATATGGTTCACCGAGACATCTTTGATGTATTTATGTTAAATAGACAGAAAAAAAAGCCACACTGACACGAAAAAGAAGAGGGTCAGTACGAAACTGTTCATTTTTCAGCAGGCAATGGTCGGCCCAACAAGTTGTGTGCACGTTACCATGCATAGTTACACCACTGCCACGTGACACTTTGCTATTATAAAAAGTGGTGGGTATCCTACCACCCCAAAGCTTAACAAAGAGAGTTTAACAAAGAGCCGTGATACAACATAACGGAACATTTAAGTGACAGCTTGTTTGCAGACCTGTGTATAAAGATGGAACGGTCAAGATTAAATAAAACTATACCAAAACCTCGAAGCTTAAGAAAGAGTACTTAATAAGAAGCAGTGGTAAAATAGACTTGCAAAACATAGCAATGCGTTAGCCCGATGAAGGAAAGGACACCAGCTTCGCAGTTTTATCAGCGTGTGCGAAGTGGAGCTGGTTATTTTTTTAGGCCTTTTCTATTTCCATTACACTGCTTATATGGAATTTATAAACGCTTATGCGAAAACATACACGCAACCTATGCATAAGCATATGTTAATGCAAACAAACTGTTTAAGAAATTTAAGACGACTTCAATGCTTGACACGGAACTCGTACGCCAGCACTCGCATGCATTGGGGTATTCCATCTGTTTCTTAATAAAATAGCTGACTGGACTGGTTGGTTGTGCATGCTTCTATACACAACCAACTAATGAAGTGTGCTGAAGTGGATCTGGGAGGACACCTAGAAAAGAGCGTGTGTTTGAGCTATGCCCCTCCAGGTGGCGCAGTAATACCAGCTGCTCACAACAAAACTGTCTGTACCTTTGTTTGAGTTCGAAAAGACAGTGAGGTTGAGGATAAGAGCTAGGGCATTACATTGCCACGTTTAGTACAGCAATAGTGCGAAAAAGGGGAGGAGGAAGGCACACATAGCAGATTAGCGGATGCGATTTGGTGGTTACGGGCACGCTAGGGAAGGCCACCGGCTAAGCTGTTTAATCAGTGTCCGTAACTTCAATGCGTAGCTGCTCCAATAAAAAAAAATGATTTATAAAGTGCTGAAGCGGAAGTGGATAGATTGTCCCTCGTTGTTCATGCTACCAACCTAAAATATTGTTGAATAATACAGTTGTGTACAGCTGCCCATATAAATGTTTATTTCGTCATAGGACACTGTCCACAATGAAGTCTATTGAATACTTAAATGTGAGTAACACTTCGCTGCTATGGTAGCATAAAAAAATCGTTTTTACGGTACGTAAAAATTAAAGAACCCCAGGTGGTCAAAATTTCCGGAGCCCTCCACTACGGCGTCTCTCATAATCATATCGTGGTTTTGGGACGTTAAACCCCACAAATCAATCATCAACGGTACGTAAAAATAAGAAGGCACAAGTTATGTGTAACGTATGGCACTCAGACGATATCGCAGGAAACAATCTCTGACAGCAAAAAAAAAAAAAAAAAACGTTCACCGATGATTACGATACTGCATAAAGCGAATTCTGTGCGCAGCTTGCAGCGCCGACTGTATATGAAGTTACATATCACTACAGAAATTACCAGTGCTCGAGTGCTACGCACACCTCTCCTTGCATAGCGGACTACACGAACCTAGCGAAATGCCGACAGCACTTGAGATCTACGCACGCCACTATGTTGTTGAATTCCAACGGCAGAGTCGGAGCAGGCGACGGACCGCGTGCTCGGGTACTCGACTCTGGCGTAGAGCAGCGCCTCTTGATCCGCGATTGGAACACAACACGTGTCGCTGAAGCAAGGCGGGAGCGGAAGGTCTATTTTTCATGTGACGAGTCGCCCAGAGTACAGTGCACACAGTTATTCCATTCCGCTGTCGAATTCTGTCGAATCGTCGCTCGAGCGTGGCAGTTTCAGCATCCCTGTCATCACCCGATGAATCACTCGTTCAGAAACATCTTTGACTCGGAGCTGTCGAGCAGTGAAAACAAAGGCGCATAATTTGCCGACTCGTCCATGCCGTCCCACAAGCAGGCAGATGTGTTAAAGAGGCTCCGAAACACTGTTTCAAGTAACCATGAAACAAGTTCACTGGAATAGCTTATTGCCTCACGAATTGAACGCCACAAAAAGTTTAAGAATACGTCCAGTGCGAGTGGAGTTACAAAGGTTTGTCGCATGACGAAATTACATTCTCTCTTCTCTCGTCCCGACGATAGCTCTGGAAGTCAAGCTGGGAAGGATGGCAGGGCCACAGAAAAACGTCACCCATGCCTCGCGATCTTGAGCACTTTTTTTTCTTTTTTCTTTCTTCGAATGCGTGACTTTCTCAGTGTGATCGCGCGCGCACGCGTGGACAAGTAGCGTCCTCCCGCGACGATCTCTGTAACGAGCGAGCGCACCATGTTCAAATCAGCCAATAGCTGATATATGGGTCATTGATGTGTGATTTTTGGGCATATACGTGATTTGTCGAGAGAAGAGAAAGCAAACAATTTTTAGCTGACTTTGATAATTTATTGGGAATTCCAGACCGCGTGATGTGCTACGATATTTGGCTTGCGTGTTGTCGGGAGCATCTACTACCGATCGCCCCGCCGCGGTGGTCCAGTGGCTAAGGTACTCGGCTGCTGACCCGCAGGTCGCGGGATCGAATCCCGGCTGCGGCGGCTGCATTTCCGATGGAGGCGGAAATGTTGTAGGCCCGTGTGCTCAGATTTGGGCGCACGTTAAAGAACCCCAGGTGGTCGAAATTTTCGGAGCCCTCCACTACGGCGTCTCTCATAATCATATCGTGGTTTTGGGACGTTAAACCCCACATATCATCATCATCATCATCATCTACTACCGATCAGCAGCGTTTTCTGACCATGCTCAAAAAGTGTTGCAGGGCCCCTTTAAAGGTAGTACGCCACACTGAAATCCGGTCCACTCTGCCGATTTTGGCGGGGAAACTTTTCCTGCTCCACGGAGTGACTCGGGACAGTTTTTTTGCAGGGCAATTCGTTTTCCCACGTGACAATTTTGATGACGTCAGCACAACGTCGCCACTGGCTTTTTTTCGCACGCAGTCTGTTCAAAGCCGAGACAAGCCGGGACGAGGCAGAAACTGACAATCATGGCCAATCATGCTGAAGAGATGAACTTAACAGTGGTTCTCGAAAAAAAAGACCTAGAATATGATCATTCCTACCTGCACGGAACAAACGAACGTCAGCAAAAAAAAAATTGCCCGCAGCTTCCCTCGGGGGAACACTGAGGAGGATGCGGACCATATAATTGGTTAACGGGGTGTTAAAGTGCGACTTACTTGGGTCGATGGCTAAATTGGTTAACGTGGTTGTGAAATGGGGTGTTAAATTGCGACTTACTTGGGTCGATGGCTAAATTGGTTAACGTGGTTGTAGGAGGGGGTGTTAAATGAGTGAACACGTACACACGTATGCGAAAGGGCGGCGCTGGTCGAAGGGACGTCGATCATTGTGTTTGTGGATTCGTTGGAATTCATTTCACCGCGACCTTGGACGTCGACGCGCCGTACAAACCAACCGACGAGCGGCAACTGAGCGAGCGAGCGCCGACCTTGAGTATATATACAGCACGACGGCGCATGCACTGTCAGCTGTTGAATGTTCTCGAAGCGCGACGCCACATGCGCGTCCACTGGAGAATCAGGAGAATTGTAGATGTCGAACGCGGTGTGTAGAGGAGGAAGGGTGCACAGATGGTGGAGGAGTGAAGCGCGCGCGGTGTGTAGAGGAGGAAGGGATGCACAGATGGTGGAAGAGTGGGCGACGGCGCGACGGCGCATGCGCGCGCGTCAGCTGTCGAATGTTCGAGAAGCGGTGCGGACGGCGCACTACAAGGCGCGAGTATAAGATGCTCCGCATCTAAAAGCTTGTGTCTTATCGTCGTCATCAAGGTTTTCGCGTGATCAGAGGTGTTTGCAATTTGTTTCGCGTTGATCTACCATGCACACAGACATTCTGAGGTCAATTCGAAGGCAAAACAGTTCGTGTTTCTTGTTTTCAGAACTCTCATTGCTACGAGACAGCGAACCATGCACTGCCGTAATGCCCCGTGTTGATACTTCTTTTTCGCAACGTTTACTGTTGGCAACGGCCTTTTAACACGAAAGTATTTTATGCCGCGGTCCACCACGGCTCCGCTGACGCATTTCCGCCACGGATATGACGCTGTAAAATATATACTAACAGGTCGCAAAGAAGAAAAAACTGGCAGACCCCACGTTCAGTGGGAATCGATGATATGCGAAGCACGAATGAGAAATGTTGATATGTCACTTTAAAGTCAGCACAACGTTATAAGGTGGAGGTAAATGATGCCGTACATTACTTCTGTGTCATGATTATCATGTTTGGATATGTCGTTTACCTTCGCTATCTATTCACGTCACGTGATATCAAATTTATCATATGTGGAGCTAGCGAAAAGACCGCGAGCATGCTATGAGCGTGGTATGTTCTCATGTCCTTACATGACACGCATGTCAGGATTATGATATTTGCGCGAGTCATATATTTAGTCATCCATTGACGTCACGTAACACGAAATTTGGTATATGTGGAGCTAGCAAAACGGCTGCGAGCGCATCATGAAAAGCCCGATATAATCCAATGTAGCGTTGACGTGCACGCACACTGGGCACAGCGAGGCTAAGTTAGCAAAACGCGAGCACCCTGTAGTCTGACGCTAGGTGAGACCGGCGCAAACAGCGTCCGTCCGCGCGGCCCGACGGCAACCGGTGTGAAATGCGACATGCTGCATTTCCCGCCGATGCATTACCCAGACAACACTGCGTCTCCCTTTTTTTAGGGACGGAGGGACGCTGGACGCGCTGAAACGCGCATGCGTCAAAGCAACGCAGTGCGGCGCGCGCCTGCGAGCTAGTATATGGCGGGACTGGCACCTGGCATCGCAACGCCGGCGTGACGTGTCGAAAAGAGCGCCGGTGAGCACGCGCACCGAATCACGTCGAAATGTATTGGCACCTTGACTTTGGCATGTAGTCATGTTCTCACATGACACACTTCTCATGATTATCATGTTTGCACTAGTCACATACCTTGGTAATCCATTGACGTCACGTAATACCAAATTTGGCATGTGTGAAGCTAGCGAAACGGTCACGAGCGCATCATGAGTGTGGCATGTAGTCATGTTGTTACATGACGCGCATGTCGTGATCATCATGTTTGTATGAGTCATTTACCTATGTCGTCCGTTCGCGTCACGTTATACCGAATCTGGTACATGTAAAGCTAGTGAAATGGCCACGAGCGCATCATGAGCGTGGCTTGTAGTCGTGTTGTTACATGACACGCATCTCATGATCATCATGTTTGCACCAGTCACATGCCTTCGTCATCCATTGACGTACCGTAATACCAAATTTCATATATGTGACGCTAGCGAAACAGCCGCCAGCGCATCATGAGCTTGGCATGTAGTCATGTTGTTACATGACACACATATCATGATTTTCATGTTAGGGTCTGTCGCTTGTGTTCGCCATGCAATGATGGCATACCATACCAGTTTTGCGACATGCCATGTGAATGAAACCGCGGCAAGAGCTGCAAGACCATGAAATGTAATTCATGACATCCATGTCATGATTTTTATGTTATGACTAGTCAGATATGTTCTTCATACAGTCATGTAATGCCATACCAAGTTTGGTACCGGTACCATTATCGAAACGGCCAGGAGAGCTAAAAGTCGTAGGTGGCTAGATAGATAGATAGATAGATAGATAGATAGATAGATAGATAGATAGATAGATAGATAGATAGATAGATAGATAGATAGATAGATAGATAGATATGCTCAGTCACCAAAGTTCGTTGAGAAATGCTTCGCCTTTAAAAGTGGGTAACGATTTAGAGTACTAGGTACTCTACTATAGGAGAGCATGCAGCCGTCTCGTGGGCGTACATTACATGGTCAGTGAGATCTGAAAGCCGTGGACGCACGGTATAAGAGAATTATATTTCCAGATATGTCTTACATAACTTATGTGCACACAGAAAGATGGACAATGATGATCATGTGTATGTACAGTGCAAGCTGTATTATACAGCGAAAATAACTTATTTGTGTATGCAATGATGTGGACAGAACATTCATGAAGATCGAGATCGATAAACCTATATAAACAATAAGGCTGTTCGTATTGCGCTATTTATTACCTGACGGTTGATAAACCATCGCCTTAATAAAACACGTGCTTCTTTATATTGCATGAGCTCCATGGTGTCCTGGGTGGCGTAAAACCTCCTGCTCATTTTCCAGAGCCAATACGGGGCGCGGAAATAAAGAGCGAAAGTCACCTTTATTAGAAACTTTCGCTGACAATATCTTTAAACTAACCAATTGTTAAGTTGCACGAAACGTTAATATCGTTTTCTTACTTAACTGATTATGTTCCTTCTTTCGCCCATGTATACGATTTCCAACGCGTAGTCCTGACGTCGTAGTGGCTTTGGGAAAACGTGCATACGATTTAAAAAAAAAATCGACAGATTTCACGCGCAGTGGAGGTCAAAACATTGCGAACTCGTGTTAAACTAAGGCACCGATGCGCCTTCTGACGGGTGTCGGCAAAGCTCATGGAGTGTGCACTGCGCACGCGCGCACTTTTTAACTTGCTATCGCGCTCGTTCGCTCTCTTCAAGAGCGCGCACACCGGAACGCGAAAAGAAGCGCAAGGTGTCACTCCCATAGAGTTTCCCACAATACTTACTAGAGGGAACTCTGGCGCTTGTGTCTATGGGAGCTGCAACGCACGGCGCTTCAGCGAGCATGGGAATGATGGGTAGTACACACATTCGTCTAATATTCATACTTCTGGCCTGCCTTTGGCTCCGTGTGTGTTCGTGTGGCTTGGAGCTGTTTTCTTACGAAACAAGTATTAGCAAATGTTCAGCGGTTGCGCTTCACCATTTTATTTTTTCAGACTTACTTTCCAAATGGGCTCACGAAATTCAAAAGGTCTGAATCTTTATTTCAAAACAAAACCGAAACCCAGGAATAAACGAAGCCGCAAGTACGATTCGCCGCCCGCAAGTACGAAGACTAGGCAAATGTGTGTACTTCCCATCATTCCCATGGTCGCTGAACGATCGCAGCGCCAGAGTGCCCTCTAGTTAATCTTGAGAAACTCTATGGTCACTCCTGTTGTCTCTGCAGAAACACGGAACGATGATATCCTGACGAAAACACGTAATGGCGTTTAACATTTGGCGAGCAGGAGCACTTTTAACTGCGCTCGAAGTGCTCTCGCGAGTTGCGGTGCCTTCCAGCGGTCGGGTAGGGGCGTTGTGCTTTCATTGGTCGAGGAAGAGCCCTTTTTGGGCGCCGCGAGCAGTTTTCGGTGCTCCACCACGGAACACCTCCACTGCCAGCGGCGGAGTGAAGAGAGCGCGGAGGAAGACATATGACCTTTTCACGCCACTTCTGGTTTTATGCTCGGCGAGGCGACGTGACTGGCCGAGCAGCGCGAGCGTGCGGCATGCCTGAACATGTCCGCGAAGCGGGGGTGCGGGAAAAAAAATTGGCCACATGACGCTTGCCATCACGCGCGCCCGCTGTATTATCTCTTAGAGCAGCGTGATTGTTCCCGTCCGGAAACGAGAGCACACGTCCCCGATGCCCCCGTGCGCTGCTCTGGCGACGGAGGTCAGTGGCTCTGGCTGCTCCCTGGCGCCTGCTCGCCCAATAGGAAGCGCTATGATTTGTATTGGCAGTGCTCGGTGCGAGATGCTCCGCCTTAGTGCCAGACGTTCCCCCTCTGTCGAAAATGGCCATACAGCGTCAATTTTTTCGAAAATCGACCTATGTGATAAAATTCGCGCGCTGACAGCTCCAGAGTGACCACTTGCGCTGCTTCTAGCGTTCTGGTGCATGCGCACACTGTTGAGGGTGTCAACGAGCAGGCTGGTAGATAAAAAAATGACCCCATATCTGCATGTTAATCTGCAAATGTCGTCGAAAGACGATAGTCTTGCGTGTGGAGAGAGAGAACAAAACATTTATTTGATGTTCTGCGCAAGAAATCGGTGAATGGTATTCTGGAGGCGCTGCGTTGTAGTGCCTCGAGCGTGCAGCGGAGGCGAACGAGCGCATCAAGTCACGTCACACGTGAGGCATGAGCGCTATCTGGCAGTTTTCTTGAAAAACGAAGCGCGTGGCTCTGAGACGGGCGTGCGCCGTCTCAGAGGTGATAAGCTGTAGAACGTAAGGCGACGGGTAGGTGCCACCACCGTGTCGTCTTAGCAAAGCGTTGGAAACACTCACCTTTTCGTGCAAGCGGTGCATGGTCAGCGCAGCGTGATAAACGCTACGGTCTTTAGAATTACTTATGTATGCCTTTTCTAGTAAAAAAACGTACATACAGAATATATACGTGTTGTTATGGTACCTCAGATATGCGCAATAATTGCCTTTTGATTGACAATCGCACAAGTGTGAACGCTGAACCTTGAGCAACATTGGTGGGCGCTGCGAATGGGGTCGGCCGTTTGGGGTATCGGCTGGTGCCGTTCAGAGTACCCGGTAGCGTTGAAAGTGGACAAACAGACAAAAGTACAGACAAACAGACACCAAAATTTTTGTGTCGCAGGTCCCCAAGAAAGGCTATCGTCTTTAAAAAGGGCGCGCGTGCGCAGTGCGCGCTTTTGAGCTTCGCAGGCAGCCGTCGGAAGGCGCAGCGGTGCTGTCTGACATAAGGTCCCTAGATGAAACAAGGTTTGACACGCGCTCCCGTGGTCTGCAAAATTTTGACTGCCACTGTACCTTTGGAATCGATCTTATGCGAAGCATGCTCATGGAAGGTGACTGTATTTATTCAATGAAACCTCGTAGAGTGGCGCTAAAGGTGTGTGCAAGTTAAAGCACCAGGAGCTTTGATACAAGTGATGAAACAAGGTTTGACACGCGCTCCCGTGGTCCGCAAAATTTTGACCGCCACTGTACCTTTGGAATCGATATTATGCGAAGCATGCTCATGGAAGGTGACTGTATTTATTGAATGAAACCTCGTAGAGTGGCGCTAAAGGTATGTGCAAGTTAAAGCCCTAGGAGCTTTGATACAAGTGGGCGCACATAGATATGCTAAACAGCCACAAATGTTTTTATATAATCAGTTGTTCACAGTAGCGTTACGACTGGAACAGCAAAACGGATATTAGTACGGCGGATATTAGCAACACCAAAAGCGGTAAGCTGATATGAAGTGCTGGTGCTCGCGAGGATGGTAACTTTGGACACTGCTACATAAATCAACTTCAGTGGATGGTGCCTAACTACAATATACGTTAACCAGACGTGACGACTGTATCATAGGAGTGAATATGTAGTGTTTATAAAATTGGATGGCCAGCACTCTCACCAGAATTGTAATTTCACAAACATTACGGTCTATTTGTAAAGGAGTTCCGAGACCTGATGTGGCTCTGTGGTAGAGTACTTGACCGCCACGCAGAATGCTGGGGTTCGATTCATGCTGGGACCCTGACATTCGTAGCGTTCACCGGGTCAACCCTGTGGATGTGAACTTTTAGATGCGAAGCAGCTTATGATGAAGTTCAACTCTGTGTGCGTAACCAACATTACCGTGCATGCTCAACAGCTGGCCCAGCACTGCTTTTTAGGCGGCGGGCTGGCGACGCCGCCTTTGACCTGGCGGTGGAAGTCCGGGAGGCCGAAGCGAAGAGGGTTTGCCGTCAAGCAAACCTGGGTATGCGGGCCAATGAAACCGTGCGAAACGGCTACGGTGTAGAGCCGTACAGGACATGAATCGAACCTTGCACGGTCACGCTCACCCTCGACTGCGAGACGGGCGTTTCCTGCAGACGCAAGCAGTTCCCCCTTATGCAAGCCAATGCCATAAGGGTACACTTACAATTCTCGAGCAGGAACGTGCTCTTCGGAAGCATGTGAACACAACGAGATGCACCAGTGGACACTTGATTACGTGGCACTCAGTCGCTCTACCAACGTCGACAACTTGTACCTGACCGACGCCAGCGGGGACCGCCACTTCTACCAGAAGACCTCAAGCGAACACAAGGACATGCTCGGCGAGTTTCAAAGTCTAGAGCAGCGCTGGTTGCCCACCCTGTCGTTGAAGCTCTCGACGTATCACGAGAAAACAGCACAAATTTCCAAGAGAGGAAAAATGCGTAGAGCCGCGTTCCGGTTGGGAAGTATCGTGTTTGAATTGCGAAGCGTTTATTGCATGACAGTTCAGGGTGTTGCTTCTCCGCGTTTGCAACAGATGGAGTGATGTGCTGCCTAAATATGGTGGCGCATACTGAAGTTGCTGTGTTCTCGTGTATAGCTATGTAGCAAGTACGAGAGTGACCACTATCTTGCCACTTGACATTCCCAAGCGAAGCTTGCTCCGAGTTATAGAATTCGGTGGCCTTGCGCGCGAAAAGCCCGAAACTGGCGAGTGGGCGAAAAATCGGCCCTCTTAGGTGTGTGGGTCACTTGTATGCGCCGTTTTCCGATAATCTATAATCTCTAGATCATCAGCTTGTCGGCGTTTAGACGTTTCTGGTATGGCAATTTGATCTTTTATAGAGGTGGCATGTCATTTTACGTTGCTGCGTTTCATTGTTGCCTCGATAAGAATGCACGATTGTCATTGTTACCTGTCAGCAACTGAAGAGTTGCGCAGCTTAGCGCATGAAATGGTTGAAGGTCCGATTCTCGGTATGGTAGAAGAAAACAGTTTGGCGAGAGGAGAGAAAGAAAGGAGGTTATGTTACGTCGGGCATGCACGCGCTAAGTTCAAGAAGTCTTCCCTTCAGAGAAAAAAAAATGGAGGGGGATAGGTGACCATTTTGCCGATAAAGGAAGGCTCCCGAATCACCTTTTTGACAAAGTAGAAGTGTGAGTCAGTTGGTGTTGCATATTTGGCAAAGTGAAGCTCAGTAAAACAATCGTTTGTTGAGTTTCGCTTTGTCACATCTTCTTTGGTTACTTTTGCACAGAAGGACCAGCAATACGAGCCGTCTTTCGAGGCGTTGAATCTGCGGACGTCTCGTCACTTGCCCGACCGACATGCTTCTCCGTCTGCTGAGCGCGGCATGCCTCGTAGCGGCCGCGGCTGTGGCCAGTCCGCGACCACCAGAGGAGGAGGCCTTCGAGGCGGACCACAAGTCCCCCTTGACGCCCCTCCTCGACAAGAGGAACGACGTCGCTTCCTCGACGTCCGACTCGTGCTCCCTGGACGCCACCCTGGCGTCCATGACCATGGGCGACATGGAGAGGCTCATCGAGCGCTTCGCCAAGCTGCAGGGCATGACCGTGTCCGGAGTTGTCAAGCAGCTCTACTCGGCCCTCTACTCGTCCATCAAGCGGAAGGTCGCCGGTGAACAGGTACGCGAGGTCACGGTCACTTCGACAGCGAGGGTCGTTCGTTAAAACATGCGTAAATGTGTCTAGAAAGAAGTTTCGACCATTTATAGCACGCTGTACTCTACTATGAGAGAGCGATATGCTGTGCCAGTTTCAATATACACAACACCACAGATGTGAAATTTCGTACGTGTTTGGAAACGGCGGTTAACGATTTAAAGTACTTCGCACACTACCATGGGAGAGCAAAAAGCCGTCCCGTGGGCGTCACACATGGTGAGGCCTTGTTGACAAAGCTTGTGGCGTGAATGGCCAGAGGCACCCGAGCCTTCAGCTCCGGGTACCGTGGAAAATGAACTACGTATTCAAGATACACGAAGACCGCACCGTTGTGGTTAGGAAACGTGGTTAGCGATTTAGAGTACTTGGTACTCTACTATGGGAGAGCATATAGACGCCACGTGGACGTCATACTTGATGAGGCCACATCGGCATAAATTATTAGGAACCATTTCGCATATACCTGCGTAGCCCTTGGCTGAAAGGAAAACGTATATTTGCCCTAAAAATGGAGCGTTCGACTCGCACAGATCGCAAGCTTTTACTGCGAGTAAAAGCTACTCAAAACGAGGTGCCATGTGTTTGTGTGTGCTTGACCCAGGCTTGGTTAGTCTGCATTAGTCTTCAAAACAGCGGCAGTAAACTCTCTGCCCTTTCACAGTGATAAACAGGGCGTTTAACGTAACTAGCACGGTATGAGCTCAGTTAGAGAGCGCTTTGATTTCATATCTCGCGGGATCTCTTTTGGTACTAGAATTGGTCTTGAAGTTTAACAAAATAAAATTAGAGCAACTGAAGGTGGACACTAAGACAGACAAGGACTGCTGCGCCGGTCATGGTTTGCCTCCTGTTCGTGTCCAGCTTCATTTGAGCTAATTTTACCTACAAGCCCAAAAGTTTGCCCTACTGAAATATGTTTCTTTAAACGTCGGAAAAAATCACCCCGCAGCATGTGCGCTGCCACTAAATTGGGATCGGTCATATTTGAATGCCCTCTGCTAAGTAACAAGATGCACTTGGTGCTATGGTGATTGTTACAGGCTTAGAATATTTGATCTAATCTGAATAACTAATTAGACTAAATACAGAAGTTTGCCTTACGAGCGCCCTGTAACGGTGAACATGTCATTGCGTTAATTCAGTTGCGGCTAATAAGCATTCTTAAAACCCTTGGTTCTAGCAGGATTCTTTGACACTTTTTTTCAAATAAAAGTATCAAAGAAGCTCGGCACATTCGGCTACATTTGTAATCATGGCTGTCTGTGTGGACAGTGGAAGAACAAGTGCCCAGGCAGCACGCCGGCTGGCACTTTTAAACCGCACAGGGGAGGCCATGCGCACCGCGACTGCGCATGGCACGGCGTGCGAGGTTCCGACATACCCGAGGGGCGAAATCACCAAATCTCCCGAAATCTCGTTCATTCATTCTAAACACCATGTGGTAATATAACAGCGTCAGTAACTGCGATATTCACTTCTCTCGCAGGGCCTCTCGCCCATGGCACTGGAGGCAATTCAGGAGCTGTGCCTAGGTGGCGCCGGTCCCGCCTACCAGCTGGTGCCCCCTCACGGTCCCATCTTCTCGGGCCTCAGCAGCGCCTTCATGCCGAACACAGAGTTCGCGCCCCTGCCGCCCATCAGGAATTTGCGGCCGCCGGTCAGTAGTAATTATAACCGTGGTTTTACGTCCGCAATTCACTATGTTATTAGTGCTTATGCCGTAGCGAACGGCCTTGGAAACTTCGACCATATTCTGTGTTCTTTAACGTGCGCAGACATCGTAGAGTACACCGGTCTCTAGCGTTTCGTCTTCACTGAATTGCGACCGCCGCAGCCCGGATCGAATCCGCGACGTTCGGTTCTGCAGCCGAAGCGCTACGCACCACCGCGGTGAACGCAGGTCAGTTTGCTGGCCCTGTACCTGTAATACCATTTGTTAGCGTCTCGACAGAGTTATGGATCGCATGATCAATGGCTCGATCGCTCGGTCTATTGACTGATTGACTGTTAGAGTTCAACGTACCGGTACAACAACAACCAGGTTTAGAAAATACGACATTACAACGGTGGCATCTAAATCAGCGTCCGCCACGGTGCATCGCTGCTGATCCGGAGGTGGCTTGTTCGAACCCCGGCTGTGCTCGGACTTCGGAGCCATGGTGTACTGGGGCGATGGCGGGGCACGTTCAAGAACACCAGATGTCATGACATTTCCGGAGATCTTCACTACGGTGTACATCGTCGTTGATTGGGCACGTGCGACCCCAGATATTGCCATTATAAATACCATGGTCATACTGCCAGTCAGTAATAATTATAACATCCGTAAGCTGCGTTGCCCCACCGTGGTGGTCTAGTGGCTAAGGTACTCGGCTGCTGACCCGCAGGTCACGGGATCGAATCCCGCCTGCGGCGGCTGCGTTTCCGATGGAGGCGGAAATGTAGGCCTGTATGCTCAGATTTGGGCGCACGTTAAAGAACCCCAGGTGGTCAAAATTTCCGGAGCCCTCCACTACGGCGTCTCTCATAATCATATGGTGGTTTTGGAACATTAAACCCCATATATCAATGAAATCATCCGTAAGCTGCAGTTTAACTAATCAACCATTGCGAGACTTGCTGGGGGGACGTGTGTGGTGTCTCCACTTGTTATAAATGCAACACGCACGCTGGATACAATTTGCTCTTTTCGCGCTGACAACGCAATTCACGCGGTATTCGGGCATTTATATTTTTTCGCTGATAACGAGTTCGTCTACAATTTCACGCGCCAGTTTATTATCTCGCGTACACCACTCGTATGAACGACACGTGCAATCCTCTAAATCAGCCGCGCTGCCGCGTTCCACCCGATGAAATCCTAGTCGACATCCTCGCCCTCCTTCCCCCAGCGATTAGCTAATCGACGATGTCGCCGCCCCATTTTTTTTCTCTTAGAGTGAAGGGACCTTATATAAGACGTTTTTGGCATATAGCCCAGAAACACGTCCCACAAGGACTTCGTTTTTATAGACTGTTTTACTTTTGGCGCATGGGTACCGCCATCTGGCGCTGTTCGCTAACTTTTGCACGGTGCAGATTCGGTCTAGTTGAAAGTCCATTCGTGCTACTATAGCGCGAAATTCAGAGACGAGGGACTAACCATTTCGCCACGCAAGAGTGCTGATTTGCAAGTGAATCTTTTATTGGTCATACACATTTTTGTAGTGTCCGTCACAGTAGATCAGCGGCCATGGTGCGCCGCTATTGGCCCGAAGGTCGCAGGTTCGATCCCAGTAGCAGCGGTCGCATTTCCGAGGAGGCGAAATGATTGACGGCCCGGGTGCTGTACGACGTCAGCGCTCGTAAAAAAACACCAGATGGTCAAAATTTCCGGAGCGCTCCACAACGGCGTCTTTCATAATCATAACATGGTTTTTGAACGTAAAACCACGATTATTATTATTATTATTATTATTATTATTATTATTATTAATATTATTATATAGTGGTCACCACGCGCCTGCATAACTTCACCTCCACAAATCTTAGCATCCTAAAGCTATAACAGAGAGCTTACAAGAAAAAAAATCACAGCATATCAACAAAATGAATGATGAGTCAGACGAAGCGCCCGTCATTCTTTCCGTGCTTCCATCCGTTCGTGCGTCAGTCGATCCGCAAGTGCGCCCATTTGTGCGTCCGTTCCTCCGTGCGTGTGTCTGACTGTCTGATTGTCTGTCCGTCCACGCGTCCGTCCGTCCATCTAGTGAAAACCTCCTGTACCGCCATCTCGCTTCTTTTTATGATATATTCATCATACACAAGTACCGCCATCCAGCGGATAATCCAATGACTAAACGAAAGTATCTACCACATTTCTGCAGTCAGCGCTTTGTTATGACCGAGAACGTGGTAACGACGCTGTGCTACGTTTGTCGTAACTTGTGGACATGCGGATATGTGCCCGAGGGTGGGTATGTGCCACTGGTATGCGGGTATGTGCCACAGGCTACGTACTACGACAACGGGACGCACATGTCACGCCATAAGGAGCTTCGTGCCTAAAATACTTATACATAACTGACCTAGCACTATCATGTGCTGCGCCCGGAAAACATCATTCTCTCTTTGACGGCAATGGATGGCACACTCATACAATGGTGATCATGCTTGGCCATTGATGCAGCTTCGATTACTTCTCGTGTTTCGCTGATACCGATACATTTAGCGCTTTTTAGATACAGCATTTACTCGGGGCTGTGTCCGTCCCTCGGCGACCGTCCGCTTTCCCACTGCGCATGCGCCAGCTCTCTCCCTCTCCTCGCGTGAGCGGGAGCAGGTGGCAGAGCACTGCCTTCACTTTGTTTCTTCTCTCCCGTTTATCTCTCCGCCAGAGCTGCGCGCTTGTTTATAATGTTGCGTGAGCTCGCTACGTTGCACTCTCCTAGCTGAGCTGGGTGTTCACTTTGTGGCACACACAGGGTAATACACACAAATTGGAGGGGGGGAGGTTACATAAGCAGTACATAACGTATACACAACTCCACACACAAATGAAACATACGCGGAAACATACAAATGGAAACACAGGGGTACACCAGCGCTGTTTCGTATTCCCACAAGGTTAACTCCTTTTAGCGCTCAGAGGTGGTGTAATTTTTCTTGTTACGCCTTTATTCGCTTAAAAATTGTATCCTCGCACTCTTAGCATGGTGATTTTTCAAATTGCGAAAAACGTAATTTAATAATGTAAGAAAAATAATTTTCCCTTTTTAGTGACTCTTTAAACACCAGCAATTTTTTTTTAATTTTGACGTGCGCTGGCATTTCTGCATGTTATTTGGCAGCCTGGCGCCAAGCTGCGGGTTCAGACCGGCGGCGGAGACCTGGACGCGAGCATCACCGTGTCCCCCAAGATGACGCTGGTGGAGGCCTTGAGGCGCGCTGACTACAAGCTGGCCGCGGACACTGGCCGCGGAAGCGGCGTCCTCCACTTGGGCTTCTCGGCCACGCGTGCCTGCTACATCGTCGAGTCCGTCGCGGGTGTCAGAGCGTCGCCAGAGCGTGCCTGGAAGATCACCATCGTGGATCGCTTCGGAAAGGTCAGAAAGAAACCTGGCAAGATGTTTGTTTTGGGTCAGTTACAGGCAAAATGGGGTTCCCTGGAGCCGAGAGATTCCAAAACGCCGTCGCCCGCGAAAAGAAAAACGTATTTAGAGGCGAGCTTTGACCTGGTCCCTGTTCCAGGTCATGCTTCAGTAACAGCAGCAACATTGTGAACAAGATCTCCTCGTCCGCCCCGACACCTCCATTAAAAACTTAGACTGCTACATCAGCCCCAACAGCTCTGCATTGACTTCGCTTGTTGCCTTCCGCCAATCCTGTACTACCCCTAATTCCCACGGTTGTTCAACGATCGCAGCACCATAGCTGCGTCTCGTAAAATATTGTAGGAAACTCTATGATTTTAGGAGAATTCAGCATGGCCTTTGAAATGGCGTGCGGTGAATTTTGAGAAGGCGTTCTCGCTAATTCGTAAATGCCAGACGTTTATCCTGTCTTTCTTTTTCTGCCACTGAATCTCGGAGGACACGCTATGATGGCATTAATGTTAACAAGATAAGGTAATGGAATGGTTGTAGAATATTGGTCGAGCCAACTTATAGTTTTTCGATAAAATGACTAACCAATTAGGCATAGACAGCTCAACAAAGGTTTCATATTTTTCAATTTTGTCAGCTGACACGGAAATGCACAGTTGATTGAGCAGCCTAAATACATAATATTACATGATTACCTTCCACGCCGTTATATTGATTATCACGTTGTTGTCCTTTGCTTATGACGATGACTCACACTCAATACAAGGAATTTACAAGGTAGTGGATGAATTCCTTCACTGTGTTCTAAAGGTTAACACTACTGGATGTCATTGTTAAATAATACGTTGAACTCAGTTGCCATTATCAGTGATTAAATTCTGAAAGCCGGCAGAATTTCAGAAGACATTCTTTTACTCTATACAAAAAGTACCGCAATGGCAAAAAAAATTCTTGGCGTTGTGTTCCAAGACACAGACCATTAACGGAATAATGATTGGTGCTGCTGTTTAGTGATGCTCAGAAGCGATTCAATTTATGTTCTTCTGTGTGAATAACATGTCTTGCATTTATGTCTCATTACATTTCTTAGGAGTAGCTTTATTTGTCACTTAGTGCTTGTCACTTGGTGCTGAAGTAAACGATTTGGGGATGCGTATATACTGAAAAGAAGTCAGAGAGTTCTTTACATATATGTGGAAAACAGCTGATTAGTGTACTAGTCGGTTCAACTTTGACACTTCCACTTAATGTGGGAAACATGTCTTACATAACGGGATTGCAGCAAAAATTTTGTGGGTGGGGTTGGGTCTTTCAACAAACATTGATGTCTGTTCATGTGTATGTTTGTATGTGTGCGTGGCTATATACACATTGACATGTCGCCTTAGAAGACGACATTAACGAAGTGCGCGCGGGGCACTGGCGCTGTGGCACGAGCGCGAGCCTGGCGTCGAACGCTGGCCAGGAGTGACTCCTACGCCTGGGCTACGCTTTTGAACTTGTTCACGTTTCCTGTCCTTTAATAAATCGTCTACAGTCACAAGCGGCCGTACAGACGTAACAGTTGGCGACGAGGATGGGATGGATCGACTCATCGGCACTCCACCGACGTCAAGGAAATAACATGGCGACGCCCGACTTCGGTCGGCTACCCGAATTCAGCGGCAGCCCCAGCTCCTGGAGATCCTGGTATGGGAGGCTACAGTTCTTCTTCGAGGCTAACGAGATTACGGACGCATCGAAGAAACGTGCTCATCTGCTAACGCTGTGCGGGGAACAGACTTATGACATCGTCTGCGCCCTCGTTCAACCCAAGCAGCCCAACCAAGTGAGCTACGAGGACATAGTCAAGATGCTCAAGGCTCACTTCGATCCACAACCGTCTGAGGTCTTCTGCAGGGCACGATTCCAGCGACGTGACCAAAAGCACGACGAAACGGTCAGTGATTACGTCACGGCGCTCAAGAAGCTAGCAGCAGATTGCAATTTCGGGACAAGCGCAGACACTGCAGCGAATCCGACAATGCTGCCTATGGACGTCATGCTGCGTGATCGTTTCGTTTGCGGTCTTCGGAACGAGCAGGTCCAGCAACGGCTCTTCGCAGAAAAGGACTTGACGTTCAAGAAAGCTTTCGACCTTGCACTGCGAGCTGAAAACGCCATCGAAGACCAGAAACGCGTGAAAACCGAATTTAAAGAGTTTCACGAATCCTGCATAAGCACATGCAAGATAGACAACCAAGGTCACTCTAGTGCCTCTGCCCAAAAGAAGAAACAACGCTGTTGGCGTTGTAACGCGCTACATAATCCGGACACTTGCAAGTTCCAGACAGTCTCCTGCAACTACTGCAAGAAACGCGGACACATTGAAAAAGCCTGTCTGAAAAAGCGGAAAGAAGCAAAAACGAGCAACAGCATCGAATATCCCCAACAAGGAACTTCGACAGCTGCCTCAGCACCAGTGTCGACTCAGCAGGACTCATCAGACGTGGCCCTTTACGAGCTCAACACCGTAACCAACGCGTTCAGCACACAGAAGGTCATGACTCGGCTACGCGTACATGGCAAGTTCTTGGATTTTGAAGTCGACTCGGGTGCAGCCTGCACACTCATCAGTGAGGTCACGTTCAAAGCTACGTGGACAGATGATCGACCACGGCTTCAGACCGATAACATGCTCCTACGCACATGGTCAGGACAGTCTCTTCGAGTTCTCGGATGTGCAACGGTGATTGTTACGCACGGAAACAAAACCATGACACTACCACTTGTTGTCATCAAGGGAGCAGGTTGTAACCTCCTTGGACGAAACTGGTTTCCTCACCTGGGTATACAGATCACGGGCATCAATGATGTATCCGGCGATGAACTTGTTTCGAAGCTTCTCGACAAGTACCAATCTGTATTCGACGAGGACATATCAGGACACATCGGTCCAGCGGTACAACTAGACCTCGTGGAAGGAGCGAAACCAAAGTTCCTAAAAGCACGGCCGGTTCCTTTCGCGCTCCGGTCAGCTGTAGAAGCAGAATTGGATCGACTGCAAAGTCAAGGCATAATCGAGCCAGCACAGCATTCGGATTGGGCAACGCCTCTCGTACTGGTTCGAAAGAAGAATGGCTCGTTGCGAATATGCGGCGACTACCGTTGCACAGTGAACCAGGTATCAAAGAAGGCAGACTACCCACTTCCCTCAACTGATGAAGTGCTCAGCCACTTGAGGGGAGGCAAGGTCTTCAGCACCCTGGATTTAGCACAAGCGTACCAGCAACTTCACGTGACGCCAGAGACTGCAGAGATATTGACCCTGAACACGCTGAAGGGACTATACAGGGTCAAGAGATTGCCTTTCGGAATTTCTGCAGCCCCAGCCATTTTTCAACGTTTTATGGAGACAATGCTGTCAGGCATCACAGGCGTGTGCGCATACCTAGATGACGTGATCATCAGTGGGAAAGACGCCACGGAACACGCCGAGAGACTGGAAGAAGTGCTGAAGAGGCTACGAAACTACAATCTGCGCCTCGGAAAAAACAAGTGCTGCTTTGCGGTGCGACAAGTTTTCTTTCTGGGACACCGAATCGACGAGACAGGCGTCCACACAAACGAAGAGAAAGTTCGAGCCATAACGGACGCTCCAGCACCAAGCTGCAAACAAGCGCTTCAATCATTTCTCGGAATGCTGGCTTTCTACGACAGATTCTTGAAGAACAGGGCAACAGTTGCCAGCTGCCTATACCAGCTTCTTCAGAAGGACGCCACGTGGAGATGGGAGACAAAGCATCAAGAAGCCTTTGACAAGCTTAAGGCATTGCTGCTCAGTCAGACCGTACTGGCACACTACGACGAACAGAAGGAGCTTCTTGTCTCTTGTGATGCTTCACCATATGGCATAGGAGCTGTTCTGTCTCAACGTGATGACCAGAATAGAGAGGCGCCAATCGCTTTTGCATCTCGGACGCTAGGGCCGGCAGAACGCAAATATGCTCAATTGGACAGAGAAGGCCTTGCTGTGGTGTTTGCAGCCCACAAGTTCCACAAGTATATTGCGGGAAGAAAGGTGACTTTCGTCACTGACCACCAACCACTGCTCGGCATACTGGGTCCACAAAAGCCAACGGCTCAAGTCCTTTCTCCACGGATGACCAGATGGTGCATCAAGTTATCGGCGTATGACTACAGCATAATCTACAGGCGTGGCAAGAACCATCAAAACGCGGATGCGTTGAGCCGTTTGCCATTACAAGAACGTCTCGATGAACCCTGGCCTCCAGGTGACGTACTATTGTTCGAAGCGTTATCGAGACCTCCGTTGACTGCTGCCGAGATAGCACGCCTGACACAACAAGACAGCATCATGCAGAGGTTGTACAAGGCAGTGCAGGATGGTACAGTGGAGAAACTCACTGGAGATGAGTTTGCCCCTTACCGACGACGAGCGACCGCACTAGCACTACAGCGCGAGTGCATCACACTTGGATCCCGAGTGATCATACCGAGCTCAGCACGATCCCGTGTTCTGGCACTTCTGCATGCGGGTCACAGAGGCATGGTAGCCATGAAGAAGTGCGCAAGGAGCTACGTATGGTGGCCCGGAATGGACAAGGTGATCGAGGAAACGGTGCGACAGTGCCGTGAATGCCAAGCAACGCAAAAGAGCCCACCCAAAGCTCCTATTCCTACGTGGGACCGTCCCCAGACAGCATGGAACACGGTGCACGTTGACTTCGCGGGGCCACTACTCGGACGCACCTACTTAGTTGTTGTGGACGCATACACAAAGTGGGTGGAAGTCCGGCACGTGACACAAGCAACATCCGCGGCTGTAATCGACGTGCTCCGAAGCCTCTTTGCAACGTTCGGCATTCCCCGAAAGGTCATCTCCGACAACGGAAAAGCATTCATCTCCAACGAGATCAAGCAGTTCTATGCGTCGAACGGCATACAGGCTGCAACCTCACCAGCATATCATCCGGCAACAAACGGCCAGGCAGAACGCTATGTGGCGGAGCTGAAAAGAGCGCTTTTGAAAGATGCAGACAAGTCCATACAGTGCCGACTTGCAAGATTTCTGTATCGGCAGCACACGACAATACACACTACCACAGGTATGACACCGGCGAGAGCGATGTTCGGACGAGAATTGCTCTGCCCTCTCGATCTTCTTAAGCGGGAGACGGATAAGCGAAGTCCTGAGAGCCAGGAGGCATTGCAAAAATCACGCCGCTTCGCTATAGGGGATAGAGTGCTTATCCGGCAGTTTTTGAAAAAGCCAGATTGGATTGAAGGCGAAATACTGCGCCGCGTCGGACCACGATCCTGGCTTGTAAAAAGCGACCAAGGAAAGGTTCGGCGTCACCTCAATCACATGAGGAAAACGAGTCAGACCAGACAAACAACCCAATCGCGGACAGATTGGAGCGCAGCTGACGATCTCTTGGACGCAACGCCAGAAGAGACGCCATCGAGCTCAGCTGCTCAACCGCCTGAATCGCCCGAGATGCAAGATCACACTCCCTCGCAACCGTCGACGTCACAGGCAGTGGCCACTCGGCAACTGCGACCACCAGAGGTTAGGCGACCTCCAGACCGCTATGGAGACTTCGTCTAAGGGAGGAAGAGTGACATGTCGCCTTAGAAGACGACATTAACGAAGTGCGCGCGGGGCACTGGCGCTGTGGCACGAGCGCGAGCCTGGCGTCGAACGCTGGCCAGGAGTGACTCCTACGCCTGGGCTACGCTTTTGAACTTGTTCACGTTTCCTGTCCTTTATTAAATCGTCTACAGTCACAAGCGGCCGTACAGACGTAACACACATACCAAACTGGGAATTTTCAGTGGCAGGGTTTTGCCCTATCCCCTTACTCTCGGCATAGTCAATGCTACCTAACCATGTCAATGTCATAGCTATGATGATGCACACCACGTAAGTCAAACAAGCATTTTTTTTCTTCTTGCTCTTTTTAAGGAATACGTGGTAATTTGAACAGAAAAATAAGGACGCTTCGAAGAGATTGAAAACTAGGAGACTGGCTACATCCCACTCCTTTTGCAAGTCTGTTTCTTTCTGTTCGCATTAGCATGGATTCCTCAAAAACCAACAGTCTTCTCGGCTACAAATTTTACTTCTTACTATTCGCTATTAACCTTGAAGACGAAAAAAAAAAAGCAAAACGTAAACGTTAGCTTCACAGATCTTCACTTTACACATCATGACAACCAGTTCTTTACTGATCCCCCCTTTGTGAGTCAGTGACATCAGAATAAGAATCATTCTAATACGCTTCATCCTTATCGACTGCAACGATCTCTTGAAAATTATGAATTGTTTCCCTTAAATGTGGTCCACGCTGTACCTTATGTAAGGCCCTATACACAGGGGGAACCCATGTGTGTCGCGCGTAGTTTTGCTTGTGGCGTCGTTCCTACAACCTCTGTGTCGTACGTGTTGTTAGTCTCTATGACACCAGTGAAAAATGCTCTCGGCTCTGATCTTGTCTTGTGCTTAATGCGTTGGTGCTTAATACGCAGTTGGTGTACGACAACATCTGCCTACCTTTGAAGGACGACGACCTGGTGGTTCAACCGAGGATGAAGATCACCCTGACATACGTCGAAACCAAGCGAAAAACGCAGTGATTGCGCTGCACAGCGACGCACTGCCTTATGGGGCTGCCCACCCTGCACGGTGGGATATCTTCGCCCAGAGCCCCAAGCCATTACACTACGTGTTAACTTATTTCCTGTCTCCCGCCTCGCTGTATGCTTCCCACTACAACTACCTCCACGTCTGAATAAGGGATGCCACCGTCTGCTGTTGGTTCTCTTTCGGCCAGCCGACGAGGGGGGCTCACAGGTCATGGCAGTGTCTGTGGTCACGGTTTACTAGCGCCAGGCACGTTATTGTAACGGTCGAGCGTTGCAGTCGTGTGCTACAAGATGTAGCAAAAGAAATGATGAAACGATGAACTGTTCCTCAAAAACCACCACCAGGTGCATGCACATGCATGTTTTGTTTGCGAGAGTGGCCGATCTTGCTCGTCACGGCCATCTGACTTACTGAAGGCTTACATTAACAGTGAACTAAGTTCCCTTGCGGGAGCCGAAACGTCAGTAAATATTTTTCACCTTGGTCGGCGTCCATCAATGTGTCGATCACTTATTACTCAGGGTTAACGACGTAAGCCCGTATTTCAGATAGATCCAAGTGCGAGTACAGTATCGCTATCATACGTCACCGCTTGTCGAGGATGCATGGTTTCAACCCCTAGTAGTCGACCAATAGCTATAGTGCGGTCGGAAATAGACTGCACGTTTGACTTCAAAGGGACGGCAGGTGTGAAACGCATGAAAGTTGACATATCCATATGTTTTGTTAGGAAGTAGTTGTGAATGTAAAGTGAACAGAAAGAAAAGAGCAAATACGAAGATGGTAAATGCGATGCACAGTGTAAGGAGTTGTAGGCTGCTTCAACCTCCACGCATATCTTGCGGGTCCTCGCTTCTTCGGAAACCAAAGCACAACATTTACGCAGTTTTCGGCTGCGCTAAAATACTCAGGGTCATCCCAACTTGAATAGAATTATTGACGGCGAGGTGTGTGCCCTAAGCGAGCCGAGCTATGCCTTTGCAAATCTCGGCCAGTTCTAAGGCATCCATGTTAACATCATCACTCTCCCCGCGAAAGCGATGTCACGCAGGGATACGCCGAAGGTTACGCCGTGGTTTATGTTGGGAACAATAACTTCTTTACAGAGTGGTCATTTGAAAAAGGGATCATGCGAGCACGTGGCCGCTTAGAGCGCCAGCTAGAGTCAGGGAGAAGAATTACGCCCACTTTTACGTTATGTATGGCGGCCATAGCGATCGTCTATCGGGTTAGAGATCAGACAGATTATCGCCTATCGGCCGTGCCGGGTGACATTGACCACTTGCATGAATTACGCCAGAAGCGGACGTGTTTCAAATTGGTACAACTTGCTGACACTTTATAGGCAGAGCACAGGCCGCACGCACGACTCTCCCGCCTTCATAAAGGGCGATACTGCACTTTTGAATGCCTGAAACCGTGACCACGCTGCTGTTGAGTCCGTCTCGTTGGCTGGCTATCGAGTCGGTTCTGAAGTACAAACTTCAGGCGATGCTCCTGGTCGGCGTCGTCGAAGAGTGCATTAATAGTAGGTTGTGACGTCAGGCTAGGCAACACTGGCCCAGCAGTCGATGCAACTGAGCCAACAGCAATCGCTGTGGCGCCGGACAGCGGCACCGGAGATTCAGAAAGTGAACCCAATAAAGAAAAGAAAAAAAAAAAGCGAGAAAAGGCGTATGGTAAACACGAGGAACATTGACTTCATTTCGTTCTGCTTCGGTAACGCTGCAGTATCGCGGTTTAATTTGCCTTTCAGATGTGGCTATCACAACCGGTGAGGAACCTTCCTGCAGTGACGATAGGAGTCTGAACAAGCAATACAAGCCAGTGGTACCTAAGTGCGCGAAGTGTTCAAAGCTTTGTCGTTCGTAGGTGACCTTTCTATTGCCCGATCCCTTCGACAATATTGAGAGAGGGAGGGATTGAGAGAGAGGGAGAGAGAACAAAACCTTATTGGCGGGCGGTCGCAAATGGTCGTGGACCCCAGGGCTTCTCTAGCCCTTGCCACCATCTCTGCCCTTTGAACCAGCCAAACCTGATCCCCAAAGGCCGGGTGGACACATTACAAAGCATCATCATCATCATCATCAACAACAATAACAACAACAAACAAAAACAATATGCTGCTTCTGGAGATCTTGCACAAAGCTTGGCTCAGTGTCATTGGGGTGAGGAAAAAGAGGAATTAAAAAATAGAAAAAGAGTAATAGTGACATGAAGAGAGTGGAGATTTGAGCAAATTTGTGACGCGGGAGCCCACACATACGCTATTCTACCAGTCAACTGATACAGACGACTTTGACAATAACATGTCAAGCTATTTATATGATTAGTAAACTCGGTTACAAACGGAGAAAACACGTAAAATTCACCTGTATATCCAATGCTGCCTCTGTCACCGAGGATTCGCACAGAGGATCCAAGCAATAACGCTTGCTTAATTTTGTGAAGTCGAGTTGTACGAATGTTGCATGTACCATTTGACTTTCTTTTATAGAGGTGCGTTTTTGTCGCTGGTTTTAGTTTGGAAATTTGAGAAATCCTGGTAAATGTTGCTTGTCGGTGGAGCTGACACTTTTATAATGTTGTGACATAGCATAGAAATGTTGACTTTGACCTCGTAGTAAAAGGAATAGTTTACTTTCACCTAATAAAACACGTGCCACACAGGCTATACTCAAACGCCACACAGGCCAAACACTTCCACGAGAGTCTCTCTGAATGTCGTCCTCTTCCTTCACTGTCCACAGAAGAGCACGCGCATCTCTAACATTCGTCCGTCCTGCAACGTTAACGTACTAGTTAAGGCTGTCCCGAGAATGTTCTTGACTAACTCAACATACAAATGTTCGGCCATCCTTTCATATACAATACTTAATAAATTACACACGAAGAAAACAAGATACAGAAAAACATGCAAGGGAATGTCGTAGTTTCCGGCCAACTTGACTGGCTTGACTTAGAGGAAAGCCACAACGCGCACGATGCCAGTGGCTTCGACGCTTGGTCAGGTTCGGGCTTCGACTTTCGTTGGTCCGTCTGCAGCGGTTCTTGCTTCGGATATCTCCAGAATCTCCAGTGTTCTTGGTGTCGTCTGGTTCTGTTGGCTTCGGCTGCTTCATCTCACTGTTCTCGTTCAGGGTTGTCTTGGGCTGTTCGTTCTTTTAGATGCGGAAGCATCTTATACTCGCGCCTTGTAGTGCGCCGTCCGCGCCGTCCGCACCGCTTCTCGAACATTCGACAGCTGACGCGCGCGCATGCGCCGTCGCGCCGTCGCCCACTCTTCCACCATCTGTGCATCCCTTCCTCCTCTACACACCGCGCGCGCTTCACTCCTCCACCATCTGTGCACCCTTCCTCCTCTACACACCGCGTTCGACATCTACAATTCTCCTGATTCTCCAGTGGACGCGCATGTGGCGTCGCGCTTCGAGAACATTCAACAGCTGACAGTGCATGCGCCGTCGTGCTGTATATATACTCAAGGTCGGCGCTCGCTCGCTCAGTTGCCGCTCGTCGGTTGGTTTGTACGGCGCGTCGACGTCCAAGGTCACGGTGAAATGAATTCCAACGAATCCACAAACACAATGATCGACGTCCCTTCGACCAGCGCCGCCCTTTCGCATACGTGTGTACGTGTTCACTCATTTAACACCCCCTCCTACAACCACGTTAACCAATTTAGCCATCGACCCAAGTAAGTCACAATTTAACACCCCATTTCACAACCACGTTAACCAATTTAGCCATCGACCCAAGTAAGTCGCACTTTAACACCCCGTTAACCAATTATATGCTCCGCATCCTCCTCAGTGTTCCCCCGAGGGAAGCTGCGGGCAATTTTTTTTTCTTTGCGTCTGCTCTCCGGCAATTTTTTTCAACTTTTCCGATTCTTTGCCTTCCGTTTCGTCGTCCTGGCTTGGTTGGTGTTGTGGCTTTTTGTCATCTGCAACCTCGCCTTCCTCTTGCTCATCCTTATGTGTCACCTTTTGTCCCTGGGCTACTTCTTCGTCATCTTTCTTTTTCTTTCCTTCTTCGCCGCAATGTCCTGCTGTTTTTTCGCCGGTCCGGGTTTTTCCTTGCTGTCTTTTTCCGTAGCACATGGTTGCGAGTTTGTCTGCTTTTCTTTGCCGTCAGTTCCGGCTTCGTACCTGTCTTTAAGCTTTTCGTTGGCTCCAGTAGACGTCTCGGTGTTCTCGGTGTGTGGCGGGGCTCGTTCGGAAAATGAATTCACGTGTCTTTTGCGGGTCGCAACTGGCGCGACTTCTGGTTCTTGTAGACACTGGATGTCCCCTGCTTCCGCCGCGGCGTTTCGGTTGAGAGCAGATGATGGCCTGTCGCGTAAACTCTGGAGCCATGGTGGACAAAGGTACGACGGAAACGTACCTCTAAATCCTCCCACGATGGGATTTGGGAGCCCCTAGAATGGTACCATTCATTGGTAGCTCCAACCAGTCGGGCCTTGGCAATTTCCAGTGTGTAGGTAGCTGACCACAAATGACGAACGTTTTAAATCCACTCGCAAGCCGAAGGAGCATCTTCGGAGCCCTAAAAGGGCCTGATGTTGTGGCTAAAGTGAGTGATCACCTGGAACGTTGGCACTGGTTGAGGCTGTGCTGCGCCGGCCAAGATCAGTCGTTCCAGAAGGGTCGTTAACTGTCTGCTCTTGAAGGGCTTGCAGTAGTTCAGGAGCCGTGATGGTGTCCCCGTGGTTGGAGTCCGCGTCTCCATCGTCACTCAGACTGATTCTATCGTCGGTACGTTCCATTCCAGGATTAGGGTTACCAGTTCCGTGCACTGGTAAAACTCGCATCCGTTGGCGACTGGATTTACATCCCACTTCTGAAGTGTAGACTTCGACCTCGTAATAAAAGCAATAATTTACTGTCGCCTTATAAAACACATGCCAAACAGGCTCTACTCAAACGACACACAGGCTACTAAACGCCACACAAGCCAAACACGTGATGATGATGATGATCATTGGATCACTGGAACACTTGCACGAGAGTCTGTCTGAACGTCGACCTCTTCCTTCACTGTCCACGGAAGGACACGCGCATTTCTAACAGTAAACACATGCACGGCGACACACTCGCGCGCAATTACAGCTTCGCACCAGCAAGGCAAGGTTGCTTCCAACCTTTCCCTACTGGTGCAAGGCTAGAACCAACGGCGGAGCTGTAGTATTCCGACTCCAGAGGAAGACATTGTATTTTCAAGCTCGTTGCCCTGCCCCCCTTAAACGCCGTCGCTTTGGTAGAAATGTCACGTGACCTGTGGTGCGCGAGTTTGGCGGGATAGTGTCACGTGTCTAGTTTCACTTGCTGTCACGTAAAGTTCCCTTCCTGTTACTTTTTCTTCACTTCCTCTCTCCTTTTCTATTTCTAGCTTCTTCGTTCTTCTATTCCATTCTTTCTGTCTCCAATTCTCGCCTGATGCTTCATTGTTTACCTCTATTTTCTTGGGTTTCACGCTACCCTCTCCTCCCTTTTTCTTTACTTTCTTCTCTTTATTTTTTTTTCTTTATATCACCATTTTTTCATCTTTTAACTGGGCGCTCTCACAAACACGGACACTATAACAAACATAAGCATATTTATTTAGTTAAAAGATGAACCAATACCGACTAGCCCAATTATCTGTGCTACTGCCATATTTTTCCCTCCTCCTACCCTCAATCTCGTATCTCTTACACACTCTCACGTTACTTTCCCGCTACCTTGCAGTACTATATTATACAAGGATATGTACTGCTTTCCCAAGGTGCCAGGATAGCCGAAGTTCAGCAGAGAGCGGGAGTTCTTCGATTCACGTCATACACAAAAGATGGCGAGGTCGAGCACCTCACCAAGATGGGGTACTAGTCCAGTTCGAATTCCACTTCATCATAAGTGTATTTTAGGTGAACAGCCATTCTAGTAAAATGTGAGCTCGAAGAAATGGTCAGTTCTACTCGTTACTCGTCGAGTGTTTCCTCAGCAACGCTAGAGCAGGCTATTGTCGCTGTGTGATTCTACTTAAGTTTCATACTATTAGTGACATTTTATGTTCATTCTAACACACATTGTAATAAATACCAAGAAAATAAAAGAGCCAGGGTAGCCGAACGGTTAGGACGCTCGCATCGGTATCGTGGATGTGCAAGGTCGAACCTCGCTCGGGCAATCATTTTTTTTTTCGCCAAGAAGTTTTCTTTATATCTTTTTCTCTCTTTATTTCTCTCCTTTTGGATACACAAATGGCGCCCATCAAGGTACTGCGTCACTTCCCGTACAAATCGGCGCAAGCGAAGCAGAAGAGGAAGAAGATGAAGATAATGGCGCGGAAGAAGCAGAGGGCGCGTGCCGGTTAATGATGATTGTGGTAATAATTGTATACTTATGGCGTATACTCAACCACGACCTTAAGAGTACCTGCAACACTTTTTTCAGCATGGCGAAGAAACGCTGCTGATCGGTGGTCGATGTTCTTGAGAACACCCGAGGCAAATATTGCAGCGCAGCAAGCGACCTCAAGTTGGCCACTAATTCTCAAATTTGTCTAGAAATTGTGCCCTCCTCTCTCTAAAAATCATAGTGCATCCGTACACCAGAATGACGACCCTATATGTCGAAGATACCGGCCATTCGCGGACTGGAGAATCGTGACCTGATTAGTTAAAAAGGGTGCCACAGGAGGCCGCCACATACTTAGCCATAAACTCACGAACACACCAAAAATTTCACGCTCAAAAAAAAAAAAAAAAAAGGGAGGGAGCGAGGGCAATATAATGAGGTGCACGTCACTAAACTTCTTTTTCCCGTGCCAACCCTTCCTGCTTTGCTTTTCAGTGCAATTATGCTTCACGAATTATCAATATTTTTTGTGGTGGTCTATTTGTGAGGCAATAAACTCTCTAAATGAAACCGTCGGATAGTTACTGAAAATGCTATAGCAGGGGCAGTTTAATAGCTCTGCTGCAAAGTAAACATGTACTTACTCAGCTGATCGCACCAGGGATACATAGTGTATCTAAATAAAACAATGTTAACAGAAAGAGACATGCGTTGTGGCCGAGTGGTTAAACGGGTCGTGCCGCGGTGCAAAGGGGCGCAGGTTCGATTCCTAAGCTCTTGCGTACGGGAATATTTTTATACATATGTATTTACCCTCCCCCCCTTATATATATATATATATATATATATATATATATATATATATATATATATATATATATATATATATATATATATATATATATATATATATATATATATATATATAAGGAAACAAGTGTAGACTTAAGGGCTCGTTTTTTCGTGTTTCACACAATAATAATGAGATCTAATAGACTATAATGCTAAGGAAGGTATAGGGGAAGTTATTAGGCCAATTGTAATGTAAATGAGAAGAAAGAAAAGTGGGTGAAAAGATAACTTGCCGTGGGCAGGATCCAATATATATATATATATATATATATATATATATATATATATATATATATATATATATATATATATATATATATATATATATATATATAAGCCTTATTTCAAGCTAAAGGATCCCCTGATGTGTTTGCTTCTTTGCACTACAAGTCGAGAAGCAGTCGAAAAAGTTCAGGCTCTTATCACCAATGATAAGGGCCAACTTTTGTATGACGTCATACATCTCAACGAACGACCTGCCACGCGTGTAAGAGCCTTATTTAGATCTAAAGGCTCTCCTGATTCGTTTGCTTCTCTGCACAACAAGTCGAAAAGTGGTCAAAAAGTTTTGGCCCTTATCACCCATGATAAGACCCAACTTTTTTCTGACGTCTCACCTCTCAACGAACGACCTGCCACGCGTGTAAGTGCCTTATTTCGAGCTAAATGTTGCCCTGATTCGTTGGCTTCTTCGCACAGCATGTCGAAAAGCTACCGAAAAAGTTGAAGCACTTATCACCCATGATAAGGCCCAACTTTTGTCTGATGTCACACCTCGCAACGAACGTATGCCACGTGTGTAAAAGCCTTATTCTGGGCTAAAAATTCCCCTGATGCGTTTGCTTCTCCGCACTACAAGTCGAAAAGCGGTCAAAAAAGTTGAGGCCCTTATCACCCATGATAAGACCCAACTTTTTTCTGACGTCTCACCTCTCAACGATTACCTGCCACGCGTGTAAGTGCCTTATTTCGAGCTAAATGTTCCCCTGATACGTTGGCTTCTTCGCACAGCATGTCGAAAAGCTACCGAAAAAGTTGAAGCACTTATCACCCATGATAAGGCCCAACTTTTGTCTGATGTCACACCTCGCAACGAACGTATGCCACGCGTGTAAGAGCCTTCTTCTGGGCTAAAAATTCCCCTGATGCATTTGCTTCTCCGCACTACAAGTCGAAAAGCAGTCGAAAAAGTTCAGGCTCTTATCACCCATGATAAAGCCCAACTTTTGTATGACGTCATACATCTCAACGATTGACCTGCCACGCGTGTAAGTGCCTTATTTCGATCTAAAGGCTCTCCTGATTCGTTTGCTTCTCTGCACAACAAGTCGAAAAGCGGTCAAAAAGTTTTGGCCCTTATCACCCATGATAAGACCCAACTTTTTTCTGACGTCTCACCTCTCAACGAACGACCTGCCACGCGTGTAAGTGCCTTATTTCGAGCTAAATGTTCCCCTGATTCGTTGGCTTCTTCGCACAGCATGTCGAAAAGCTACCGAAAAAGTTGAAGCACTTATCACCCATGATAAGGCCCAACTTTTGTCTGATGTCACACCTCGCAACGAACGTATGCCACGCGTGTAAGAGCCTTATTCTGGGCTAAAAATTCCCCTGATGCATTTGCTTCTCCGCACTACAAGTCGAAAAGCAGTCGAAAACGTTCAGGCTCTTATCACCCATGATAAAGCCCAACTTTTGTATGACGTCATTCATCTCAACGAATGACCTGCCACGCGTGTAAAAGCCTTATTTCGACCTAAAGGTTCTCCTGATTCGTTTGCTTCTCTGCATTACAAGTCGAAAAGCGGTCAAAAAGGTTGAGGCCCTTATCACCCATGATAAGGCGCAACTTTTTTCTGATGTCACACCTGTCAACGAACGACCTGCCACGCGTGTAAGAAAGAGCCAGATTTCGAGCTAAAGTTTCTCCTGATGTGTTTGCTTCTCCGCACTACATGTCAAAAAGCTGTGGAGAAAGTTCTGGCTCTTATCACCCATGATAAAGCCCAACTTTTGTCGGACGTCACACCTCGCAGTGAACGTCTACCACTGTCGCCATCTACACATGGAGGGGAGAACTAACAGCAAATAGAAAACAAAAATAAATTAAATTCGACGTCACAACCGGAAGCGGAAGCAACGTAATGCATTTGTCCTACATGGTGCGAAGTCGAAAATTTCTTAATTGCTTACCCTATACCTGGCGTTATAAATACGTGATAATGCACCTTATGGCTCGCTAATTGCGTGTGTGAGAGAAAAGAAAGACCAACAAGAATAATTAAGGACGCAAATTTGTTTTATAAGCCGAATGGTGTACTTGCAATCACAACGATAGCTTTGCAGATGAAATATGACACAACTGTTCACGAGCACAAAGCATACAAGTTTGACAACTCACGTTGCCTGATGGTGGAAAACCACAACAGCGAGACAGCAGAGTTGAGAATATTGCTTTGTAAACCGTAAAGTACGTCGTTGTTGGTGAGGGTGGTTCGAGGAAGAATGAGATGTCTAATTTCTGCAGCCCATTAGGGAGCACGGCGCACCATCTTGGGGAAAGGAAAGTGGGACAAAAGTGGATAGGGGTGTAGGTGCTATAGGTGTAGTGGCCAGGCAAACATCAGCACGGAGGGCAAGCCGACAGCAAGGGCAGGGGTGGCAGGGGTGCCAGTCTCAGCTGTAGGCTGCAGTTCCCGTCGTCTCGTCGAGAAACACCATCAGGCTCCGCAGTGCTGGCAGATAAGGACGGGACTGAAAAATGAAGTGCTCCAGTGTGGAGGCAGGAAGACCCTGTCTCCGGTAGGCTTTTGTGAGTCTCGAACGCTCCTGTGCAAAGGCAGGGCAGACACAGAGGAGATGTTCGAAGGTCTTGGGGTCTTCGCAGCGGCCGCAGTATCGGGAGGCACAGAGACCCGTGGCGTGGCGGCGGGCCGCGGTCCACACGCAGCCGATTCGTAATCTCAGCAGGGTGGCTCGTTCCTTCTTGGTTAGGCCCTTCTCTGGCAGAAGCTTCGGTCACCGTCCGCTGGCCACCCACTGATCTGGGTGGACTGTGACGAGGAGGTTCTTGAGACGAGCCAACGAAAAGTCCCTGGCCGCCACGGCCCGGGCATCTCGTAGCTTAGCGTGTCGCATTCACCGTCACCGAAAACGAGGGCACGCGAGCCGTGCGCCGGCGAAGGCAGTCAGTGGTCACAGGAGCGGCTATCTTCACATTCTGTGGGCTAGTTCAGCTCTGAAATGTCACGCAAGTAAACACCACATAAGCAAATAAGGAAACTATAGAAGGTACACACAAAACTACCACGCGAAAGTGAAAAAGAGAGTGATGCCTCGTTGACCGGTCAATGCGCCGAGCCAAACACAAGTTCTGATAGCAGATCTTAACAGAATGCCTGATTACGTCGTCCCCCCTCCCCACTATCTTTATGACACTCGACCAAAAAATGATGAAATCAACCATTTAGCAAGGCGTCAAATAAACAGTAGAGTAAATTTATAGATGACTGCGACGTATAAAAAATAGAACTATTTGAAAATGAAATTATACTAGATTTTTAGCATTGGTTGTTTGTCATTTCCTCACCTAGTCACGCTTCAGTCGTGGACGGGCGTTGATACCTACGGTAATTGGTTTTCGAGCCCTTTTCGTTACAAGTTTCGCGACCCATGTAATTTGACCATGCTTAAGGTTACCCTGATGTTTTCACTTCTCCGCACTACATGTCGAAAAGCAGTCGAAAAAGTTGAGGCCCTTAGCAGCCATGATAAGGCCCAACCTTTTTCAGACGTCACACTTCGCAACGAACGATCTGCCACGCGTGTAAGAGCCTTATTTCGAAGTAAAGGTTCCCCTGATGTATTGGCTTCTCCGCACTACATGTCGAAAACCGTCGAAAAAGTAGAGGTCCTTATCACCCACGATAAAGCCCAACTTTTGTCTTACGTCACACCTCGCAACGAACGATCTGCCACGTATGTAAGCGCCCCATTTCGAGCTAAAGGTTCCCCTGATGTGTTTGAATCTTAGTACTATATACATGTCGAAAAGCAGCAGGAAAAGTCTAGGTTAGGTAGGCAGCCTTATCAGCGTAAGGGTAAGGGGAAGTAGTAAATCAAGAGGGGCAGTAGAAAAGGAGGAACAGCCGAGGTCTCGTCAAATAATGGGGGAAGCTGATGGGGATTGGAGACCAGAAAGTTGCGAGATCACTTCACCTGCCGGATGAGACGTTGGCGCGTATGTAGTAGAAGTCTTCAGCGGACGCCGAATACTACTACGGTGCAGGGGCGACTATGAAAGCTCCACTGAAAAAAAAAAAGAGAGAGCGAGAGAGAGAGCGACATTGTCTTGCTGCGTTGGTATCGAACGTAGCACTTTACTACCTGAAAGAATGTGTGACGCTTACTGAGCTAGGGTCTAACGCTTGTAGGCAGCATATGAACCGTATCAACGTTTCCTACTATTGGATAAAAACACAGTACAAGCTTCCTGTTGCCTCGGCGACGTCGGGTATTGAACATATAACCTTAAGCTCGGAAGGCGAGTGTCTAGCCTACTAAGCTTGACAATACTTGCCGGGTGCAGATATACATCAGCCTCGTCTATTCTATTGAGGAATAGAAAAAAAAAATCCTAGCACGTTGGGTATTGAGCTTAGGTACTTATGATCGGAAGTCGAATGTCTATCCTACCAAGCTATAGGGAATATCGCTCACTGGCTTCGAGTGTATATGAAGCATATGAGGGCATATTGTACCAGAGAGAGAAAAAAAAAGCCTCACCTTGGCCTCGTAGAGTACCGAACCTAAGATCTTAGGATCCAAAGACGACTGTCTAGCCTACAAAGCTAGGCTCTTTTGCTTGTAGGACCTGTATATTTATGAACCATATAAATGTTTTGTACCTGCAGACATTAAAAAAAAGAAACACTTGCATCGGCCACGTTTGGTATTCAACCTACGTTGTTGCTACCTGCAGGCGAGTGTTTCGCCTACTGAGCTAGGGAACAACGTTAGGTGAATGGAAGTGTACATGAACCATATGAGTGCAAGTTACCAATGAACGAAATAAAAAAAGACAGTCCGCCCTTGGCAGCGTTGAGTATATAAGCTATGACCTTATGATCAGAAGGCGAATGACTAGACTATACGCTAGGGACGAATGCTTGGCCGCAATTTCATCTTAACCTTATGAGTGCGTCATGCAAGTAAAAAAACAACAACACTCGAACCACATCAAACCATGTAGCGAGAAAAAAAAGAAAATAAAGGAAAAAATGGTTTCCTTCTCTTTTCTTTATTGCCGATTCAATGGGTGCTTATATATGCTCTGATACTGCAGTAAAACTTCAGTGAGCGCATGCGCTGGCCTCTTTCTGTCAAGTGTTCTTACTTGCACTCTGCTTTACGAAAAACGATGAACAACCAACACGTCCATATGTTGTCCCTTTTGACACATAACGCCTGGCTCAAAGCGAAAAAAAAATTCACAGGGTCGCTTAAGCGACTGCTTTAGACGACTCGAAGGCGAAAGTAATATTTATATTTTTTGTTTTTCTTACCAGTAGATGCACCGATGCTTCATTCTCCGCCCCTGAGAGTGTTCTGAACCTAACGAGGCTTTATGGGTGAAGCTCTCTAGTGGGTGGGGCATTCTCTCGTTGTAGTAGTATGTTGTAATAGTAGCCCTTTCTAGTTAGTTTTAGAAATTGCTCACTCGCTGGCGTTGTGTGTAATGTCCTTAGAAATAGCATCAATTGATGGCGTAAGTGGTTTCGGCATAGCTGACGATTATAGAGGATAAATGGCGCTGCTATTATAAGAAATTCACAGCATGTCCACGGAGTGAATGCCAATGAGTGGGGCAAAGTGTCTGTATGTCCGTCTGCTTGTCTGTTGGTCTGTCTGTCAAACAGACGGACGGACGAACAAATGGAAAGGCAGACGAATGAATGGGCGGACGGATGGACGGATGGACACTTTGCCCCACGTACCATCATTCTTCACTCTGTGGATATGCTTTGATTAGTGAACTACCACCGAGATGAGAGGCTTTACAAGCTTTCTGCGCCTCACATTGTTTTGCACAGCCTTCATGATCGGCCTCCCTACGACGAAGTGACAATGCCTTACGAGACGTGTTGATCTGTTGTCATCATGACGCCACAGTAACGTCGAGATGGCGTCGATGATTTCTGTTATCTGTGGTGTCATGATGACGTCATTGACGGCATCTTGATGGTCATGTGACTTTTGTTACGCCGACTGTGCACGCTCATTCACTTGGGTATTACGTGACTGTTGACCGACTTTCCAACTCGAAATTGTTTTGTGTCGGCGTGCACCAAAACTTCAGTGACGTATTTCCGTCACGGATATGACGTAAATAACACTAGAAAGAAAACCACACGAGAAAGAAAAACATTTTAAAAAAGTTTCTCCACCTCTGACTTCTCGGGATACGAAGAAAATCGCTCGGTGCTCTTCCGATTGATCTATTCCTTGTTTTTTTTTTTTACATTTGAGCTATTGATAGAATTGCTCGGCTCCATACGGACGCATCTGATATAGTTCATACTTTATTTCTTGCTCCGCGCTCTTTGTTGGTGATTCGGGGTGGTACCGCCGTCTGTGAGTGCTCAAGAGGAGCAATGCGGCATAACACAGCATGGCTTCCAAGATTGCGTGCTGGTGCGAAGTCTTGGAGGCTATCTTTAAAGCTTCTTGATGGCAGTGAAAAACCCTGGCTGAGTGAGTATCGGAGAGTCGCCAACGCTGTTATGCTCTTTGCTTTCCGCTTCGTGTTAGCGCTTGACAGCTCGTTGTCGGACGCTAACACGAAGTCGTGCAGCTTCCACATGTGCCACCGATGTTTCACCGCCGACTACTTCGAGCATAATAGCGCCAACCTATTTAATAAAGCCACTGCTGTAAGCAGGCTAGCAAGACAATAATGTCGTCGAGGGAATGTCGTGCCTTGGTGCAGTGAAACTAAGGCCAGCCAGCAGGACGTGGAACGCCAGCGCGCGTTCGTGGCCCAAGCTACGAACATCTGCGCCCCGGGTTGCTAAAGCGCAGTATGCGTGAGCGCTGGAGTACGTTTTAGGAGCACACACTGTGATGTTTTTCTCCATAACTGGCGATCCTTGAAGACGTGCATATTGAGTAATGGACAGATATATATATATATATATATATATATATATATATATATATATATATATATATATATATATTGTGAGCGAGCGCGACAAGCGAATGACTCTTTACTCTCTCTGATATCATCATCACCTGTACATCTTCTTCATCTGTAAATATCATCACCAGCGTGATTTAGCTGGAGCCTGGCTGAATAAACCGGTTCCTCACAAGTGGTGGTGGTGCTGGGTTCCGCACCACCACCACCGGTTCCTCACAATATATATATCATATATATATATCATATATATATATATATCATATATATATATATATCAATATATATATCATATATATATATATATATATATATATATATATATATATATATATATATATATATATATATATATATATATATATATATTGTAGTGAAGAAGAGGAGCCTTAGCGGCATTTCTCGGTGCCTCAGGGGCATCGCCATCAGTGTAAGCTCGTGCTTGCTGCGCTTGGCCGGACGCTGCTGACTGCTTCGCTTTCTGCGTTCTGCTCTGCAAATGAACCCCGTTACAAGTGGTAGAGTCTGCTGGGTTTCGATCACCCTGGAGCTTCGGAATCGCATTTTACGATCCATTATGCCTACCAACGCAAGCGCAGCTCCAATGCCTCCACCGGCCCCGCGTACTGTCCTCTGCGCCGGTTCTCTGCGTCTGCGATATCCCCCTGTTTTCCCGGGCACAGTAGACAAGGACGTTGATGACTGGATTTAAATGTACGAGTGAGTGAGTACTCACAACAAATGGGATGACGCCGCCAAGTTGGCCTACGTCTCCTTCTACCTGTCGGACGTGGCCAAGCTGTGGTTCATAAACCACGAAGCGGAACTCCCTACATGGTCGGTCTTCAAAACGAGCCTCACACAAGTTTACGGATGGCCGGAGGTACGCAAACGCCGTGCCGAACAATGCTTGCATACTCGGTCCAAGCAGCTTGGTGAGAATTTCACAAGCTATGTTGAGTACGTTCTGGACCTTTGCAAGCGAGTCAACGAGTCGATGTCCGAAAAGCTTAAGATCAAGCACATCATGAAGGGCATTGAGGACGACGCTTTCCAAATGTTGCTTTCTAAGTGTCCTCGCACTGTCATATAACTGACCGAGCTATGCCAAAGTTTTGACGAGTTGCGCAGGCAACGTCTTTCCACCCCACGTCCCTCAGTGCTCGACGACTCTTTGTCCAGCCTGTCCGCCCTTGGCATAGGAGAAGACCATGCCCCTCTTCTTTCCAAGATCCAAGAGTTCATCCGCGCTGAGGTCGCTCGTTAACTCTCTTTGATGTCCTGTGTACCCGATCAACCACGCAGATTGACGTCTACACTCCGCGACTTCATTCAAGACCAGGTCGCACAAGTTCTTCCTCCCGCCCGTGAACTGCTGCCAGTCGCCGCACCTCTCACGTACGCCCAGGCAGTTGCTCGACCTCGACAGCCTGCTTTCCAGCCAGCGCCTATGTATTCGCCGCCGCCCTTTTCGCCGCCGACCTATTCACCGCCGCCTATGCCTATACCGCCTCGGCCGCAGTTTTCTGCCCACCAGCCGCAACTCGGCGTCTACTCCGATCAATGGCGGACCTACGACAACCGTCCGATATGTTTTGCTTGTGGCGGTGTTGACCACGTGGCGCGTTATTGTCGTCGTCGCCAGGCTGCTCAGAACATACGAAGAATGCCCTCTTTTGACCCTCAGTTTCCTTCTACACCTTCAAGCCCTCATTCCTCTTGCTTTCCTTCTGATCGTCCACTCAGCCTCACCCACCGCTCCCCATCTCCACGTCGACGTTCGCTTTCACCTATGCGTCGCCGTTCCGGACTCACCGACCAGGAAAGCTAACGACCGCTGTTCCCGAGGCACGAACTGCGTCCCCGTCGCCATGCACAAGTCCTCGCCCCTGTACAGCTAACGCCATTGAAATGTCAGTCGATGGTATTGTCGTCATGGCGCTTGTCGATACTGGAGCCGCTCTATCCGTCCTTTCCGCCAACCTGTGCCGCAAACTCCGCAAAGTTCTGACGCCATTATCCGCCTCTCTCTTAGAACGGCTAACGCACAAAGTGTAACACCTCTCGCAGCCTGTACCACACGAGTCGTCATCGAAGGGATTGTGTATATTGTTGAATTCGTAGTGCTGCCTTAGTGTTCTCATGACATGATACTCGGCTGGGACTTCCTTATGAATAATAATGGCGTCATTGTCTGCTGTCGCGCTGAACTTGAGCTGTCTGCCCTTCCTGATGTTGACGCTGTCGAATTTTCCCTGCCATATTATAAACTGTCTGTTTCTGACGACGCCACCGTACCACCGCGCTCTTCTCTGCTGGTGACTGTGTTGTGTGACGCTATTTCCGATGGTGATGTTCTAGTTACGCCCTTTGCCCTGTTCATTCAACGCAAATGTTCTCCACTGCCCGTCGCTCTCCTTACTCTCCACCATGGCGTAACGAAGATGCTCGTGTACAATACGCTAGAAGGGCCTTTACCTTTATTCCATGGTGAAAGTGGTGGCCAACGGCCACCACTTTTGGGCGAGCGATCCTCCACTGCGGACCGCTCTGACCGGCCACTAATCGGAATCATCCTCTGACCCAGGTAATACAGTGCGAATTATTTTCTTGAACTTCTAATTGGTACCGCAGCGTGGATCGCTCGCCCCAACCATGAAACCCACTGTATCGTCACTTTCTGAAGAGTTCGAACAATATAAGGTTGCTGCTGATGCAAAATTGGAGAAACTTTCTGCATCACTGGACGCGCTGAAACTCGCATTGGTAGACAGCAAGTCTGCTGAAATTAAGGATCTACAGCGTGAACTAAACGAGATGAAACTTTCCATGGATTTCATGAATAAGACGTTTGAGGCTGTCAAGGCGGAAAATGCCACCCTTGTTGCCAGTAACAGGTCACAGGCTGAGTGCAACCATCGCCTTTCCAAAAAAGTGGCTCAAGTCGAGCAATACTCACGTTTAAATAACGTTGAAATTAGGGGAGTTCCTGTAACTCAAAACGAAAACTGTTCAGAGATCCTGGAACTAATCGGAGAGAAAGTCGGTTGCCCAGTGACTCCTGATGATTTTGATACTGTGCATCGGGTCCCCACACATGTAAAAAATCAACTAAACATCATTGCCAGGTTTCGGTCACGAGACAAACGTTCCAGTTTCCTTTCTGAAGCCCGCAAAGCCCGTCTTGCGACCTCATCCCTCAATTTCAATGATCGCGAGGATTCACCCATTTTTATCAATGAACACCTTACCCCGGAAAACAAGAGATTGCTCGGAAAGGCGCGCGCGCTAAAGAAAGACAAAAACTGGATGTTCGTGTGGACCGAGAACTGTGTTATTAAGGCGCGTAAAACAATCAACAGTCGTGTATTTCGGGTACTGACTGACCACGACCTTGCAATTTTTGAAGAGTAGGCTACTTTCCTTGGCTTTGTAGCTTTCTCTCTTCTTCTGTAATGAATTGTGCTTCACCAGCACAGGTGGCTAAATGTTTAGGTAACGCGAATGTTTTCAGCGCAATACATTTCAATGCTCGTAGCCTTAAAAAGAACTGTAACAAGATTTCCACACTACTTCATACTTTGAACTATCATTTCTCCATCATCTGCTTCTCCGAAACCTGGCTTACTTGTGAAGATCGCGATATGTATGGCTTTGCCGACTATGGTTGCGAATACGATCATCGTAGTGGTAGCCCTTACGGGGGCTCTGCCATTTTCGTTTCAAACCAGCTCTCGTATTGTCGACGCAAAGATCTAAGCATAAATGTTCCCAAATGCGAATCTGTCTGGGTTGAACTCGATCCAATTGATTCTTCAAATGTTAACAGGACAGTCTTTGGCTCCGTTTACCGCTCTCCTTCATCTAATGCAGCTGATTTCTGCGTTGCACTTTTTCTTGTGCTTGATAAGTTGTCTTTCGAAAACAAAAATGTGTTCATCATGGGTGACTTTAACATCAATCTTCTTGATTCTGCGAATCCTATCACTTCGATCTACACTAGTGCCTTTTGTAGCTACGGTTATGAGTCACTGATAAATACGCCTACACGTGTTGTAGATCATTCTTCCCATTCCCTCCTTGACCATATTTTTTCTAATCATGATTCCCCAATAGAAGCTGGCACTATCGACTGCGATATTACCGATCACTTCCCCGTGTTTTTTTACTTGCACAAGCAGGAAAACAACAAAACTGAAACCTTCAAGCATTCTATATTTGATCGTGAAAAATTTTTTAACCTTGTATCAGAAATAGACTGGTCCAGCATATTCAATGTCTCGAATCCTGATATCGCTTTACAGAAATTTTCTGATGCAATGATCAATGCTGTCGGTGACTGTACAACAATAATAACTTCCAATAGGCGTTACACTGCCCCTCGGTGCCCTTGGCTTTCAAATTCCCTTCTTCTTGCCTTGCGTAAAAAAGATAATCTATACAAAAAGATGAAGCGCAAGCCTTTAAATTCTAATCTCCGAGCACGTTATAAACGCTACTCTCAAGTTCTGTGCTCGCTCCTTAAAGCCGCCAAGCGCCGCTACTACGACAATGAATTCAATAGGTGCGGTAACAACATAAAGAAAAAATGGAAGTTAGTTAAGGAATTCCTGAATAACGCTACTCAGCACAAGCCCATCAAATCCATTGTTCAGGGCGACTCATCATTTACTGAACCTGCAGACATTGCTAATGCATTTAGCAATCATTTTTCGGGTGTATGCTCACAACTTCCCTCGTGCCCTTATTATTCTGACCTTTTGCGTTGCCCCCAATCGTTTTTTCTATTTCCTACTTGTTCCGACGAAATCGAAGCTACCATTGCAGGATTAAAGACTACCGGGCCTGGCTTAGATGGTATTCATGGGTTCCATTTGAAACTTGTACGTCGACTTGTTGCGCCACTACTTTGCTATATATTCAACTTAATTTTTAAAACCGGATTATTTCCACAGTCCTTGAAAATAGCAAAAATTGTTTCTGTACTCAAAAAAGGTGACGCGCGCTTTATGGATAATTATCGACCCATTTCTATTCTTTCCTTCTTAGATAAGTTTCTAGAAAAACTTATTGAGAACCGTCTTTCCCGTTACCTTGAAAAATTCAACTTACTCACCCCCTCTCAGTTTGGTTTTCGTGCTGCCCTATCAACTAATATTGCGACTGCATGTCTAACAGATAAAATTAAGTCTTTCATTGATCACGGCGACGTTGCTGCTGCTGTTTTCATAGATTTTTCAAAAGCATTTGACACCATTGACCATGACATTCTTTTCACTAAACTGGAGCGTTATGGCATTACGGGTCCTGCTCTAACTTTGTTACGCAGCTTTCTTTTAAACAGGCAACAAATAGTTTCTGTTTCCACAGCAACATCACCCCCGGTCACAGTTAACAGAGGCGTCCCACAAGGCTCAATCTTGGGCCCACTTCTTTTTTTAATTTACATTAATGACCTTCCTCGCTGTTTAACCTCTTCACAATGCGTACTATATGCTGACGACACTACCATCTTTAACTCCCACCGAAACATGTGTACCTTAACGCAAATGCTCCAAGCTGACCTATTTTCCCTCGAGCGATGGTGTCTCTTCAACAAGTTATCTATTAACGTTCTTAAAACTTGCTTTCTGCTTTTTAGTTCCCCGCAAAGAAAAATTTCCGAGTTCCCTTCCCTGTATATTTCCGGTATTAAAATTGAACTTCGTCGTAGCACTAATTTTCTTGGCGTAATAGTCGATTCTCACCTTAAATTTCATGAGCACGTAATCTTCATTTCAAAGAAAGTTATGTTCGGCATAAGAGTTTTGATTAGAGCTAGACCATACTTCAACTTGCAAACTCTCCTAACTTTGTATTACGCTTTTGTCCACAGCCACCTGAATTACTGCATTTCTTCCTGGGGTGGTACGTATCATACCCACATCGCCCCATTAATAACACTGCAGAAACAAGCGTTACGCATCATTACGTTTTCCCATCGACAAGCAAAATCTTCCCCGCTGTTCTATCAGCTGCGTGTTTTGCCCCTTCATCATCTGTTTAGGTACAGCATTGGTATTTTATTTTTTAACGTTTTGCACGATCACCTTGTCTTAGATATTCTCCCTCATTGCATCACTAATAATCTCCATTCAACGCGCTTTGCCTCACGCCAGAATCTCTTACTTCCGTGTATACACACTAACTACGGCAAACAAACGATTCTATGCTCGGCCATTTCGCTCTGGAATTCACTAACCTCTGATGTTAAATCTTCTAAATCACTTTGCATTTTTAAATCCAAACTAAAGACTTTCTTGTTAGGCCCTTCTGTTTGATTGAATTGTAACTGTATTATCATGTCTTTTTTTGTTGTGGTATTCTTATCCACATTTTTTTTAGATTGACGATGTATTCCCTGTTTTTTAGTGTTCCTGCTTATTATTCTAATGGCTTTTTTGTTTTCTTTTGTTTTTATTCATCTTTCTCTTTTTCATGCTGTGTTTATTTGCTGACAATGTATTTCAGTGTTGCTTGATGATTACCTTTTCTTTTTTTTCTTTTTTTTTCATGGGAGGTCCCGCCTGCGGTTCTTACCTTGGGACCTCCCAGTGAATCTGTACCCATGCACTTTTCCATGTTCACGCTTGATGAATAAAATTCAAAATTCAATTCAATGTCTCGGTCACGTGCATCTGATCGACGCCCGTCACATTTTTGACGCTCCGTCTAGTTTACTTTCACGGACCTCAGCGCAATCATTTCTGACTCTGTTGTTGACCAGTCACTGCTTGACGCTTTCCACAGCTCCATCGATCTCGCGACGTCTTCAGAACGAAGCCAGCTGGTCAACCTGCTGCAAAAGTTTCGCACTTCTTTTGACAGCCACGCTTCTGGCCTCAGTCGCACATCAAACATATCTCACAAGATTGACACAGGAAGCCATACGCCTCTACGGCAGCGTTCCTACCGAGTCTCAGCGTCGGAGCGCCGTGTTATTGACGAACAGGTTGCTGACATGCTCCAGCGGGGTATTGTACAGCCTTCTAACAGTCCCTGGGGCTCACCGGTCGTTCATGTTAAGAAGGTCGACTCCATTCGGTTCTGTGTCGAGTACCGACGCTTAAACAAGATCACCCGTAAGGACATTTACCCGTTACCGCGAATAGACGACGCCCTTGACTGTTTTCAGGGAGTAGAATACTTGTCTTCGCTGGATTTACGGTCTGGATACTTGCAAGTTCCTATGGAAGCATCTGATCGACCGAAAACAGCATTTATCACACCTGAAGGATTCTACGAATTTACCGTTATGCCTTTCGGCCTTTGTAATGCTCCAGCCACTTTTGAAAGAATGATGGACACTATTTTACGAGGCCTCAAGCGGAACACATGTTTATGCTACCTCGATGACGTAGTTGTCTTTTCCACCGATTTCGACACCCATTTAAATCGTCTCGAGCACGTCCTCACATGCATCACCGACGCCGGCCTTGAACTCAACCTCAAGAAGTGTCGTTTTGGTGCCCGGCAGCTCACCATTCTTGGCCACGTCGTATCGCGGGACGGCATACTTCCCGACCCCGCCAAGCTTCGAGCAGTCGCCGATTTTCCGAAGCCAAGGAACCTAAAGGAACTTAGAAGTTTTGTCGGCTTGTCGTCATACTTCCGACGCTTTATTTGAAATTTTGCTTCCAAATGTGCGCCCCTTACGCACTTTCTCAGCGGCGACAAGGACCTTTCCACCTGGTCACCAGCATGCGACGATGCGTTCACCAAATTACGCCACCTGCTAACTTCACCACCCATCCTCCGCAACTACGATCCTGCCGCTCCCACGGAGGTTCATACTGATGTCAATGGTGTTGGACTACTTGGCGCTGTGCTCGCGCAACGAAAGGCAGGGTTTGATGAATATGTCGTCACCTACGCAAGCCGAACTTTGACGAAAGCCGAGGCTAACTACTCCGTGACCGAGAAAGAGTGTTTAGCTGTTATTTGGGCCCTTGGAAAATTTCGCCCCTACCTGTATGGTCACGCATTCGACGTCGTCACTGACGACCACGCCCTTTGTTGGCTATCCACACTTAAAGACCCTTCCGGACGACTTGGTCGCTAGGCACTCAAACTTCAGGAATACGACATCCGCGTTATTTACAGATCCGGTCGTAAGCAAACGGACGCCGACGCCCTTTCTCGCTCACCCATATCGGATGAAGGTGTTCGTCTCTCTTCCCTCGAGCCTGCACTTGCGTCATCCGCCTTGCGCAACATGACAATGGAACAACGAAAGGATCCCTGGATCGGTGGCTTCATTAGTATTCTTTCTGGTCCTCTCACTCCTTCGCCGTCTCGCGCTCTCCGCCGCCAGGCTAGCAACTTTTGCCTAAGGGATGATCTTTTTTATCGATACCTTTCCGACAGTCGCAACTGTCTCCTTGCGATACCCCGCCATCTTCGAGCTGTTATCTGCAAAGATTTTCACGCTGACCCACAGTGCGCCAACGCAGGCCTCTTCAAGACATACGCTAGGCTTCGACTCAGATTTTATTGGCGTGACATGTATAACTACGTGCGGAAATTCATTCGCTCGTGTGCTCAGTGCCAACGACAAAAGTTACCTCCCGGGCAAGTCTACCCGTCACGACCTCTTCTTTGTCCTAGTCGACCTGTAGCGTCATCATCATCGCCATTCACCATCATCGTCATTTTTCTAGCCACCGTGCTGCGCCTCTCGTGCAGCTGATGCGACAGCTCGAGGCGCGAGCTGTGGAGATCGAGCTCACGTGCCTGGAGGTTTGGACGTGGCAGCCGCCGCCGCTCCGCTTCAGCAAATCAACCTGGATAATAAAGTGGCGAGAGAACGACACGACCACGTTGGCCGCCGTCCCGTCTTTCTCTCTCGCTACATTGGTGACTACGGACACACGAACAAGCGACCGGCGCTGCACTACTGCCACCGAGCTACGCGCCATGCTCCAGTCAGCACAAGCATATGGCAGCCTCAATTCGACCCGCCACTGCCCCCGTTCCGGACCTCTCGCCTAGAGTCGTGGTTCGAGGAGTTTGCGGCGGCCTTGTATCACAACGGCATCTGGATCCAAGAGCTCATGTACGAGGTATTGGAATACCATCTTCCACATGACCTCAAACACCACCTCACATACTTCTCCTGGAGCCCTCGCCCGTACAATCACTTGCGAGATGCCGTGCTCAAGTTTTACAGCCTTAAACATGCTCCTCCTCCCAAAAATGACACAACTGCACCTGGCTCATCACCTTCCAGGACGCCTTTCGCCCCAAAGCCAGTCCAGACCATTCCCCTGCCGCCAACTGGCCACATAGATTCGACACCGGCCGCTGCCCCGTGCACCGTCGCATTCGCTGCAGAGACTTGGTCGGCTGAACTGTCTGTCCCGGGCGATTCGACGACCTCAGCTGGGCCAGCTGACCTTCCTGCAGACTCCCCGCCTTTCCCGGCACCTGTGGAGGCCCGCGACACCACTCACACTATGGACTCAGAGCCCGCTGTGACACTGCACGCCATCAGTTTCCCCTGCACACCGGTGCCTGCTGTTGAAAACCTCGTGGACTGCCAGCAGCTACTAACATCATCCTCGATGTATCCTACAGAAGTTCAAGCCCCTGAGCATGCACGGCTGAACGTGCATGATGCTGTGATGATGTCGGGAAATCCCGATGGCCGCACGCCTGGCTCACCACAGGTGGAGCACACCGTGCATGCCCCAACAGATGTGCAGTTAAACCATCCGCCTACCACTACGTACGCGTGCTTGAGCATTTCAACGCCCTCGACGGCCCATGACAACCGTGACGCCACATACCCGCCGCGCGATCTCGCATCACCAAACGTCGGTTCTAGCTCGAACAACGCGACGACTCATCGGCGTACGCCTACGCGTTACACGTCGTCAAAGGTCGGAAAAAGCAATCTATCAGAGCCCTCTGAGCCGGCTCGTTATCACTGTAAACCATGTCGCACTTGTAAACCATGTGCAGTTAAACCATCCGCCTACCACTACGTACGCGTGCTTGAGCATTTCAACGCCCTCGACGGCCCATGACAACCGTGACGCCACATACCCGCCGCGCGATCTCGCATCACCAAACGTCGGTTCTAGCTCGAACAACGCGACGACTCATCGGCGTACGCCTACGCGTTACACGTCGTCAAAGGTCGGAAAAAGCAATCTATCAGAGCCCTCTGAGCCGGCTCGTTATCACTGTAAACCATGTCGCACTTCATCGGTCCAAAGCGCACCGTTTCCAACTTATCTGCACCCTACTCGGCCGACCAGGCGGCCGCCGCAGCCGGTAATGTGCCACCGGAAGCGACGGTACCAGCACGGTAAACACACTACCAGGGTTGACCGCACTCCCTGTCGACGTTCCCACCAGCTCCAACAAGGAAGTAACACTAGACCCTCTGGACTGGCCGTACTACGCTCATGCTACAGTCCATCTTTTAAGCATCAGTGTCCGAGTGCGCGCGACAATCGACCGCACCGAAACGGCCCGTGTGTGTTCTCGGTGCTTGACCATTTTTCACCTTGTCGTTGGTACTCGCTATCGACAAAAGTGTCCCTTCATCACGACCCTCGCCCGCTCCTTCCAACAGCGTGCCTGCGTAGCCACCCTCGTCCGCTGCGCCATTCCCAGTGTCGCCCGCCAGAGACCCACTGGTTGCCGATTGTCCCTTCCAGTTGACGACCTGGACTGCTCACGGACCCCGTTTCGTTTTGCAAACCTAACTCGCTTGTATATATGCTCTCATTATTTTCATTCCGGCTTCATTTCTGCGGGGGGGGGGGGAGAGTAATCTGTAGCGTCATCATCATCGCCATTCACCATCATCGTCATTTTTCTAGCCACCGCGCTGCGCCTCTCGTGCAGCTGATGCGACAGCTCGAGGCGCGAGCTGTGGAGATCGAGCTCACGTGCGTGGCAGTTTGGACGTGGCAGCCGCCGCCGCTCCGCTTCAGCAAATCAACCTGGATAATAAAGTGGCGAGAGAACGACACGACCACGTTGGCCGCCGTCCCGTCTTCCTCTCTCGCTACAGACCTTTTGATCGCGTCGGAATTGACATTTACGGACCACTACCCTCGACTCTAGCTGGTAATCGCTGGATTATTGTTGCGATAGACCATCTGACACGCTATGCCGAAATAGCCGCGCTACCGACTGCCACAGCCCGTGACGTTGGAAAGTTTCTGTTGCAACGTTTCGTTCTGCGTCATGGTGCCCCTCGCGAGCTCTTAAGTGACAGAGGCCGTGCCTTCCTTTCTGACGCCTTGAAGGCATTACTCAACGAATGCCGAATCGTGCACCGCACAACTACAGCGTACCACCCTCAAACGAATCGCATGACGGAGTGCTTCAACCGTACTCTTGGCAATATGCTGTCAATGTACGTCGCCTCTGATCATTCAAATTGGGACCAAGTTGTCCCGTTCGTCACCTACTCGTATAATACTGCCATACAAGCTACTACTGAGTTTTCGCTGTACTTTCTTCCACACGGACAAGAACCTTCCAATACAGTAGACACTATTCTTACATATAAACCTGATGAGTCCGAAAGTACAACTCTGCCCGAAGCTGCCCGACATGCTGAAGAATGCCGCCAGCTTGCCCACTCTTTTTCTACCGAGGACCAGTGGCAGCAGCAATCCCGCCAGACTGGGGACCATTCGGCTCCAAACTGTCCACGTGGTTCATTGGTATGGCTTCGGGCACCTGCTACCCCACCTGGCCGCTCCGCAAAACATCTTCCCAAATACCTCGGGCCATACCGCCTTGTAGAGCAAACGTAACTCGTCAACTATATCGTGGAACCCATCATCCCATCCACAGACCTACGCTACCGCGGCCGCGACACTGTCCCCATCTCTCGCCTCAGGCCATACTATGACCCATTAGTCGTTTCTTCTCCCTAATCCAACAGGATGACACCTTTTTCTGCGGAGGGAGATTGTAGTGAAGAAGAGGAGCCTTAGCGGCATTTCTCGACGCCTCAGGGGCATCGCCATCAGCATAAGCTCGGGCTTGCTGCGCTTGGCCGGACGCTGCTGACTGCTCCGCCTTCTGCGTCCTGCTCTGCAAATAAACCCCGTTACAATATATATATATATATATATATATATATATATATATATATATATATATATATATATATATATATATAGACAGACAGATAGATAGATAGATAAATGGAGCAAGCTCCACCATCATTCACCTCGTGGATATGGCGTAATTTCATACAGCGTTTGTCATGTATTTGATGATCGGCTGGCCAGCATTCACGGAGGTTTCACAGTTTACCGAGGTACCTCCGTGGCTTCGCCCACTCGTCATCGTTCACCCGTAGATATGCTGTGCTTTTCTTTACTTCTTTTTTTACATCACTCGTGCTGAAACCTAAACTGAACTCACGATAAATCGGGAGGTCTCCTCGCCAAATTTCGAAGATGCCAACGGTTCATTGTCGCGTTTTAGTAGACATGTAAGGGCTTTAAAAAAGAGGAAGGTAAAAAAAAAACGTAGAAGTTGTTGCAACTCTCTCCCAGCCTCGCATTGGCTCCCACAATGTGTGGGATCTACCGAAATTTTTTCCATATATTAATAAAGAATAACGAAAGAGGGCGTTATTCCAAACAGGAGTTGGTTTCCAGCATGTATTGTACATCAGAGCCAACCAGGGAGGCCATGTGGGCTAATAATAACTCGAGAATATGTTGTCTTCAGTGATACTATGTACATGGCATCACAGTGAAAATAAATTGGGATATTCTCTCCTCAATTTCGGAAAACCAACGCACTGGCATGCCGCAAAAAAGACCGAACATATATTCACATTGGGATGCGAGCTAATACACATACATCTGGGTTGCTTTCCTGAGATTGAAAACAAGTGCTCTTCCTTTTCCCAGAGGGGAAATGGTGGTGGGAAGGGTTGTTGCAAACTCGCCAATAGCATTTTCTCTGCTACCGCATCTTGTTTCCCAGGGATTGAGTGCACACACGATGCATGCTTCTGACTTGTTTCTTTATTTGCCCATTATTTTATTCTTCCTAGGCCGTGTCGTTTTTGTGTGTTTCTTCAGTACTGATATCATGATGATGATACAGACGGATCCACTATTACCTATAGCTTCCCACGTGTTTTCCTATATAAATAAATAAAAAAGCACCAACGGTCGCTACACACGCGACGAGCTTTCGAGAAACTTCTCGAAGTTGTACAGGGAAAGTTTGAAAAGAAGCCGACTCAAAACGAAGTGTCACTGCGCAGCTGCCACCGCTTGACTTTTTTTTTCTATCCTCACGTAATGCGGGAACTGTTCTGGTTTCTTATTCTTGTCCATTTGTATTTGCTTATATGGTTGAAAAATAACGCTATTCCTTGCTAGAACCAACAAACAAACTGTCACTCTTTCGTACTCGCGCGCAACATGGACGCGCGCACAAAGCACGCGTTGTTAGAGTTACTGTGTTTCAACACGGTAGCATTAAAAGGCTCGCGTCCTTTAAATTCCGGTGCCGGAGTCAGCGGCGGTGTCTGGGAGCGAGAGATCGGCGTTTTTCACGAGTGAAAGAAAAAAATCTGATTTACGTAAACAATAGAAGGTTCGAGCAGATGACTTCCGCGTGTTAGTCAGATGCGTTAGCCTGTGCCTTTAAGTGAAAACATCAGCGCGATTCAAGAAAGACTCCGCCAGGGCTTGTTCCGTGTATTTTTTACGGTAGATCTTGGTTTGCGCTGAAGTTTCCACTCTAAATGCTATCTACCCGGGCTGTAGGGAGAAAATTTTTTTTTTCAGTGGATGCGTCACTTCTATGTACCAACTAGGCAAAACAGAGGATTTACTGAAACATGCTTGTGCCGCCTACGGCTTCGCACGCCTTTGAAGTGGTCAGCAAGTTGCGCTCTGTCTCTCCATGTGGTTATGTGCCCCAAGAATTGGGCAAGCAACACTATATATATATCGTGTAAATGAGGTGGAAGTGTCAAAAGAAAACGAAAGCGAGAAAAAGTAAGACAGAGTAAGAAAGAAATAGAAAATAGAGAGAAACGGAAGAAATAAGAAGGACTATAGAATGAGCGAAGAAGAGTAAGAAACAGTTAAAGTGCGAAGAAATAAACAAGAAGAAGACATACCATGAAACACAGAGAAAGTGGAAAAATAAAGATGAACAAGTAAGGACGCTAAACACCACCTTTACTTGAGACTTGTCACCACGAAAACGTAGCTACCAGAGCTACCATAATTTTTCTTTCTTCTATAAGTGTACACTAATATATCAATTCACGATATAGCCCACGCGCAATTCGATACCGCGCTGCCTATGTACACATCCGACGATGCGAGACGGCCGGGAATGCTGTACCACATAATTAAGCAAATGGAAGTCCTATGACTTCGTGGATAGCTCTTGCGTTGGTCTCTTGAAAGGCGATCGTTAACATCTGCCGTGTATGGTAGACGCTTTTTTTTTCACCCAAAAAGCAGTAACGGGATGTTGTTGTTCGTGGTCAGCCTGTTCTGCGCGAACATAGTTCTCATTCACAAGAAAATGCTTCTCTCTTGAATTGCTCGTAACACAATATTCTAGCCTATCTTGTTGCACATGCTGTTGACGAGGGCGACCATCCGATGGATAAGTGCACACTTATGACCGAAGAAACTTAATTCGAAAAGGCTTTCGTTCCCACAATTTTTTATTGCCAGCTGTTTACGCTATTGACTGTAGCAACATAATCAATGGTTGGCATTTGTGTAGTTACAAATAATTAAAGTCACGTGGTCTCATATGCATTCACCTAAGACGACACGAAAGCGAAAACCAGATTCATTCGTTTTTCATTCGCCCTACCGCCACTCCCTAAACTGTTCTCAACTCGACGTTGTTTTGCAGCGTATGCTGAGTGGGTCGGCGGCGCTCGACCAAGCGAGGATACTATGTGATGACGTCAGCATTTGACGGCACAGTGACGTAATTATGAAGTCATCATATGCTGATTTTTTGCATCACGCATGTTGACCACGACGGTCAATTCGACGTCTGATGGGGCATCAAAGTATCTAATCTAAAGACATCAAAGGCATCAAAAAGCATCAAAGGTGGTAGAACACCCAACAAAGCGTATGGTAGGGAAGAACTAGGAAAAGAAGTAAACGACACACACACATAACAGCGAAGAACGCAAACAAACAACAAAACCGACCGACAACTTCACCTACGCACCAACGGAGAGACATAACAAGTGACAGTTTGACGGACGGATGGACGCACCAACCAAAAATAGACATCGTGAAATAAACGAAGAAACAAATAAGAAACAAGCAGTGAAATACCTCGTTTTCAAGGCTGAAAACAAACGATTATGAGAAATAAAATGAAACAGTAGGTGAAAATTTCGTTTTTGAAGTCTCTGAATTGCAAACTACGGAGTGAAAGTATACTAGTTCACGCTTTCCTCACAATTTCTTATTCCGCTCGTATTGCTCTCGTGAGCATGTGTCCGTACAAAAGAGCACGAAAAAATATCTTGCGCTTAGATATATCACATGAAAGAATCAATAACAACGACAACAAACATACTGCAAAGCTGACAGAACAGGAAAGTGATACCCGGCTTCAATGAAGTGCCTTGACTCATTGAAAAGTTTTGCCCAGGGGTGGGCATTCAAGTATGTCCTCGCTACATATGTTGAAAAAGATTCCTCGACAATGCGCGCTCGAGAAAAGAAACTGAAAAAAAAGGAGACAGTAAAACTTCCTTGTCTCTCTTTTCGGCAGCCACGATCTTAAAGCAACGACAGCCGCTGCACAGCCAGCCCTCTGCAGAATTTCATCGCTGTATATTGAAGCAGCAGTATACAGTGTATAAGTTGCCACTGTGGCGCGTTGTTTATGGCGCTCCAAAGCGATCGAGGGAACTGAGAGCACTCGATGATATAATGGAGCCCAACTGCTTTGTTACACAATCGGGAAAACGAGACATGAAGTAGGAAAAGAAAAAAAAACTTGAGGAGAAGGAGAACAGATGGAATGAAAGAACGAACTCGTCGGACAGCGTGTGTGTGAAAACAGCGTAGGGTGCAGAGATTAAAAGAGGCTGTGTAGTAACTCACGAAGCAAGAGGGCATAAAAGAAAAAAAAGGAATGTCATACAAGAGAGGAAAGCGAATCCCACCGGTCAGATCCGGTCGAAAGCTCGGTGACACATAAAATAGGAACGCCGGACGCTCATGGTGTGGCTTCCTTATCGCAATCTGGAAATGGCGCGACATTGAAAGAGTGTGGAAACGTTTGGCGGGGGATGGCTGATGATGCGAAATAAATGTACGAAATGTTGAGCTGCGCAAAGAGGTGTGTGGCACGAGGTGGGAAGGCACAGTTGTGGAGAGGTGTGAGATGAGGGGCGAGGTTGGGAGGGGGGGGGGTTGTGATCGCTTGTCTAATCGCCTCCCCCCACCCCCACCCCCACCCCAGTGACCTCCTCCCATCTCGGCGCTTGCACCGTCGACGCTTAGGTCAAACGGAGTTATTTCCCCAGGAATGCACCTCCGGCAGCGATAAAAACGGGCAGAGCTTTCCGTTTTTCGTTGTAACTTCGCTCCATTGTACTCTGCTATATCTCGTTCAACGTTGTGAACGACGTAATAGCTGTTACGCAGTATAAGAACGACAGATAATGGAGTTCGAGATAAAAGGACGGGAGAGGGCGTTAAGAGACGCCATGAGAAAACGGAAGCAAAAAGAACGAGAGGTCCCGGCCGGCTGCTGTGAAGTGACTAAGGGTGAATATCCACCACCCTTTCCGGTCCTCTTAATATCCTGGCACGAACTTCCTTGTTGTCTGGTTGTGTGACCAACTCAACATATTCTAGCATTGAGTCACCACAAAGAAAGAGATTGTACTGTTGTAGTCACGAGTTCTTGAAAGGAAAAAAAAAGCGAGACGAGAGTTTCTTCATGTTGTTTAGATTGTAGGTTTGTTTGTTATTATAGCTTGGAATTATTTTCTCGTGAGAGATGAATGAGGCCGAGAAATGTTGTTTTGTGTGATTCTGTGATACGGCTATATCTGTCTAAGAGACCTCGGAAGCGACGCTGGCGCCGTCTAGTCGTCGACGAGCCTGTCTCGCGTGCGAACGCACACGTACGTGCCTTTCACACTGGATCATCAACGTCTGGCGCGACGGACTCTTGACGTACATCCCTACGTCACGAGCTGTCATGTTATACGATTGCGGATGTCAACTGCGGGAGCGTGTCAAGAGGTCCTCGATGAATGCGCGGCCTCGGGCACGTCTAGTCTTGTATCTGCTACGCGAGATGTTGACGATACCACGCCACACGGTTTCCGCGTCGCATGTTTTTCTGGCGCGCAGCTTGGGAATCGGGCGACGAGGAATACAAACGCATGGCAACGCAATATTTGCTTTTGCGGCCGCGAAATGGCTGTCTGAAGCTTATAGTCACTGCCGGACCTTTATTGTTCGTGCTTCTGCAAATCCATGCCCACGTGTAATTGCTTCGTAATAGCGAACTAAAGGGAAATCTGATGTTAGTGTCTATGTCAACCGAAAGCCAACATGGGAATGGTGGGGAGCTCATGGATTTGCCTATGCTTCCTTCTTTAGGCTCTGGGTCACCTGCAGCCGCCTTTTCGCGAGACGAGGTTCTGCAAAGCATTCAGGAGTCCCACTACACCGAACTGACCCTTTAGTCAGACCAATTAATGCCAGCTGATGAGGTTAGCAATGAGGTCTTACATTATCCGCAACAAAATAATAATCACTACAAGTACGTAGACAGGGAAAAACCGCGTGAACGATCGCAGCGTGACCACTCGCGGTGATAAACAGTGTGGGACAATATATGCTCACACCTATAGCTTCTCGACACACAATGTTACTCTCCGTTCCTATCATTCTTATTTTTCACTACAACAAGCAAATGCAGATTTGATTGATTTGTGGGGTTTAACGTCCCAAAACCACGATATGATTATGAGAGACGCCGTAGTGGAGGGCTCCGGAAATTTTGACCACCTGGGGTTCTTTAACGTGCACCCAAATCTGAGCACACGGGCCTACAACATTTCCGCCTCCATCGGAAATGCAGCCGCCGCAGCCGGGATTCGAACCCGCGCCCTGCGGGTCAGCAGCCGAGTACCTTAGCCACTAGACCACCGCGGCGGGGCGAAGCAATTGCAGACAACTTTGGATTTACACTTGCTGATTAAATCGCACTCGCACAGTGGTCTACCAGGTTCTTGTTGAAGCACATCACAAAATAAAGGGCGACAGTTTTAGAAAGGTGTTGGTCTTGGTTTCGCGTCCCAAATACAATATATTTTTATGGAACAGCAAGGCCCCGTTGTAAAACCACGCTAGGGTTGACTTCGCAGCTTCGTGCTACGTACTAATCGCTAGATAACACTGTGTGCTGGTGTATTTCTTTTGTACTTCTGTTTTTCGCGCACCTAAGCCACGATAACGATTTTGTTCTATCATTGAGCTTACCTTTAGAAGCAAAGCCCACCGTATCCTCATCGGTGAATTCAGGGGCCGAGTGATATCGGTCGTTTCCCCCGGAGATGTTGGCCCGCAGTTTATCATTCGGCTTGCTATTCTGGGTATCATGTGATGACTACGACGTGTACAATGATCCAATATACAGGAAAATAATAGGTACAGTTGCGTCCACGTCTGCGTAGAGCGCGCGAGCAGCCGCCCTCACTCTGCGGGGCGACACCTTGCGGCAGTTGCGGGCTCTGGCACGATGTGCCCAGGAGCAGGCGCGTTATCAGACTACACAGGTCATCTTCTGGAATCGAGATGCCGAAAGTGCCCCTTGGGAGCATGCGTCTTGGATTAAACAAGCGCACCTTCCAGCGTTGTCACTCGTGCAAAGCAGGCCAGCATGTCTATTCGGCCGCGCATGCTCCTGGGCACGATACGTCAGAGCCCCCAACTGCCGCAAGGTGTCGCCCCGCAGAACGAGGGTGGCTGTTAGCAAGCTATACGCAGACGTGGACGAGGCTGTAAATTCACATACCCACGTAAGCACACAAAAAAAGTAAGAAACTTTGAAAGGAGGCAACATCTTTATTCATGTTCGATACAACCATGAACACGACAACCCAAATGAACACTTTATCGCTTTCCCTTATGATACACGATACTCGTCGCTGCATCTTTATAGCGCAGTAATTATTGTAAACCTTTATGTACAAAACATCAAGGACAAATGAAAGGTATGGTTACTGCAAACATTAGATGAAATAGACAAAAAGAAGGATGAGTACGTTTACGACATTGAAGAGGCTTTCAGTGACATGAAAAAAAAAGGATCAAAATTTAAGCACTATGTTTATAGATATGAGCAACGTTATTCTTACGACACAAGTGATATAGCATATCTATAACTTTGGTACAGTCGTCATCATGTACACTCCTGCCCATAAGTAACACTGATATTCCCCGCTGTACCTGCCAAATCGCCACAATGAAATGTGAAGAGATATTGTGTTTGATACAAGAACGGGTCTACCGCACAATTTATTGGCACGCGTTTAACACAGTTCAAAGAAAACATGTCTTGAGGCAAATATACAGCACAACCCTTTCTTGTTCTAAAAGACAGGCGTAAGTAGTGAGTGAACGAACGTGATTAGAAGATTTCATCTACTCCGTCAGGAAAATTCGATCTTCGCCACGTGATAAGCAGAAACGAAGGAGAGAAATGATAAGCGCCGCTCTGCAGTGCTTCATTATCTGACGTTTGTTTTCGCAGCATATGTCTCATCCGCTTAGAAATCACCGTCGTGCCTCGTTACGAAGAGTTCGGGGACGCGATCCCCAGAGGAGTCAATTTATTCAGAAACAAAAAAAAAAGAAGAAAACAAGCGCAACAGTGCTCGCATCGAAACGTCAATCAACTCTCGATCGTTTCGATGCGTTGCTGATGGGGAGCTGCACAATAACACGACGACTGCGTTTGCTCGATTCGACTCGATCCAGCTCTTATACCATATTCCGAGCACGCAGTCGATGCGATTCACGAAATTCATGGCATAACCGTAACGACGCCGTTGCGTGTTCTCTATCAGTGACTCACATAAAAGACAGCGCCCTCGTTATTGGCGCTGTTTTTATGCGAATCATTGATAGCGAACACGCACCATGATTCACATAAAAACAGTGCCCTCGTAATCGGCGCTGTTTTTTTATGTGAATCATGTCGTACCGACTCGCCCAAGCAACCACGTCGGCCGCTATCAATGACAACGAAAGATTTTAAATAATAATAAAAAGCAAATTCACGCACGCAGAATAAAGTCGACGTGCTTACGCATTCCTTTAACGTTCGTTATTTATACACAGAGACTATATGTATCTACATAATCTATACGAAAAGATTTGCCCCTTTTCCCCCACTCCCCCCCCCCCCCTTCCAAAAAAAAAAAGACTTAGGTCAATCGGTCAACCAGTCAATCAGTGGCTCATGGAAACTTACGAGGTTGGTATTTCAAATACACAACAACAACACACGCTATAGAGAACGGGAAGGTGGCGAGCATCGATCTCTGTCGACGTTTCGAGCACGTCACTTAGTTCTGAAGAAGCATTATAAAAATTTTTGATGAAGGATGCCGAAGAAGTTTATTTCGTACATTGTACGTTAGTACAAGCCACCGTTCGAGTCATGCGCGCTCGTTGTTATTGCGAAAGCGGCCTCCCGTTCATAAGGAATCCTGTTAGGAATCCTACGTAAACACTAGTAAACCACTGCGATCGTCTTGCGGTTGCGGAGTTCGACTAATGACTACAGGTACCGGGATCAAATCCAATTCGGTGGATACGAAAATGGTTGAAGCCTTGTGTGCTTAGATTTTGGTGCACGTTAAAAAAAAAACACCAAATAGCCAAAGTTACGACGCCTTACATTACAAGGTCCCTCATAATCCCATCGTGGTTTTTGGGACGCAGAAAACTCCAGATACATTATTATTATTATTATTATTATTATTATTATTATTATTATTATTATTATTATTATTATTATTATTATTTAAACACAAATGTGCACGCGTGATGTTAAATGAGAATATGATACAGATATCATAAACACTCGGGATAAAAAAAATTTGTTCGCCTTCTCTCAACTGGGTTGAATACGATGGTGTATGGAAGTTCATGAGGAATGATTCTGGTTTGTTCGTGCGGAGATCAAGGCGTACATGTCGAGGTTTTGTCACCGCAAGCTCTTAGTCATTCATACGCAGACACACGAAGTAAAATGAGCCCGCTGTTGAATTCCGTTATCCCACAAATGTACCGCGCTAAATTTTTCGAATGCGCCTCGTATAAGTGTGGTTATGTCACGAGACATGTGCTCTCTCTTCGCTGCCGTCGTAAATAGTTTGCACGAAACTATAGCGCATACAATTTAACAATTTTGGAGAGGCCCGGCTTGGATGATTGATGCGTGGCTGCTGATCGCTTACGCGAGTAGTGAAATAGCCCCACTCATGCACGCACTTCATGTTCTTTGAATGCGGAACTACCGACCACCCGGTCTCGTGACGTCATTCTGGATACATGCGCTCATTGGTGCCGACTCGTTTGAGTCTTTTTGATGAGGAAATGTCGATGGTCGAAGAGGGATGTGCTATCCGAAAGTTACGTCGTCGTGCGTTTTGACATCAATCATTTTCTATACTGTTGTTTTTCTTCTACCGTACTGGCCGTTAATACCGATTCAGAGACGCACGGCGCCGGCACGTGGCGGCACCTCGTGGGTGAGCGTGGCACTTAACACGACAGGACAGGTGGCATCGAGCGGCTATATCAATGTTGACATAGATGATAAATGATAGGGAGCGTTTTTGTTTTTACTAATTTCTGACACGAAACTGCAAATATCTCGCAGGCAGGACGCCATAAAAGAGTAATTACCTAACATTTTCGCAGAAGCCTCCGCTGTATATGGAGGCGCGTCTTCGGACTAAGTTCATGAAACGTTGCAAGGTACCTTTTAAGACGCCAATCCACATTCCCCCCCCCCCCCCCTTTTTTTTTGTGCTGCCCTCTTTCGTGTATATAAAGGGACGGAGCTTTACAGGTTGATCCAGGACAACCGAGATCGCCAGAACGAAATCCTCTGAATTTTAAAGGTGTGCGGAGGCCCTATACCACAGTGTTTTGTGACTTTACTGCTTTGAAAACAGCGCTTACGCAGTAAAAGCGTAAAAAAAAGGTGGATCATTCATTCCCGGTTGCGTTCCTATTCTGGACAGCCTAATAGATAGCCTTCACTGAGAGCTTATAAAACAACATCAAGCCCAAGTCGTTCGAGTAATGGAACGCATTTGGATGACGTCTGTGCGACATGACGCCGCCTCGCTTCGACAAGAGGAAAAGCAACCTCTCCTTATATACATTCAATAAAACAAAAGCTTACAAAAAGAGAGTAACTGTTATTTCTCTAACATCACTCAAGTTTATATCTATGAGAAATTGAACGTAGCTTACACAGAGCACGTAGAGAAGCGTCTGATTTTGTGCAGACGACGATATTGGTGAAATCCGCGCTGTCGAACATTCCGCTCAGCCGCCATCTTGTTCGGACAGCAAAGTAAGCGTCACCGCATTTGTATGCGATGCTCTCATCGCGAAGATGTTAATTAATCCAGCTACGTGACAACTGGAATGAGACTTAAGATGGCCGCTTTCACCGTTTACGGTGAGTATTGGAACACGGCTCTTGATTGACAAAGGAAAGGAAGTACGCCGACCAGATAAAAGTTTAAAAGAAACTACCTCTTGCCTTCCGTACGGAAGCCTTATTCAAAATGTGGTCACATAACTATAGACGTGTCTCTTATGTGAATTTCAGCACGTGACCGAAGCATCTCGCATAGGACGAGGAAACGTTTCCATCACTTCCACTCAGCGTTTGCCATGTATAGTCTCGAGCGACTAGATATACAAGCGTGATTTCCAGTGTCTCACCTTCCCAACAATACTCGCATTTATTGAGTAAGCGGTGTGATAAATCATAACTGCATGCTCGGCCATACCGTTAGACGCCACTTTCTTCCTTTTCCACATCGTGCTGAACCTAACGCATGCGCCGTCCAACGTTACAGGTCTCCGCAGTGTAAATACTTTCGCTACACGCACATGGGGTCTTGACACAGCACGGGGAATCTTATTTCGGTATCTTGTCTTGCCCATTTTCAAGTACCTGCCCTAACATGCGTGCAGGCATGTTGGGAATCTCAACGTCATTGCTACGTAATACGCTGAATGAAGTCTTACGTATCACGGGCATGTAGGGAGAACATGAGTGCGTTTATCCTGTCTGACGCAATCAGGCTCGGAGGCGGCAGAGAAACGATGTTCCACCGAGTTAATCAACGCTGGTGGGTAACAGCACGTGAAAGGTCCTCCCGACTTGTCTTCACATCAGCGGTCAAGTCATCTGCATTCGTGTAAATGCGATTCGCACGACCTAACTTTTCTTTCAAACTTTTGTTAGGTCGGTGTACTTCCTTTCCTTCGACATGTTTCATCCCGTCTAGACGGATCTCCATGGAACTCTCGATTTCACATTGCTCGATTCAACAGCGTTCCGCACTGATGGACTTGAGCGCCATCGCCGTGATAGCTGCGGCGAGCAGTAGTGGCCACCGGCGCTTCGCCTTAGTTTGGCGGTTTGCCGAAGAGGCGGCGCTGTCGTCGCAGCTTCCTCCGTGCGCGTAGTGTCCGCAGTGGTCCTCGATGAGCGGCCCCGAGATGCGCTGCATGTGGCGAGAGAAGAAGGCGCTCGCCCGGTCACCGCAGTCGCGCTCCACGTGGAAGTTCTTGCACTCCACGAACTCGCTGAAAGCGCTGCGCCCCACCCACGTCGAAGCATTCCGTGGCAGCCGGTGGTCCGTACAGAGAGGATAGGAAAATGAAGTATATTAGAAAAGGTACTAACGCATTGTGGAGAAATTTTCTGACGGAAACTCTCAGTTGTACGAATTCTCAGACAACATTAAGGGGCAGCAGGAAACCATATCCAATGATTTCCGACAGTAGCAAACACACGCCAACATTAGCTAAAGGTTAGTCAACACCAGCCAACCTTGAATGGCAGTCAGCGAATTGATTGCAAACATTACCCAGCGTCAGACAGTGTTGGTGATATACTTGCACGGGAATCTTATCATTAGTTTAATGTCCATGACGGTTTCGTAACAGAAAGTTTTTTATACGTATAGTGCCAACTTCAAGCTTATATTTCATCCTGAATATTGTAGTCTTATAGAATAGCTGTGATGCTTTATTTCACATCACTGGCAGTTTTTTTTGTTTTTTAGCTCCAGAAATAATATTTTAGGCAAAACCAACGACTACTACTAGAACTATGCTGCGACAGTATACTACTACTACTACTACTACTACTACTACTACTACTACTACTACTACTACTACTACTACTACTACTACTACTACTACTACTACTACTACTACTACCACCAACGACAACTACAATAACCATTACTACTGCTATGACTAAAGTACTACTACCACACAACAACAACAACAACAACAACTACTACTACTACTACTACTACTACTACTACTACTACTACTACTACTATTACTTCTACTGCTACTGGCAATTATAATAAATACTAATATCACTACTGTAATCCTACTACTCACGACAACTACAATAACCACTACTACTGCTATGGCTAAAGTACTACTACCACACAACAACTACTACTACTAGTAGTACTACTACTACCTCTACTACTACTGCTACTACTACTACTACTACTACTACTGCTACTACTACTACTACTACTAAATATTGGCCCTACATGCTAAAACGAATGCTACTACTACTATTAGAACTGCCGCTACTATTGTGTGAACTCGACTCCTCGTTTTCTTACCTAAATGCTAAAAAAAAAAGTCCGGCAGCATGTAACCACAATGTGCCCCTCACGTAAGGACATTTTCTTTATTCGCCCATTTCTGTTTCCTTCTCTTCGTCCGCCCCTTGTTTCTAATGATAGCATATGGAGTGATATAGGGGAATCTCTCTTACGTAATCGAAGATGTAATTAGGAGGCTAGATTATAACTCTTGACTATGCCATGTCTGCGAGAGCTATTGGGTAGCTTATACCGACCAGCAGGATCTCTTGAGGCCATGGTCCACGTCCTGCGCCTGGCTCACGGTCTTCGCAAGCTCCAGGGTGCGGCGGTAGGCAGGCGCACACTTCTCTTCGTCCAGCGTCACGTTGCGGTTGCAGCGGGCGTGCCGGAGGAAGTCTGCGCAAAAAGCAAACCACCCCCACTTTTGAAAGATCCGTCAGGACTATCGTCATCACTGCTATTCCATTCATGCCGCACTGCCAAGGCGTAAAAAAAAAGGACGGAGAATGGATTGCCTGCCCTTCTTATCTTGATGAAGTCACTAGTGGCTTGAGCACCGAGTGACTATCTTGTTTCTCTTCCAAGCAGTTCCATGGTCGACCGCAACCTTACGACTACAAAGTTATGCTGGCGAAGATTCATTGGAACGATGAATGCCACGCATAAAAAAACTGGATTACGAACAGATCAAAGCTTATCCAAGAACACTTTTTCTTCCTGATTATTTTTCAGACGAAACGGGAAAGGCTGTTGGACTTGCCTGGCCTTGTCGCTGAGCAAAGAAAGTCATTGTCACCAAATTAATGAGACAAACGTCACACATGCATAATACAGTGAAATCAGTTAGTACAAGCCCTGTGGCTTTTTTGTTGTTCTATGAATGGGAACACGTGAGTGCGTGGGCTGATACTGCCTCCCTTACCTTCATCTGGTGGCAAGCTAAACAACCTGTCGTGGGTGATGTATAACAACGGTCTGTAAGATTGCAACTACCTCTATCCTCTAGGTGATTACGCAAGAGGTCGGGTCAGCGGTGTGCAATCTGCTGTTTGTTAACTATGCTTGGCTTTTCAAAGTGGACTCACCAGCCTCCAGATCTCAACGTAACCGAAAACGTGTGGGGACACCTGAACAGCGCGCTGGTAGGTCGGTTCTTACACGCGCTCTCGGCAGACGACCGTGTGTGTGTAGAATAATGCTGAATGGTTTTGAGTACGATGTACCCTACTACGAGAGAGCACTTGGCTGTCCCAGTGAAAACAACTTGATAAGGGACACAGAATATGTAGTGGCGACCGTTGAGCTGTCATCGAGGAGGAGCGACAGCAACTCAGAAGGGACACGTCCCTGACGGCTGCTCTGTATGAATTTCTACCAACCAGAATATTAGCTGTTATGACCGCAAAGGGGGACAGCACTAAGTATCAACAAGTGCCGCGATGTGGTACTTTTTTTCTGTTGATTTAAAAAGCAAAGTGAAAATCGAGGCTTTTATTCAATTGCAATGAACATTGCAATGAAAATATCATTCAGTTGCAATGAAAATATCATTTTCACGTTTCATGCTCACGTCATTTAACGCTACTGATAAATACAAGTGAAAATCTTCAAAACGTACGAGACTTTTGCTCCTGCTTGCTACGTGGCACCGTCTTGCACTACCATCAAGACCCCAGCGGCAGTCACTGTGCATCCTCTTAAAGCATCGACAACGGACCTACTATAGTAATTTGCGTATTGGCAGGCAACGCGTTCTCGGCTAAGTGGCATTGGGCACCGAAGAGGGTTTTTTTTTCACAGCATTCGACGATAGATATCAAAACGGCAAACCCCCAACACTGAAAGCCCGCCTGTCTGCTCCACGGTCACCTTTAATCGATTTTAATTAGCCAAGGCGTAATGCGAGAAATCCAGGCGGCCGAGCTTCCTCGTTTCGCGCCCACTCGCGTGCCGAGCGCACAGTTTACAAGCAGCAGGCGACACGCCACCAGCAGCGCATGCAGTTTCCGCGGTCGCCCAGACAGTCAAAGCGCGCTTATACCGGCTCCTCTCGGTATATCCACATGCAGTACCGGCACAGTACTGCATGTGGAATAGCACAGAGGCCGCCGGCTTATGCAGGCTTACGTTGCGCTATGAGCGATTTTTTTTTCAAGAAGCTGCTCGCGCTTAGTTAAAAACAAGCAAACGAAATGAAATTAGATATAATTAGGAAAAGGGAAACCGGGCGGGGCAATCGCCTGCAAATTATGCAGGGCTAGATTTGCCGGCTACTTACAACAACCTAATCCTAAACCTGAATCCCGCTGACGCTATCTGCTTCTCTGCGTTTTCCAGCGCTTTCCCATGAAAGATAGCTTCAAGATAATGTGATATCAAGAGATAAAGTTAATCAAACTGCAGTATTACGGCAGGGAGCCTTCATACGGGCGCCAGGGCTGCTCGAGCTGGTCGTGCCGAAATCAAGCACGGGAATGGCGCCTGTGCCAGCGCTCGCAGAGGTACAGTGCGGCCGATCGTCGGTGCGAGTGGCTGAGTTATGTCGCGACTGCCTGCCGGGGTTCCTTCTTCGGGCACCCATTATCCAGCTCTTGTCTCCTATAATCAGTATAATCGTCCCTAAAAGGGAGGGGTTTAAAATATAGCAACTGGTGGCATGTCACTCATGACTGGATGCTTTGTTCGCCAGTAGATGATGCGAAAGGAGGGCTGTGGTGGCTGTCGTTCCCGCTGGAACGCGCTGCAAGCAGCCGCCGGAGCGCGCATGCAGGTCACACGCTCGCTTGTTACCTTTCATGAAATAATGGCAGTAAACATGAAGCTGTGTATGTGAGCCTGTTAAAGACAGTCACTGACACCCAGTTGTATACATTGATTCGCAAATGTACATGATTATAGTATAGAGCAAAAAAAAAGTAAACTGTACATCGTGATGTTTGCTTTCCAGCATTGACGAGCAGAATTCCAGCAAGTTCACTGCGAAACGACAAACTTCCTTTCCTCTACACGAAACACGAACGAAAATCAAGAATAACGGCGTTCCAGTTTCAAGCCACAACGTTTACTCTTAGCTTCGTTTTCTTGACCTGAACTATACCAACTGCCACCGCATAAGGAACTTATCATGGACGAAAAGAAACTTGCGTGAACTTGGTCGCACAGCGTAATCAATACCGCAAACAGAACATGTACGCGCCATACATATATAATGACTGTCCAAGCGTGTTCCTGGCCGAACTTCTCAGTCTGGTTACCAGGCAGACAATGGTCGACCTTCGGCTTTCGCTTTGATAGCCTGCAAATATCGTATTCTGGCATCCGCGAAATGGCCTTCGGGGTGGGCTGTGCTTTGCGTGGTGTTATCAATCCCTCGGTCTGCATTGTGCTTTACAGTTCCTTGTCGGGACATTACTAAATGTTGAGCCTTACGTTTACTCTCTAGTCTTCAAATGCAGGACGCCCGAGCACACGTGTGCAGGTGGTGATGATAAAGAATGCAGTTCATAGCACAGGAATAAAACGCATAAGCGAGGCATTACGACACCTTGTCATGTCTATTTTTTGGGCTCACAAATGTTAATAGGTGAAGAAAACTGAGCTTTGTTATAACAATAAAGGGCCCCCAAACAACTCCAAGCTTATAGTCGAGAGAGTTCCATGGTTTCTTTCTCGCCTTCACTACATTCCCTAAAAAGGCGATACCTCCTCCTCAGCATTTATTTATACATAGAACACGCGGAGAATGACGCCACTAAGTGTTGAACTTATCCGTACTTCTCACTTTTCGGCCTCTCGCTGTTATCTTTACTTGAGTAGTCGGAAACGCACAAAACGAAGTGAAATCAGTTGATCAGGTGCGATAGTCATGGGAGACAAGGCAGAATGGGTGTGCTTCTGGAAGGCAAATCCAGCTGCAGGAGAGAATTCAAAACTGAATTCTCTCTTATATGGACCAGTCGATAGCTTATCTTCTTATGAATGCACGTGAACAGACATCCTGCGTCACGAATTCTGCCTAAAAAACGGAAACTCCAAGAGAGAACAAAGCACTCATTCTTTGTACTTTAGGAGGTTGTTCAAGGACCCCTTAAGGTTTAAGGTAATCTATTATGGTTACGGATCGCTCCGTGTGAGCCTTGGTAAAGTTCCTTTTCTCGATTTTAAAAATAAACAAGACAAAGTTCACATCGTCTATGGCATTGACTTCAGGAAAACCAAGCATGCATGCCACCACCTGTCTGTCACAGAGAAAAGGCGATGTTCAAGCCATTATAATCTCCTAAAACACTATCTCAATAGACACAACAGTAATCGAATGAATCGGGCTGGTGACTCCTACAACCCGCGCACACAACCGGCCTTGCCATAGTAGGAAGGGTAATAAAGTAAGGAAGAGGGGAAATATGCTTTGGAGCTCGACCAACTGGACCTAGGATTGACTGGGGTGTGCGTTGAGCACGAACGCATACTGCTGGAGGTATGTGGAGCTTTAATAGCGAGCGTGCTCAGAGGCCATTTGGCATGACTTGTAGTATGTCATTAGTTTCCATTATACGTTTTTGCCCCTGCTGCGGAGCTTAATCATGTATGCCAATGTCTGTATGCTTCGATCGGGACAAATAGACAAGAACCGGAGTCGCAAAACGCACGTAGGGAACGGAGCCTCACCCCCTTTATCGTCTGGACAAATATTTGGAAGCACTGACATTTGGGCTCATTAGGGCACCATTGCGAAACTCTTTGAGCGAAACGAAACGCGGTGAAAGCAGAATCCGTACTGTGTACTATCCTGTCCACAACGTGTCTTCCGATACCGTGCGTTGTTTATCTCAGCCATTTCACAACGGCACACAGATATTTGCCTTACGGAGGGAACAAAAGAAAGCAAAAACCTCAGATAACAAAGTGGTTCTGCGGACATGTTGTGCAGAATCATGCGTGGGATGGCTTACACAGACTGCCAGCTCATGTAGATGTGCGGTCCGCAGTGCGGGTCGTTTAGTTCGCTATGCAGCAGGTTTGAGCTGCGATTCTGGATGATGACAAACCTTTTCCATAACTCTCCAAAAGAAATGTCCCTGCCTCGCGCGGCAGGAATATCGCGGAACCATCAGCCTGATTATGTCCAATACAGGGCAAAGGTCTTTCTCGTGTTCCGCCAATAAACATGGCTCTGTGCTTGCTGCTGCGAGCCACACTTCTAAATCACATCCGCCCACCTAACTTCCCGTCTCCCACTCACGTGTGTGCCTGCTCTTGGAATCAAGTCAATGATCATTAATGGCCAGCGGTTTTCCTGCCAACGCACTACGTGCCCCGCCCATCTCCATTTATTCTTCGCGATGGGTCCGCCTCGGTGGAACAGTGACTAGGGTGGTCGGCTGCTGATCCAAAGGTCGCGGATTCAATCTCAGCCGTAGCGGGCGCATATCGATGGCGGCGAAATGGTAGAGCCCCGAAAACTGTGCAATGTTAGCGCACGTTAATAAACACCAGATGGTCAAAATTTGCGGAGCCCCACACTATACGGCGTCTATCACGATCACATCGTCATTATGGGACATAATAATAATAATAATAATAATAATAATAATAATAATAATAATAATAATAATAATAATAATAATAATAATAATAATAATAATAATAATAATAATAATAATAATAATAATAATAATAATAATAATGTCATTATTTAGTCTTTAGTCTTTGCCTCCCGCAGGAAAAAAATTCTGTATTTTTTCTCCTGCAAAATAAACAATGTTGAATGTTGAATTATAATTAATATTGTTTCGGGTAGGAAGTCCTTAACACCTATTTGTTTCCTAACCTATACTCCTCTCTTTTCTTGTTTTTGTTTTTTAAAGATAAACGTATCACTTTCCTTTCCACTGCTCGCTGCGTCGTCCTTAATTTAAGGCCTATATACGCCTGCTGTTAACAACCTCCTCCTCCTCCTCTAACCCACGTTGGTGCAGTGGTTATAATGTGACGAACCACCGTGGGCGCAACCTACTCAATGCCATGCAAAAGGCCGGACTGCTCGTTATAAACACGGGTAGCTCTACTCTCGCGCGCAGTGGTGTGTCAGACAGTGCCATCGACCTGACTCTTGTGGGTGGTACGTGTAAATATGAGTGGCAGCATGCACCGGACTCTCAGGGCTCCGACCACTACCCCATCGTGGTCACAGCCCCCTCAGCTAACATCAGGTGCAATCGGGCCCTACAGTGTTGTGAAGTGGACGTGCTTCAGAGAACTGTGTGTTACAGTACCAGTCTCTGCGGACGAGTGCTACGACGCAGCTACCACCCGCTGCACCATGTCTGCGGGCACCCCCACACCAGACATCTTCCTCCTCAACCGTTGCGCCACTCGTCGCAGGGCGTAGATTGTGGCGGTGCGCTCGCAGAAGGCGAAAAATTGGCGTGCCTATAACTGTATTGATGTGGTGTGCCGCAGGCACGCCAGACGCTGTCGATACCAGAGCTGGGGCAGCCTCTGCTCGTCACTATATTGACCCTCAGAACCACGCCCAAGCCTGGCACATCTTCGCTGCCGTTCATCGTACCAGAGAGCCTCGTTGTCCGGTTATCTGTGTTGCTGTTGAAATGAATATCGCCACATAGGAGTTGGCTGAGCTGCTGGCAGGCGAGTTTGCTTCTCCTGTTTGCCCACAGCCACCGCAGGGACTACCACCTGTGCCTGCATTCAACAGTCCTGAGCTGTTCGCTCCCGAGCGGTACTTCCCCACCGATGGCATTCTGCTGGAGATTCGCGCGTTGTGCACGGAGTAGTTTACTCTCAGCGAACGGACCACAGTGCTCAAGAACCACACGAAGCGGTCTGTCCCGGGAGTGGACGGCCCCACCTACCAGGTGCTGCGCAATATTGACCCCTCCATGCGGCACCGATTGCTGGAGGCCTACAACGAGGTGTGGTGCACAAGTCAGGTGCCTCCCGGCTGGATAGAGGCGCTCGTGGTGCCCATTCTGAAGCCATGGAAGCCGGCCACGGAGCTTTCATCCTTCCAGCCAGTATCACTTACCTCGGCCGCAGGAAAAGTCATGGAAGCCATGGAATTGTGACGCCTTCGCTGGATTGCCACCGCAACCAACGCATTCCCTCTGGAACAGAGCGGATTTCACCCAAGGGGCTGTACGTTTGCTCCCTGACGTGATCGCCACTCTCGAGGAGGCCAAGCCGTGGCAATTACGGCATCCTCGTGCTGCTCGACGTGAGAAGTGCGTTTGACTGCTTGCCCCACGCATCGATTTTGGATACACTTCGTGACCTCGGTCTGTGCGGGCGGATGTTAGACTAGCTAGAGAGCTTCCTAGGCGACCGCACTCTTCGCGTTCGTGTTAGCTCCACAATCAGCGGTCTCCACCCCGTCACTCCGGGCGTACCTCAGGGCAGCATATTGAGTTCTTTTCTGTTCAATCTGGCTCTTGCCAAGCTGCCCGACTACATCCCGGGCAACACGGCGTGTGAAGCGCAGGTGTCTATTTACACCGAAGACATTGCACTATTTGCCTGCGGCCCCGGTCGTCACCGGGCAGCACTTCTTGCGTTCCTCCAGGTGGCCATCGACGTGGTTGATGCATTCCTAGGCGGGATTGGAATGGCGCTCGCCGCCTCCAAGACGGAGGCCCTGCTCGTCCACCCGCGAACGTCTACACGCCGCTTCACGCCTCGGCTCTCACTTCGGGGCCGAGTGGAACATGAAGGTACGCTACTTGGGGGTGACCACCAGCTCAGCTGGCGACCGGCCGTCAACGATCTGTGGACGAGCAATCGCAAGCTACTCGGCGCCGCACGTAGTCTCCTCGAGCGAGGTCATGGCTGCATCTTTGCGCTTGCCCTGCCAGTCTACAACGCAGTCACATTGGCACGCGTGATCTACATAACAGCAGTGGCTTCGTTAAGTACTTGCCAGCTGGCTGCCTTGGACGCGGACCATCGCGACGCCGTGCGGGAGTACTATGGACTTTCCCACACCTCCCAGGTGGGCTCCACGCTCGCCGAAGCGGGGGAAACTCCCATCGCCCTGCAGGTGACCCAACGGAGACTAAATCATGTACTGCGGCTGAAAATCACAAGGCAGGGGCTTGTGAACAGGCTACACGCTTTCCCTCATTCATCGATGGGGCAGCGGTCGAGTGAGCTCTTGTGCCAGACATGCAGTACCCCCGCTGGCCGGCTATCTCATCCTTCCGTCACATCCCTTTGGTGATCACCAAGACCATTGGCGGCATCAAAGCGAAGGCGTGCTTCCCAGTGGCAGTGATGCAGCAGAGTAAAAGCAGGAGTGCTCCGCCCTCCTTCACGAACAGCTGAACGGCCGGCAGCTTGTTTACGCCGACGGGTCAGGGCCTCGCGATGGCTCTGCGGCCGCCGCCTGCATTGTGCCATCAGTCGGCGCGGTTCTCAATTGCCAGCTCCCCTTCCTCGCCTGTGGCGGAACTCGCCGCTATGAATTTGGCCGCCGCTTTCTTGAGCGAGCGGGCACCCATCAGCGTTGCAGCCATCATCTGCGACTCCCGGTTGGCCTTGGCCGTGATCTCGAGCGAGGAAGACGGCAGCCTCCTTGCGCAGAGAGTTGCCCGGAAGCTATACGCCGTGCAGCAAACGGGCTGCGCCCTTCGCTGCACTGGGTGCCTTCACACATTGGAACACCCGGCAACGAGGCGGCCGATTGTGCCGCGAAGGATGCGCGAGGTATGCGCACGACCGCGACTCCGGCGTCACCAACCTCGTGTGCTCCGCGGAGGCCGACCGTCTCCTCACCACCCGCCACGTGCGCAAGCGTCATCCCGACTCTCGCGTAGCAGCTGGAAAGCCGCCGCGGTGGCTCCCTCTCAAGAGATTACCAAGACGAGACCGCGGTTTCCTTCGCCGTCTCCGCACCGGAGACAACTACACCGCCGAGCAAAAACATCAGCACTCCGGGTGTGGCAGTCCATACGGCATGGAGTTCGGCGACCTAGAGACTCTGGACCACATTTCGCTTCATTGCCCAGCTGGTGACGCGAGCAGACAAGTGATGCTCGCAACATACGGAATTCTCGGCCTGCCTAAGGCAACAACTGAGCACCTCTTGTTCCCGAACAGTAGCCACGCACATATAAAGCGTGCCCTTTCAGCGCTGCTGGACTTTGTTGACGGAAGCGGACTGCGTGAGCGAATTGAGACAATTTGCACCTCCGTGATTTTGGTAGATGATCTGTACGTCCCCCCTTACTTTTCGGTCTTTTAGCTCACTCCTTCCCCTTACTCTCTCCGCTCAAGTCAATTATCTCCCCCCATTAATACGCTTCCCCGGTGAACCACTGCTGAGGTGTCGCACATATCTGCTGGTAGTAGCGGGGTTCACTTTTCTTTTCTTTTCCAATCTTAAGAACCACTTCTCCCGCAGCAGAGAGACTTGGTTTTTCTGTTCCGACCTGGGAGCGGCCCGAAACGTGCTAAAGTGCGTTCCGAAGGACCAAATAAAGTTCATCCGTTTATCCATCTATCCAACACGGTCAACTTCTTCGGCATGCTTCGCGTAACGTCGGTTCCCGTGGTACGTGGGATCTGCCATTTTTTTTTCTTTCCTCCTCTCGTACTGTGTCGGGTGCACACACAACGCTCTGCCTACCTTCGTTATTTGTTCAGCTGAACGATAGAGCCGAGGCCATCTGAGGGGCAGTAGTAGTAATAACTGGAGGTTTTTCGCACAAAAAGAAAACAGGATATAATTATAAGGCACGCTGTAGTGGAAGGTTCCAGGACTACCCGCGCACTGACATCACATAGTGCGCGGGTCTCGGACTTTTTGCTTCCATCAAAATGAGACGGCTGAGGTCGAGCCCTCGTCCTTCGGATCAGCAGCCGAAAGCCGTCGCCGCTGAACCCCCCGAGGCGGAAAGCCCAAGGTGCTTGTCGAAAAAGAGATTGTGACATGTCCACGGCCACTCGTTTCCAGAAGTCGATCAGCCCTCGTAAATGTGGTTTCTCCTCATAGTAGGTCTTACTGCTAAGGAGCCCCCTTTACAAAAAAAAAAAAAAGGAAAAAGAGAAACGTTATAGCGTCACGACAGTTTATTTTCGGGCTGGTAATATCGAGGAAGAGAATTTTATTAAGGCCCAGGGTAGCAGCACTTCGATAGGAAAAATTCAAGAATACATTTGAAATGGCCCCAGGTGTTTGGACTTATTCTGTAACCCCGCTGAGGTGTACCTCACGATCTGGTCGTGGTGTTAGAGCGTGGAGTCTCAGCAAACGCTCTATTATTCTCGGTTACCCTGTCCTTCCTCTTTCAATCATCCTCCTCCATTCTCGGTTTTCCCACACGAATCGTCTGATATATTATTTCCGCAAGAGGACAGCAAGAAGATTAACCAAAAGGTAGTGCGAGCCTGCACTAAGGTAGGCGAATAGGGGGTCAAAAGAGAGAGAGGGAGAAGTAAACAGAAATAGTAATAAGGAACAATCAAAACCGCAGATACCCACATATTGCTCCAGGGCACTGGTGGCTCGCCATCGCTTATAATAATGGTATGAAATAGCCGCAGATCAGGGTCATGTCAGTGCAGCTGCAGTAGGGAAAACAGAACACGAAGGGCGAAGAGTTCTGGTTTCAAGTCAGTCACCATCTTGGTTGCGTTCGCACTAAGTATGGGGAAATACCCTGAAACAAACCTATATCTTATTAACATGGAGCATGAGGGGGGGGGGGGCGCACTGGGAGCCATATTAATAGATTCAAAGCCGGTATTGTTTGAAATCTTGCAAACGAAAAATACGGGCTCAGGGCGCTCAGCTAAAAAAAATCATTTCGCCCGCAATCACTCTGCGCAATTACCCCCAGCCGGGACCTTCCACGTGTCAGACCAACAGAGAACGAAAGTGAGAAAGAGAGGGAGAGGTAAAGACGACAAAGACTTCGATTAGGTTTCATACTTCCGCCACCTTCTCGCATTTCCGCATCCTCATCGTTGTGCTTGACGGTCATCTATAGTACAGCCTCGTGAGGAGCAGTAAGTGGGAAAGTCGTGACGAGAGAGAGAGAGAGAGAGAGAGCGAAGAATAAGAAGGATCCTATTAGGAAGAGGAGGAGGTTAGAAAACAAACACCATAGGAAAGAGGGACCGATGAACAGGGAGGGGGAGGGGTAGCAAACGAAGCGAGCGGGGCACAGCGTCATCTAATCGGCCGAAGGGGCTCGCAGTTCCTCTCCCGCGTAGCGGCCAGCGGAGTTGTGCGAAGCGCACCAGAGCGCGATGTGTCTGCGATTAGCATAGCCGTCTAATTCGGCGTGAACTCCCAGCGCGCGTTCCACCCTCTGACGAAGCACTCTCGCAGGCCTCGGCCACCGAAGCAGACAGATGGACAGGAAAGGATGGTGCGAGCATCCGTACGGTTCGTGCACGAACGCGTTGTGCGCGTTGCGTGCGGCGCGTGTGCATATTTAATGTCGAGCGAAGGCAAGGAGGAAGATATACGCACTGCACGGCGCCTATATCGTCGTCGTATGCAGTGGCGCCAGCGAGTGTGCTCTACGCTACGAGGGCTTTCTCCAACCCGTCGAGATTCGGATTGAAATTGAGTGAGTGAGTGAGAAAGAGGACCTTTTTCGAAGTCCCTCCGAGCTTCGGGATTGCCCTTTCTCATTCGTTCCAGCACTTTAATATATGGCAGAACACTCTGTAGGACTTGGGGAAAGTCTTTGCCAAGTCCTCGTCGCGAACGGGCGGTGCGGTGTAGGAGCGAATGCGTCTGCGGTTGGCGTTATAACGGCTGTCACGTCGTGGCGTTCTGTTTTCGAAATGGCGTGGGCCATGCAAACCACGACGCGTAGAGTGTGTGTGGTTGCGCGAGTGAAGAGAAGGGTGGTTCCGAAGGTTTGGAGAAAAACGATGAGGCGAAGAAATTAGCTTGATAGCTGAACAACGTATGCTCGACGTTCTCTGTACGCGAGACGGGGTGGGGGGCACTACAGAGCCGCCGGTTGAAGTGGGTTCCGAGTGGGTTCGTCGGAACAGCCATGTGATTCTGACAGCTTATTTACTAATTTTTGCGAGGCGATGCGCCCCCGCCAAGCTGCCGGAAAGTAAGTGAGCCGCGTTGCCTGCCTGCCGCTTTAGCGCAGAGTGTCTGCCGAGAAGTACACTAAATGGACTAGTGAAGTCGTCGCTTTTAAGGTGGATTGGAGTGTTTATAACAGGAAATCTTTGATATTTAAAAAAAAAGGTATTTCTACACTGTTGACACCTTCGAAAGTCCACAACTACGTCTGATTGTTTAGCGAGGCCACGCACCTCGTTATCATCATTTTAAGCATCATTATCATTTTAACTTGGGCTTTTAATCTTCCCCTTCTGGTGAAGGGGCCTGCATGATGATGATGATTAATTCTACTACTACTACTACCAGCACTGTTTCGAAGGCAGGCAGGGAATGTGTCAGCTTTACTGTAATTAATGCTTCACTATCTGATAGCTTCGTTATTTCTTATACTCAATGACAGGGTATGACAGATTGGCACAGGATAAGACAACCTAACTATAAAAAAATAAAGTGAGGAAGGAGGGAGTTATAGAAAAAAACAAACAGACGAAAGAAAACTTAGTCAGGAAATGAAGTCAGTGACGTGGGCTCTTTAGAACGCGATCGAAAATCAAGACAGATACCCTGAACTATACCTGCGCGAAATTATGCGATTGTGTCTAATGTTTCAGTAAAAACATGGCTAGCGGTTTGTTCCCGTATCACAGTTGCCCCATTTAGAGTCTCATTTTGCCCTTGTACATATAAGGCATACCTATTTTGTAGACTTGCCTAAAATATTTTTTACTGTTTCAAGCACATTACTTAAGTTCACCTTCTAGTGAGAAGTTGTGCGCTTAGAATGGGATGAAGCGAACCTTCGCACATGACAGCTGAACAAGATCCCGGGTAAGATTTGGCAACTAAGGTTCTTCGAAGTGCACACATCTCCCCCTCCTCTTCTTCTTTTTTTTTTCAACATCGGACATGTTAAAGACTGAGAAAAATTTCTGAGCATCTGTCGTCCACACTTGCTAGTCGAGTTGTGAGGGTGAAGGCCGACAAGAGAGAAAGCATGGGAAAAGATTAGTGGTTGAGAGGGAAGCCTTTAGTGTTTCGAGTTCAGCCTGGTATAGAGAGAGGGTAATGTCGCGGAGAGAGTTAAGCTGGGCAGAGAGGAGGAGCAGAGCTCAAGCTCCGCTGTGACATATTGTAGTTTTTTTTTTTTTTTTGCGCAAGAAAAAAGTATGGACAGAGAAAGAGGCGACACATGCAGGCGCTAACATTGAACACTCCCAAAGCCGACTGCTGACCGCGAAAGGATCCTCTGTGGTGCTTATTTGTGCAACTAGAAGTTTCCTCTGCAGACGCGGGACGAAGCCATTCAGACTTTTAGATCTTGCATACGTGAATTCCATGAGTCACACCTGACATACGAACACGCCCAAAACGCTACATTACTTGGTTATGATAGGAGCGAATTAGGTGGTGTGGAGAGGAGGACCGATTGATACCCATCCTGGAAAAGCTGAGGGTCTCGTATCAGTTCTGGATTGTTCGTCTAGGATTCACCCTGAAATGTTCGACAATAGCAAAGCTGAAAGTGGTGCCACCGTCTCCCCTGTTTAGTCAGTGTTCGCGACGTTAAGTTCGTTGAAGCTCAACAAAACGTTTTCTTTTTTTTTTGCGTAGCCTACACTAGCCCAGCTTGAGCGGTTTCGCGTGGCTTATCAAGAGCCGTGCTGCTAATGCCCGAGGAGCAGTGACGTCACGCGGCGCATAGCTGGCACGCCGCAGAAGGCCTGGAAGCTCCTGGAGTGACGTGTCACTAGTGGACTGGCGCTTGGGTCACAGGAAATCACTCACTAGTCCATCCATCCATCCATCCATCCATCCATCCATCCATCCATCCATCCATCCATCCATCCATCCATCCATCCATCCATCCATCCATCCATCCATCCATCCATCTATTCATCCATCCGTCCGTCCGTCCGTCCGTCCATCCATCCATCCATCCATCCATCCATCCATCCATCCGTCCATCCGTCCATCCGTCCATCCATCCATCCGTCCGTTCGTCTGTCCGTCCGTCCGTCCATCCATCTATCTATCCATAGATCATGTTACGCATATCCTGGAATAGCCGAGCTAAGCCACGGCTATGCTTTTTTTATCATTTAGGCCACGTCCGAGTGTTGCCATGTAAGCAAGAATTTAAACCAGGCACACCATGTTACAAGTCAGGGAAGCCATAGATGTTCTTAAAATTAACTAGAGGGGACTCTGGCGCTGCGATCGTTCAGCGACCATGGGAATGATGGGTAGTACACACATCTGCCTAGTCTTCGTACTTGCCGGCGGCGAATCGTACTTGCGGTTTCGTTTATTGCTGTTTCAATTTTGTTTTGGAAGAAAGATTCAACCCTTTTGAACTTTGTGACCCAATTCGGAAAGGTAAGTCTAAAAGAATAAGATGGTGAAGCGCAACCGCTGAACATTTGCTAATGTTTGTTTCGTAAGAGAACAGCTTCAAGCCACACGAACACAAACGGAGCCGTAAGTATACGAAGATTAGGGAAATCCGTGTACTACCCATCATTCCCATGCTCGTTGAAGCGCAGCGCGTTGCAGCTCCCATAGACACTAGCGCCAGGGTTCCCTCTATTGTATATTAGGAAACACTAGGAGTGAAGTCCTTGAGATATGACACGGCGGGTGGATTGGGGGTGGACTTTATGGGGATAAACACCGCTTGAACAACAACCCACTATGGCTGCAATACTACAGCCTAATTATTGCAGCGTCAGATATGCCTCATTTGTATTTTTTAATGCAGGAAACTATACTCCGTGGCAACCAAATATCGCGTCCGTGCAATTACTTCCTTTCTATCTGCCGTGGTTCGGCGGTCGGCGTCAGAGGCGAAGAAGAGTGAACTGCTCTTTCGCTCCATTAGCAGTCGTTCATCGCACGCGGGTGGCTGGCAGGCTGGCAAACACTCGCACGGAGAACCGCCGCCGGCGGCACACGCGGGAAACACAGTCCACACGCGAGCAATTCGGACAATGACGACCACCGCTTTCACCCAAATTGAGGATGGTATGGAGAGAGAGAACGGTGGCGTTGGCTTACACGAATATGAGTACCACGGGCTCGCTCATTTTTTTTTCCGGCCCGCGCCGAAGATTGCTGGCGAAAGCTCTCCATGGACTCGTTTGTGCGCCGTCGACGCCGGCTGTGCAGGACGCGATACATATAGGCTCACATATCTTTTGGAACCAGATCGCACGCAGTGCAGAGCGCTAAACAGAGGTAAACGTATGAGGGGGCTTCGGAAAATCGCTCCTGTGTAGTCCGCATGCATGAGATCTACACTATTCGTAAAATAACTGCTACGATAGCAATGCTTGCTTAGAAGTCGGAATGTGCAGATGCAATGTGTTTGCCACTGACAAGATGGCTTCCTCGTTGGCATATTAGCGCCAGGACACGCTCGGAATTAACACCTTCTAGAGGAGTGAAAAAAGAAAAAAAATGTATGCCGTCTCTCAGCGTGACAGCAGTACTAAGTGCGGAGCAGAGATTCGCCTGCCATTCAGCGACGCTCACGTTCAGCAAGCGCACGCTGGCGTTCCGAACATGCAGCCTTCTCGGCGTCCGTGGCAGAAAAAAAGAAAAGGACCTTAAATTTCGGTGCAGTGGCACTCCCTTCCTTCTCCTTTCGCGCCTTGTCACCCTTACTACTAGGGCTAGCAAGTATCCACCAAACCGGCTATCCGGTCAAATCGGAGAAAAGCGAATCCGGCCTTGCAAAGCCGGTTACCCGGATTGAAAGAAACGGGAATTCTGCGTATCCGGTTTGAATGATCGTACAACCGGTTATTCGAATATTCGTGAGCGAATATTTAGTCTCGCTAAGAACTTATTCGAAATTTAAGAGCTATTGCATGTGCACCGACACAACATGCGCAGCTCGTTAATTCATTACTGACGTAATCACTAATGGCCCATGCGGAGACTTCCCGTTCCTCCACTGTGAATGCACTATCGCACCTTGCGGACATCCATAACTAATCAAATGTTTGTGCATGAGTAATCACTAGCTACTTCTCAAGAGGCATCATAACTAAAGTGACTCACGTAATGTCCTCAAATTAAGACAAATTAACAATATCAGAAGGTCAATAAAAGCACATATCGGACTTGTACAAATGATTGCAATGTTTCCGACAAACACGAGAATCCAAGAATAACAAATATTTATCCTTGCATTAGAAAATGAAAATCCGGTAATTTGATTATCCGAATATCATGGTATAGGTAACCGAATAACCAACCGAATATCTGGTCAATCCGGCTATCCGGTTTTCGAAATCGAATAACCGAATAATCGAATAACCGAATAACTAGTTTTGCCCCAAAAACGGTTTAATGTTGATGTCCTACTTACTACCCTTTTCCTACTGATCGCTTTACTACACCGCACATGGTACAGCAGCTTGCTGTTGGCGTTGCCATTGAGTCACCGCTTACCGCGCCGTACGTTCGTTTTCATCCATGGCAGAAATAGAATGTTTCGTGGTCATCATCGTCAACGAGTACCTTGAATGTGCTACATGAAGGGAAAGCTACGAAGGCAGAGCTTCTGCACATGCATCCCTACGCGAAGTAGTCCGTTTTGACGTGTGCGTCTCGTAACGTTGTGGAAAGTGACGAGGGCGCACCATCAGCGTTTCATGTAGACACAGACGCCGCTTAGTGTTAGAGGGGCGCGTAAAAAGGCGGAACTTTCTCGCGTGTTCAAGAATTCGACGTCACAACAGATAAATTAAAAGAAATACGAATATCTTACTGGTGTGAGCTGCGATCCTGTAACAAATAGCTTCACGTAGAAATAAATAAGGAACAATTATATTTCACGTTGAAAATACGAGTGCTACTTTGAAACTACATTCACTGGCGGTAGGATGCATGCGATTTGGCTCCGTAGCTTTCCCTTCAGTGCCAAGAAAAGTTGTCGCCGAGTATAACGCGCATATTGTTTATCGTCATCAGCGTCATCGTCATGGCGTATAGTGGTTACAACGGACAACACACAACAAGCCTAAGGTGCTTCACCCCTAAAGCTCACATGATCTCTCGTACCAGGCCTACCTAAGACGACTCGAAGAGAGAGGTATCTTCTCAGTTAATTGTGCGAATTTCAGAGTCAATCCCCAGTCGATTCTGTGGAGTTCGCACAGTATCAAAGTTCATGCAACTGAAATGTTCGTATGAATCAAAAGTTCACCGAGATCGATGTTCCGTCCTAAACGGTGCGGTTGAGTACCTACTATGCGCTTCTTGGTAGTAGCGCCATAATTGCACAGCTCAAAAGGACGAGGACCGATGAGAGAACATATCGCAGGAGCTGACTTCAACCAAGCTGATTTTGGTTTAGTCAAGGCCAGTGCCCATGTTGCGTCCTCTGATCTCTCCTCGTTCGTTTAGAGCTGTGTGAAATATCCATGGTGCTTTACAAAGAAAGCAACAGAATACCAATCAAGAAGGGTGTAAAGCAGGGGGATACAATCTACCCAATGCTATTTAACGTGCGCTTACAGGAGGTTTTCAGAGGCCCAGAATGGGAAGAGTTAGGGATAAGGGTTAATAGAGAGTACCTTAATAATCTGCGCTTCGCCGATGACGTTGCATTGCTGAGCAACTCAGGGGACGAACTGCAACTCATGATTACGGAGTTAGACAAGGAGAGCAGAAAGAAAATTAATCTGCAAAAAACGAAAGTAATGTACAACAACCTCGGAAGAGAAGAGTGCTTCGAGATAGATAATAGTGCACTAGAAGTTAAAAAAGAATATGTCTACTTAGTACAGAGAATAACCGCGCAGCCCAACCACAAGATTGAATGAACTAGACGAATAAGAATGGGGTGGAGAACATTTGGCAAGCACTCTCAAATAATGACAGGTAGATTGTCACTATTTCTCAAGAGGAAGGTATATAACAGCTGCATCTTGCCGGTGCTTAGCTACGGAGCAGAGACCTGGAGACTTACAAAGAGGGTTCAGCCTAAATTGAGGATGACGCAGCGAGCAATGGAAAGAAAAATGGTAGGTGTAACCTTAAGAGACAAGAACAGAGCAGAGTGGATTAAAGAACAAACGGGGGTTAAGGATATCATAGTTGAAATCAAGAAGAGGAAATGGACATGGGCCGGGCATGTAGGACGTAGACAGGATAACCGCTGGTCATTAAGGGTAACTAACTGGATTCCCAGAGAAGGCAAGCGGGTTAGGGGGAGACAGAAGGTTAGGTGGGCAGATGAGATTGAGAAGTTTGCGGGTATAAATTGGCAGCAGCAAGCACGATCCAAGGGAAGGCTTTCAGCTCTCCCATAGTATATAGATATATAGAGTATGTACTCTAAATTGTTAACTACTTCTAAACACACCGAGTTGACTGGCGGAACATGGGAGAGGCCTTTGTCCTGCAGTGGACGTAGTCAGGCTGATGATGATGATGACGACAACGATGATGATGATGAAATCACCAACTATAGCCAGAGCTGCCGTTCTATCTTGGTAGCAAAGCATCTATATAACAAGCGACCCGTCCGTGAGCGTAAGATAGGCCTATTAATACGTCGACTGTGCTACACCACAGAAGAGATTTTGCATTCAACTATATAGAGAGACCGTCGGAATGACGCCCAATGGTGTACTGCATACAATATACTCTGCGCTGAATATATTCAGCGACGCAGTCAGGGTAAATGCGTTTACGAGAGGCGCAAAATACTCGATTATCATGCGTTGCTGCGGTTTCGCGAGGGCTCTATTGCCATAATTACGCCAGGCGCGAAAATCACACGTGCGCAATTAAAGATGCACTGTCGACGTTTTCGCTACCCGCAAACGAGTGTGTGCATGCCCGTCGATGAGCCGTTCACACGGGGCGCGGAATTCGTTCCAGCATTGTGTCTATCTCCGGTCGCTTTTCGGTTTATTAGCACCGGTTCGTATACAGAGCTTGCGGCTGAACGAAAGTGATACGGTCTTTGCTTACCATTACTAACTCCGATCGTCGCAGCGCTGAGTAGCGTCGAAAAAGCGCATGCAATATGAGGCACAAATTGAGCTCTAACTCATCGTTTCATAAGCAGTAATTTCGGAGCTTTAAAGTCGAGAAACAACGATTTGATTACAAAGGACGCTGCAGTGGAGGCCTGCAGATATTTCGACCACCTGGGGCTCCTTAACATGCATTTGTTCATAGCACGCCGTTTATCGTTGTTCGCACGCTGTACTCTTGCATGGCAATTTGAAAACCGTGTACCGATGGACTCCCGCTTTGCTCCTTGAAATGAATTACCAGGTGTGTCCTTAAAGAACACACCATGACAGCTCAAAGCTCTCCTACAGTAGAGTACATCGTATAATCTAAGTCGTCAAGAATTTGTTCTAAACACAATATAGGAAATATTCTATCCCAGTCAGAGAATGTCAAAATGCGGAAATCTTAAAAATTGTGCGAGTAACGCACGCGCTGCCGGTTGTCTCTGCCGTTTTCTCCTTCGAGCGGCATCCTCCTTAACTTCCTGTCGGGAAGGGAGCAGTCGATAACACACGCTTCCCCGATTTACACCGAAGAAATGTCGAAACGCAACAAGCACACAGTGCTCACATAGGCGAGCACCTAACGAAGGATGCATGGCACACACATACGCCTCCTCCTCTGTCTTCTGGTTAGACCTAGAAAAAGCACTCTTATAGATGAAACTCTGCAGGTTGGTTTTTATGGGAATAAATACAATAACTCCTACATGAAATTTCTGCGTTACCTGTCAGAAAGAAAGGCGAAAGCTAGAGCAGAATGAGAAAACGTTCTCGTTATTTGACTTGGTCAGGTCGACTAAAACACGGCACGAATTGACGATCCAGCAAAATGGCTCCCAGAGAAAGAAGAAAAGAAAAGTGGAACGATGGCAAGAATGCGGATTATTGGAGTGCTCACAGATACCGCATATGTGATGCGGGGATGTGGAACATGAATTTAGAAGGTCCTTGACTCGATGCGGGACAAAACCAAATGACGGAGATCGGGCAACATCACAAAGAACAAGGGGTGGAAAAAGTACGACCGTGGCTTCGTGGAAATTGGTTTCGAAGAATGGCACTCCACTCAAGTTGCGGTATTCGTCAAGGTGACATTTGAAATAAGATACGCGCACGCGTTCATTATGTGGGAGCACTCTTTGAACGTGATTGAGAAGAAACGAACTAACGCAAAGAAGAAAGAAAGAAAAATGTTTAACGTTTGGGAGCGGTGTGTAATGCCGGCTGGCGAAAATTGAGCGCGCACGCACGCACGCACACGCGCGCGCGCACACACACACACACACACACACACACACACACACACACACACACACACACACACACACACACACACACACACACACACACACACAACTTACGAGTGTCATTTAGTGGAAAGAGTCTCCTTAACGCATCATATGTGGCCTGGCAGAAGCGTAGAATCGCACCATCACGCCGGGCATCAGTGGATGTGAATTGAGCAACGAGTAAGTGTTTAAAAGGCCTACCGATTGCAAAGCACTCTTACATATTTGGTCATCGTCAGCGGCTACAAGGAGAAGTGCTTCGTAGGTTGGAGTGCTGTCCTACAGGACGCGTAGTGAGCCCTGTGCTTGCAATTCGCAACTCCATAAAACGCTCCGTGTGCTGGATACACTGGTCGAAAAAAACAAACAAAAAAAAACGATGGCCGCGCCTGACAGGGTCAACGCGGCACTTTCGCTTGACGATGTGCTGAATTTGTTTGATTGCGGCGCCGCATCCCGTTGCTTATTTGAAGGCGAAAAAGGTGCTGGCCGCGGACCGCCTCATTTTCATCGGCGTAAAGGATTTCAATGGCGAAACTGCGGAAATAGTTGCGCTGTGCGCACAAACATCGAGTCTCTTTGGTATCAGATTTACTTCAAATTGAAAAACCTGTCTAGCGATCGCGAAATTGAAGAATGCAACTGCTAATGTGCAGAGAGCCTGTTATCAGTTTTCGAGGTAAGTACGCTGCGACTCGCGCTGCTGATTGTATGTATCCCACTGAGTTCCGTTGTCCCATCAAAAGCTGATTACGCATGCTGTTCACTTGATTAGAGAACGTAGCGACGCCTGGGCCAGTGCATTTTGAGATAAGGCAAATCGTAGTTCTTCTGTACAGCTGTTCTTATCCACTAGACCTGGTCTGACTACAGCACGCTCTTCGGGCAGTCGTCTGCGTCAAGCTCCTACCCAAGAACATGCTTGCAGGCCACCATGACGCCCACCGCGAAGCCCGCATACAACCACCTAGTCATCGTTTGGAGGGACGCGGCTCGTTACACCTCAGTCGGCAGCTCCTTTGCCATCGTCTCCGTTTCGTCTTCCTCGCAGCCGCATGGGAAGACGATGGTCATAGACGCCACCCTGCGAACGACCTACGCCGTCGAGGCAGCCATTGCATTGGCTGCCATCTCTACCGAAGCCAGTGTAGTTTGGCGATTCTAAGCCCACCATCTCGAACTTTGCTCGAGGCATTTTTTCGCTGCTGCTCCTTCGCCCACTCTCGCTGCAGGACGAACCACGCCACATTGAACTGGTCGGGATCCCAGCCCTTTAGGGCCACTCTGTCAACGAGTCGGCTCACCAACACGCTTGAGGATTTGTCAACCGAGTGGTCGGCTCCTCTGAGTCGGGCGTCCTGGTGCCGGAACACCTGGTCACCTACCATGACATCGCCCAACACTACTGGCGCATTCGCACTTGAGAAGTGAAGAGAAATGAAAACGCCAGAGCGGCCGGAAAACCTCCGCCGCGCACGTCGAAGATGTTCACATTCGTTCTGCCCCATCCCGCCGCCGCTGCCGTCGATACCTTGACAATTAATTCGATTTTGCCTGCTTTCTGCGAACTAAAGTTCATACCGAATTTTAGTTATTCACGCAAAGTAGTGAAAACAAACATATCGCACCTTTTCAAACGTTGTTTCGGGTGATAAGCCAGCAGAAACGACACGAGCGAGCGCACCGGCAGCGGCGGCGGTGCATTCAGCTGGCTGTACACAAACGCGAGACACGTTGGGGCATGCTGACTCACTGCCACTACACCGTCTACTTTCAGAGTTCTCGGCGATCGTAATCCAAGTCAGGCTCTCGATGAACACGTCCTCGTTGAGGCCATCAAGCTTCGTCGTGCTGCACGGGTAGTTTGCGATTTGAGCCGATGCGAGCCACCGCTGACGCCTGTGCTGCCATGTTGAATCTGCGGCAAGCTGGTTAGGTCACGTGGTTTGATCTAGCGCAGCCAAGGTTGTGAAGCGAAAACCGGATACGATTTCATGTGGCGGGAAAATCGGTCTCGGAGCGATTCTTGCGCGCCGGCCGCACGGCGTGGTTTTCCGGCCACTTGGGTGGCAAAACGAGCCATTTTCCGGAGAGTTTCGCCGGTTTCGCTCTCTTCGAGGCCAAGTGTGAACGCGCCATACCACATTGAACAGACCTAACGGTTCACGATAGCCTTCCCTAGAGGTTCCAGATCACCTGGTGCCGACTGAAGACCCGCACTTTTCAGTGCCCCTTGGTGTACTCCGACGTCCAGCCGGGCGTTATCGATTCACGCTGCTGTCTATGTGGAGGTTGCCTCGCGCAAGCCCGGAGGACCTGCCACCCACCGACTTTGTCTCGCCACCCCTCTCCGAGGAGCAGTGGAAGGCACTTCTCTCCAGTACAGACCAAGACGTCCAGACACGGGTCTTGGCAAGAACTGAGGATATCATTAAAAAGCAAGGCCTGAAGCGTACAGAGCCTGCTGAACCTCCTCTTACCACCCCATTCTTTGATGAATAAAGTTGTCACTCACTCACTCACTCGCTCACTCACTCATTCACTCACTCACTCACTCATTCCCGCAAAAGCGATGAAACTGCACGACAATGTGACAGCACGCACCGCCTTCGCAGACTATGCGGTTCAATAACACGGTCCTCAAGCGTTTGCACAAGCGCGCGCGCTGCTGCCGGCGTGCGACTGCAGCGCCAGCCACATCGCAATGTCATGCGCTCCGAGATTTCCCCTGTGAAACAGACTGTCCAAAAATCAGGCTGTAGTCAACGCGCTTTACTCACCGACCATCTGCTCAAACAGCCCATAGCAAACCACCGCTGTGCACATTTGTGTGAGTGCCGCTGACGGCCTATCCCCACTAACGCACCACATCCCGGCTGCGGCGGCTGGATTTCCAACGGAGGCGATGATGTTTGAGGCCCGTGTACTTAGATTTAAGTGCACGTTAAAAAACCCCAAGGTGGGTCAAATTTCTGGAACCCTTCACTACGACGTCTCTCAACTATATCGTAGTTTTGGGGATGTTAAACCCCAGACGTCACTCTTATATTGCTATTACTACTTTGTAAGTCTATACCCAAACGCCAAAACGTCCGGAAGTCACCCAGGCCGACATGGCCGCATAAGTTACGTCCTTATCGCTCACTTATTCATAAAGCGGCGCAATCGCGTATTGCCTCGCCATCGTATGCCTCAATTGGAAATAAGGGCCTGATGCATGCTTGTCAGGTTTACCGCGGCAATGGAGCTAACTGCGTATATAACAATGGCATTGGGACTAACGACAAGCGAGGGATATATGGCCTCGACGAGAAGGCCGCATCTCGTTTTATTTTATGCGTCTGTTTTCATTGTGCGCTTACGCAACATAACAGAGATAGGCTTTATGGCCACAAGTTCTATTATCGTCCAAGCGAGGACCGTACGCTAAACCTTCCAACGCAGTGGCTCGATAGTATTGACCAAAAAAATGACCGGGGTTTTATATCGTACTTGCACTGTGTACTGGGCGCTATATATGATCTCGCACATGCACATGCACAGTACGAGTAATATTGCGCATGTCCCCCATTATTCCAAATATTTAACCATCTCCCCCACGTTCGACATCTGCTGAAATTCGTGTACAATGTCTTTCAAAGATCGTCAATTCACTCTTCGAACGTTAGAGCACACTTCTCTTTAGTTTATTCGATAAAAAAAGGGGATCGTCGAAGTGTCCCTGAAAATGGCGTCACCAGGGAGAAAAAACGTGAAAAAAAAAGAACACTTGGAAGACGCAAGAGCTTCACCTTCAAGAGTAACCCCCGTATTCTAGAGCGTCCCTTCACTCCACGCTTCACCTTCACTTGAAAAAGCCGATGGGAGCGCCGTCTCTAGGCACGGCAAGTCACTGCATATCAGCGATAATCTGCTGCAATTCTTGAGTAGCGCAGCGTCATTTTCAGCCGAGCGGTGGCGCAGTGCTCAACTCTGTCAAGTGAAGGGTGGAAGTCGAGTCGAGGAGCGTTTGTGAATACGGGGGTAAAACCCGATAGTGCAATCGAGCCCTATGCGGGTTGTCTTCAACCGTGCCGCAAGGAAACGAGTGTTCGTGCGCGCGAAGTTGGCCGTTTAGAACTATCGTAGAATGTCTACACGATGTACAGTTGCTAAGGGCCCACTACGCCATGGTTCTTCCTTTCGAGTATTGGCGAAGTATTCAATGTTCGTCAGCGAAGTGCCATCGGCATTTTCGCAGCTGCACACCTTGTAATGGGTGAGTAGCTTTTAAGGCCACTCACGACACCTGGTGGGCGACGCTAGCATTTTGGCATGCAATATTACGTGAGCTATGGCGACTCATTCCACTCTATGACGTTGATATAGTTTTCTTACCTCAAACATTTTCAAAGTACTGACGCCATTCCGGGGTGTCAGCGGCACTCGAGTTCACACAGCTGAATTCTTTGGCAGCTTCTCATTCTCCGGCAGCGTCTCCTTTTCCAGCAGCGTCTCCGTGCTTGCTCGGGAAACGCTGCACTGCGTTAACGTGCACTCCGAGCCCTGAGCGCGTCCACTCGGCGCGGTTGCCCACTGGTTCAACGAACATTAAAAACAAAAACAAAAGTGAGCCTTCGAGCCGGGACCGCATAGCAACGCATCGCCAGAGAGAGGAGAACGAGCCGAGATTCGAGCAGGGACCGCAGAGCAACGCATCGCAGAGCGAGCCGAGACGCGAGTGGCGTCGGACGTATCCGATCGAGCTCCTGCACCGAGTCCAGTTTCCTTATACATGTAACCACTGCCGATTCACCTGTAACTTAGCACAATACAGTTTTTCTTAAAATTTGAACCTTGCCTTGACTACATTCATTCGGACATCGCTGACATGGCGCAGCCGACAGGATGTGAATCGACCGAGCTGCATGCGGAGGAGGAAACGACGCCACGAGAAGGAGCGACGCCACGCCGTACATCGTCTCGGGACTCCGAAACGACCATCGTCGAAAGCGTGTTCACGACCCTCGACCACAGCACGATGGCCAATGCAACGAAAAAGCAACTCGTCGACGAGCTGAGAGCACGAGGTCTACGGTGCTCCGGACGAAAGGACGAGCTCATCGCAAGAATCATCCGCGACAACATCACTCGCCAAGCCCTAGAGCCGACGGACTCGTCAACGAAGGACCAGGCTGCCTACGACGACGACAGGCAGGCGCACCTGGAGACGCCGTCCGCCGACAACGCGAGGCTTTGCGCTGAACTGAGCAGCCTGCGAGCCCAGCTTAACCGTGCGACCACGAGTGAACGTGAGACATTGCACGAAGCCCATCAGAACGCTTCACTGCCAACGGAACGGGTGACGACTTCAACCCTCGGGCTGCACCATTCCGTCCCTGCTGACATAACGATGTCCTCGGGTTCTACGCGGCCACCGTCACTGAACGACGGCACCAACCAAGACGCGGCACGCCCCGCCGCGCCGACCGTTTCAACGCACGAGGGAGAACCTTCCATGGCCCAGATCCTCGCCGCGCTCGTGAACACACAGCCCTGCTCGCCAACACGCTGTCGAGAGGTCCACCGACGACGAGCCCGATCCAGATTCATTCCACAAGCGACACGTCATCCTCAATCCCCTTGTTCGATGGGACGCCGCAACAAAGTGCTCACGAATGGATTACGCAAGTGGAGAGAATCGCAGCGCTCGCCCACTGGACGCCATCGCTGACGTTGGTGACAGCAGCAAGCCGCTTGACGGGATCTGCCAAGGATTGGCACAGCGCCTACGGCTCACAGTATGACACCTGGGAGCAATGGAAGGAAGCGCTCATTCTCCGATTCAAACGAAAGCTGACAATGCAGGAGTTCTTCGAACTGCAGACGAAGCGACGCCTTCAGAGCCACGAGACCATCGTCGAGTACATGTACTCGAAGAACGCCATTCTGAACAAGGCGCCGTACCGTTTAGCAGAGGAAGAACGAATTTCCCTCATTCTCAGCGGCATCGAGGACGACACATGGGCCAACCCACTCGCAGCGCAGCCGTGTGGCACAGTAACCGAACTCGTTGACAGAGCGGCTTTGCTCGACGCGAGGCGTCGCACGACCGTGTGTGCCGAGAACGACAAGAAACCGTCATCGTCCACAGCGAGCCGTGGTCAGGGTTCGAACCAGTGGGTGCCAGCCAGCAGCTCTGCCAACTTGCCGAAGGCCGACCCGCGCAGCGATTTCTCGGGAGCTCCACACCCGCGGCCCATCTCTGCTCGTTCGTGCTTCAACTGCGGCGACATCGGTCACCTGTCCCGTGATTGTAGAAAGCCGAAAACGCCAGCAACTATCAGAGCGGACGAGAAACGAGCGAAGAGGGACAATATCAGCCACGAAACAGGGACTACGTCACCTAGGCAAGCGAACTGTTTTTTGCATTCGACGGGCGGCACATTACCAATAGTGTCCGGTACTGCTAACAACCGACCCGTCCGCTTGTGCATTGACAGTGGCGCCAACTTATCCATCATGAGTGCCAATGCCTTGACGGACGACATTCCCACGCACGCATGGGTATCGCACGAGAACATTGAAGTTCTCAACCGCAGCATATGCCCAACTCTCGCTGCAACGCTTGATGTGACAGTGGGCACCACGAATGTGCGACTCGAAGCATAGCCTCCTTTATTTTCTGTGCCCGCGCAGTCAGTCCGCCGGGCCCGTTCGGCCGCCTCCCGCATCCTCCTCTCTTTTTGCGTCTGCTGTCCGCCAGGGGCGCTCGCATCCCAGAATCGAGTCGGCGCATTCAGCCGCGGCGACGCATCTCCAGGAAACCTTTGTTCGTGTCGCATACGTTTGCAACACCAATTATTTACGACCAAAACGGTACGTAGTACTTTCAGCAAGTATAATTGTAACTGTTGCTTCATTGTGTTGCGTGAGCAGATGACACGCGGCATTAACTGAGTGCGTATAAACAAACAACGTCGTTTGTACCCCGCGTTTGCACGGCCGTTGTCAAGCGCGGCTATCATTTTTCGCGCTTCTTTCTGGCAATACTTTTCCGCGCACCTATCTTCGCAGCGTATTAATTTCAGCAAGTATGATATTTAACTGTTGCTTCATTGTGTTGCGTGAACAGATGACACGCGGTAATAAGTGAGTGCGTGTAAACAAACAACGTCGTTTGCACCTCGTGTTTGCAGGGCCGGTTTCATGCTTTGCTATCATTTTTCGCGCTTCTTTTCTCTCGTTTCTGTCTCGTGCAGCGGCCTACGCACACAAGTCTCCGTGGTTCATTCGGCTGTGATGACCCGCGTCAGGTGCGATGGCGTACTGTTGCGTGCCCGGTTGCAAGTCTTCAAGCAAAAAGAAGGAAGTAGGAATTTCATTCCACGAAATTCCAAGCGACGAGGAGTTGCGGCAAAAGTGGATAAAAGTCATTTCACGAGACAATTGGACGCCGAACACCACTTCCTGCTACTCAACCGTGTGCAGTCGTCATTTGCTAAAATTGCTAAAAAAAGTGCTAAAATTGTGATTGCTGCTTGTGAACAGTGTCAACGAGGGTACTCGTCAGACTGTGTGCGTGTGAGGAACGTTTCGATCGACGCCCTCTTGTTCGTTTCCGCAGGTTGCGAATGAATTAATACGCAATAAACAAGTTTCTCTACCGTTTCCTTGAAGGTATGGTGTTCTGTTCAATGTGCTATCTTGCGTACTTATTCTTTCTCTCTGGCATATGTTCTCTCCTAAATATTTAAGTGGCACACGGGAGTGGTATCACACTTTTGTTTTTTAAGCTTGCCGCGCTTTCAAACGCGCAACGAAGGATCCACCCGTCAGTGCCGGCGGTAGCACCGGAGTCAGTGAACAGGCTCTGCCGGTTCTGGGAAGGCAGCGCCGCCTGGTGGTGATTGCGGGAACTCAGCCTGACGGTCGGCTCCCTTTGATCCCGGCGGCAAAGCGCAGGCACAGAAAATAAAGGAGGCTATGCTCGAAGACGTCGTGGTAACAGAACTGCCCAGCGGCATCGACCTGATTCTGGGATCAGACTGGCGACGAGTCGCGAACGTCGACGTAACGTTTCACACGTCAAACGATGTGACTATCGTTCCAGTCAAGCCCTCCGGAAAATTTTCATCGTCCGAAGTGCCACCCCCGAAACAAGGCACACCACACCGCACCGGGGAAACGCTTATTGCGACGTTCTGCCGGCAATCGGACGAGAGTGTTTCCAAAGACGAAGGGTACGTGCGCCTCAACATGAAATGTCCCGCACCCGACGAAGACTTCACGAGTCTAGTCGAAGACGCCACACGGAAGATAACGAAGGATGCCACCGAGGCAGAGAGGGAACAACTTCACGCAATTCTGTTAAGGCATCACCAAGCGTTCACTTCCAAAGGCGACACCTTGGGCGTGTGTCCTCACACCGAGCACAGCATCGAACTCAGAGACAATATACCAGTGTCATCGAGGCCGTACAGGTGCTCACCGGCTGATCGCAAGTTCATCCGAGAACAGGTGAATGACTACCTCTCCAAGGGCATCATAAGGCCGAGCGAAAGCGAGTACGGTGCTCCAACGATAGTCGTCGACCAACCGCACCACCCGACGACTCCACGAAGAATGGTACACGGCTATCGCAAGCTCAACGAGAAAACCATCAACCCTTCTTATCCAATGCCCGTCATGGAAGACGTTATTGACGAGGTCATGCGCGACGGATCGGCTTACTTCACTGTGTTGGACGTGAAGACGGCATTTCTGACTATACGAATGGAGCCGGACGACGTACACAAGACCGCATTCGTCACTCCAGACGGAAAGTACGAATACCTTCGAATGGCCTTTGGGTTTTGCAAGGCCCCTCAGACCATGCAAAGAGTCATGCGTCGCACGTTCGATGGCTTACCTAGGACAGCTACGTACATGGACGATGTCGGGCAGGGAGCCACAACAGTGAGGGAGGCTTTGGATTTGCTGAACGAAGCACTCAGGAGAGTCATGATCAACGGCTTGAAGATGGATCTCCGGAAATGCCAGTTGATTCAAGACAAAGTATCTTTCCTGGGTTACGTGATCTTCGCTGAAGGACGAACACTGGACGAATCCAGAGTTGCCGCTGTCGAGAAGTTCGAGCCGCATCGCAACGCAAAGAAGGTGTACTCCTTCCTGCAGTTCGCTAACCACTACCGAAAGTTCATACCGGAGTTTGCAAAGGTCACGCACAAGCTACGGCACCTTCTGGCGAAGGACGTTCCTTTCGTATGGACTTACGCTCATGAAGGAACCGTCAATGCCATAAAACACGCCTTGAAGAACCCGCCGATTTTGGCGAGCTTCCGCCCAGACTGCCCGACTAACGTTCACGTCGACGCTTCGCAAACCGGGCTGGGTGCGGTGCTTTCTCAAACTCAAGACGGAAAGGAGCGAATCATAGAGTACGCAAGCAGATCACTAAACGAGGACGATCGTGGTCTACACTCTAATATGCTCGAGTGCATGGCGCTCCACTGGGCGATCACTGCGAAGTTTTCGGTCTACCTGAGAGGAGGCCCTCGTTTTACAGTGTTCACGGACAACTTCAGCTTGTCATACCTCGTCCAGAAGGGAGCCAGCAACCGCAGATTTGCGAGGTGGACGCTCGACTTAGCAGAGTACACCTTCGACGTCAAGCACAAGCCAGGACGCCAGAACTCCGCTGCTGACGCACTCTCGAGGCAGTCGGAATCTGCAGAGGCTTTCGACCAGGGCGTTTTGACCCGAGACCTCCACTGCTACGCAGTAGTGGTCGGCAAACACAGTCGCCTACGCGAGTTTCAGGAGAGGGATACTGACTGCAAAAGATTTCGGGAGGAGGCCAAGCACAAATCTTCAGACTACGAGATCGAAAACGACATACTGGTGAAGAAATCTCTCGAGGGAGGACGGGTCCGTCGGAGGGTGATCATTCCCGCTGCCCTCCGAAGCAGTGTGATGATCGTTTTCCACGACAACAACGGCCACCTAGGCGTCGAGAAGACAAGAGACCTGATCCAGCGAAAGTACTGGGGCCATCGATGAGAAAGGTCATACGCGAGTATGTTGACTCCTGCCACACGTGCCAGACTATCAACGCCCGCACGACACGGAATGAAGGTTGCCTCATCCCACGCGATATTCCTACTGAGCCAAACGCGGTGATATCCCTGGATCACATGGGTCCGCTAAACGAGAAGGGAGACCACATCCTCGTGTGTATCGACCACGCCACGAGATACATGGACGCCGTGACCGTACCGAGCACTTCGTCGACGCACTACCTTGACTGCATGACAAACCGGTGGATTCCGCGATTTGGAGTTCCCAGCGTCATTATTACGGACCAAGCCAAGGGATTCGTGAACAAGAAAACCAACCAATTCCATCACAGACTGGGAATTGCTCATCAGAACTCCCCACCGTACTGGCCACAATCAAACGGACTGATTGAGCGAATGGTAGGAACATTGAAACAGGTGCTACGCAAAATGCTAAACAACAAGGACAAATGGCAGAAGGAACTACCCCGAGCAACGCTAGCAATCAACGCCACGAAGCATCGTCACAGTGGCCACAGCCCATTTCGACTGATGCACGGCTACGACCCAAAACTGCCAGGAGAGCTCAACCTCGGCTCAGTCGAGGGAGACATCGACGAGTCTCATAGACTACACGACTTGGCAAGGGGACGTGCGGAGACAAGAGAGAGGCTACTGCAGAGTCAGCGCAAAACAACGGTCCGATACGACAAGAAGCGGCGAACTCCGAGGTTCATAACGGGGGACCTCGTCCTGCTTGAGTTGAGCGCTCGAGGCACATTAGACCCTCGCTATGAAGGTCCGTTCGAGATAACTGCCCTCGTCGGAGGAAACAGGGCCGAGATCCAAAGAGTACCCCACACACCGGGCATGATCAACCAAAAATCGTCAACGTGGAGCAGCTTCGTAGATATAAGGAGCCGCTCCTAGAAGTTACGGAACCATCGCCATCTAACGACACGCACGCCTGAGGACAGGCGCAATTTTCGGGAGGGCCGTGTCAGCGGCACTCGAGTTCGCACAGCTGAATTCTCCGGCAGCGTCTCATTCTCCGGCAGCGTCTCCTTCTCCGGCAGCGTCTCCGTGCTTGCTCGGGAAACGCTGCACTGCGTTAACGTGGACTCCGAGCCCTGAGCGCGTCCACTTGGCGCGGTTGCCCATTGGTTCAACGAACATTCAAAAAAACAAAAGTGAGCCTTCGAGCCGGGACCGCATAGCAACGCATCGCCAGAGAGAGGAGAACGAGCCGAGATTCGAGCCGGGACCGCAGAGCAACGCATCGCAGAGCGAGCCGAGACGCGAGTGGCGTCGGACGTATCCGATCGAGCTCCTGCACCGGGTCCAGTTTCCTTATACATGTAACCACTGCCGATTCACCTGTAACTTAGCACAATACAGTTTTTCTTAAAATTTGAACCTTGCCTTGACTACATTCATTCGGACATCGCTGACAGGGGTGACTTTAACTTCTGGACGCTTGTGTACGTTTGCCGAATATTTAATAACAATATCTGGAGTTTGACGCCCCAAAACCACCGCGCGAATATGAGAGACGCTATAGTGGAGGGACTCCGGGAATTTCGACCACCTGGGTTTCATTAACCTGCACCCCAAATCAGGGCACATGGGCCTATAGCAATCCCGCTTCCCCCGAAGATGCAGCCGCCGCAGCCAGGATTCGATCCCGCAACCTGTGGGTCAGCAGCCACGTGCCTTAGCCACTAAAGAACCGCGGCTAGACTTTCGAAATATCTCCTCTCGTTTTTGAACTATGTGGTTGTTGTGCACGTTGAAACAATTATAACGTGACGAATTACGTTGTGCGCAGTTCACAACAGTTAGAAGCGATGATTCTATGCATTAAAGAAAAAAAAATGAGCTGGCCTTGCTGTAGAACATCTGCTTGCGAGGCAGATGGCCTGGGTTGTATATTGAATTTGAACCAAAGTTTTGATTATTATTTTTATTTTGATCTCTCTATTTTTTGGTCACCGACAAGATTATTATTTTTCGCTCACAATCAACAACGCCGATGGCAGAATTTTCGCGAAACGAGCTCTTTAACGAAATCGCCTTGAAATAGCGTTAACTTTAAAGTATTCTACTTCGGCCCGTCTGTATGTATAACAAGGCCGCTACAGCGACAGCCTGGTCTCGCTGTTGCGTGAACGGCAGTTTCATGTTTCTTTCCAGACTTTGTTCTTTTCTTTATTTTTAACTGAATTAGTCGCTACTCTGAACGTGGTTTAACCCCGACGGTTTTTCCCTGTATAGTTGTCTGTCAGTTTACGGATGATATGTGCCTATTATTAACGACCGTGAAGGAAATTTCTTGGTCCTCATCGGCAGATTATTTTTCTTGTAGACACTTGACTGACCGTCGCTGCGTACTCTAAGCGATGCAGTAGTATATGAAGGTCGTAATTATTCGAAAAAAATAAAGGAATCCTATAGCCTCCAGTGTTTTGCGCAAGGTAACAACCGTCCCGACAGCCGTGTGTACAGAGTTGCACAACTCAATTTCACTCAAAAGAAACGAGCTGTTCTTCGTCGACCGCGCAGTAAATTACGTTGATCGAATGGAGAAGTTCAGGTGATTTTTTTTTCATTTCTTAAATAACTGCTCTCAATTTCGCCAGACTGCCGCTGAGTTTTCTTTTAGTTGCTGCGAGACGGTCCAGCACTTAGCGAAACGTGATTGAAAGGAATATGAGAAAACGTGGAATGAGGAGACCTTGATTTTACGTCCTGTTATGTTCTTTTGGCAGCGCTCTCTGACTCCAGCGCCGAACAACAGCCACCACTCGAAACCTCTTACAGAACGTCTAACAATCTTTCCCAATAAACTTACAAAAGCAACAATACCAATATATATATATATATATATATATATATATATATATATATATATATATATATATATATATATATATATATATATATATATATATATATATATATGTGTGTGTGTGTGTTTTAATTCTATAATGTTTTCTGAAAAACTCACAACTGCATTTGACTTAATGGTATGGAATAAGTACTGTAAAGAGTGTCACTGAATACTCGTCGCACATTGATTACAATCCCGACACATGATGTCGTGATTGAAACAAAACATCATAACTTCAATCATGACAGCTGGCATGCGCAATTCACTAGAGAAAACTTCGTCATGTCATAACAGATCTGGGCGCTAAAGGTGGCATGTGCTCTCACACAAGTGTGCTAACTAATGCTATGTCACTATGACACGAATGGTAAATGGTGGAAACAAAAGTACTACATGCAACACTCATTTTTGACAGAAAATCAGCGTCACACAGAAAAACAACGTCACATTCCCTTGAATATTATTCAACACATTGAAGTTTTTGACCTTACACCAGCGACACAAAGGTGTGCCACAAAATGAAGTGTCTGAAATGCACGATGAAGGCTTTGAGTCATGAATGTAACCTATTTAGTGCAACATGCCGAGAGGGCCTCGTCGAGTGTGAGTCCCACGAGACGGCTCTATGCTCTGCCATAGTAGAGTATACCATGTACTTTGCATCGTTAACCACTTTTTCTAAACAGTAGTCTTGACGCATGTTTTTTTTTTCTTATGTTTACTCGTATGGTTGACCTTTACTTTGACTGGGACGACTTCTGCTCGCCCATAGTAGTGTACCAAGTACTCTAAATCGTCAAACACTTTTTTTCTGAACACACACAGAGCTGCAGGCGTATTGGCTATGTTAGGGACGGCTCAATGCTCTTGCATATATGAGTACACAGTACTCATCAAGTGTGAGGCCCACGGGCTGATTGATTGATTGATTTGTGGAGTTTAACATCCCAAAACCACCATATGATTATGAGAGACGCCGTAGTGTAGGGCTCCAGAAATTTTGACCACCTGGGGTTTTTTAACGTGCACCCAAATATGAGTACACGGGCCTACAACATTTCCGCCTCCATCGGAAATGTAGCCGCCAAAGCCGGGATTTGATCCCACGACCTGTGGGTCAGCAGCCAAGTTCCTTAGCCACCCACGGGATGGCTTTATGCTCTACCATAGTAGAGTACCAAGTACTTTAAATCATTAACCACTTTTTCTAAACTCGTTTACTTAAGTAGACCAGGTTGTCGCGACAGCTCATGGCTCTCGCATAGTAGAGTGTACTTATTGCTGCAAAGTGTTCACAGTTCTTTCTGTAGACACAGCATAAATGACCAGTAACATGGATAAGCACACGCACGAAAGCAGAAGACAGGCGCGGACTCGGACGCTTGAGAGGCAACACGGCTCCCGACCTGGTGTATTCTACGTAGATATAGCAGGGCCTTCGCCCACGGGATTTTACACGGCCTCTGTAGTTCACCGGGAAAAGCATGTCAATGGGCTCTCGTTCCGAGCACAAAATCCAGAGCGCGCTGAGGAAGTCGCGATAGCGCTTGCTGCTGCGGACCCCAACTCGAAAGTTATCATCACGGACTCCAGGAAAGCATGTACTCATTACTTGGTAGGAGAGATATCCCCCCTAGCCAGCCAAATTCTAAAACGGGCTCTCGCTGATCCAGCCCCGAAACGCATCGTATGGGCTCCTGGCCATCAGGGCCTACGAGATAATGAGGCCGCTGACGCGGCCGCCCGAGCGCTTACCCACCGGGCTCCTCACCTTGGCTCTTATGACTCGGAGGCCAATACACCGCTGCTGCGGTTCAAAGAAATTCTCACCTATTATCGTGACACTCACCGTCTTTACCCGGCTCCTGCAAAGGGGCTGAGTAAGGCGGAAGAGCGAACTCTAAGGCGCCTGCAGACAGGTACTCTACTCTGTCCTGCAATCCTAAAGCATTTCGATGCGAACACAGATGGGCGGTGCCCACACTGTGGGGAGACGTGTGATATCTTCCACATGGTATGGGCATGTACGAAAAATCCCCACCTACCCCCTTCCCCTACCCCTTCCCGAGAGGCATGGGAGACTGCCCTCCTCAACTGCTCATCACTAGAGTCTCAACGGGCTCTGGTGAGACGGGCGCGAGTAGGGGCCTCGTCATGCGGTGTCCCGGACTAAGGACGCCGACCATGTAGCAGGGTCATGCTTTGGCCCCGTACCTCTCTCTTTTGTAATAAATGTTTTTCATCATCATCAGCATAAATGATTCGAAATCATGAAACGTCCCTGCTAAACACACCTTAGCAAGTTCAGTGGGCAGAGCTGACACTTAGGAGCCCTTAGAGGGCCGGGCTGTCGTACTCTGTCACATGCTGTCATCGCTTGGTGGTACGTGCTGAGGGCCGTACGTATACCATTTCGAGCGAGTGTTTGCGCCATGCAGAAGTCATGTTGCTCTTGTTCTTCGAACGCCTTGATGATTAGTTGGTAGTAGTCAAAGCAGCGAAGTTCGACAGAAGCGTTTCGTGCTCGTTTTAAAGTAATTTAAGCACATGAACGTATCATAAGAAAACGAACTGTGCTATACGTTAGGTCTAATGGAAATATTTTGGGCGCATTCTGACGAGTATTAGGAGAAATTCAGGGACGTTTTTGGTAGACATGGGAGATGCTCAGTTCGATCGAACTCTGTATCGAGTTCACCGAGACAGCAGGACAAGACGGTAGACGTGAAGTGGGAGGCCGTTATTTAGATATGCACTATAATGAGCCTTTATGATCATGTATCCTTCTCGGTGCATGCTTACATTGTTTGCATTTTCGTTACCGTTTTAAACAGAAAATACTGAGGCGCAGCCGCGAAGCGCGTACTTCGGAGCGCAGAGTAGACGATTTCCCGGAATCAGTCGCTCTGTCGAGCTGCTGTCTACGTCATTTCCGGTCAGCTGTATTGGCGTCGTTTTTTTTCAGTTTCGGTATCGAAAATTGCGGTGCTGGCGCAATTTTTTTTCTAAGATAACCATTTGGATTGCGAAGCTGAAATTTGGCAGGCAGCTTTGTCTTCGGCTAGACTACTTATAAATCGTTTTTTTTAAGTGTGCACGATTTCGTTGCTGTTGGCCTTTAATAACCGTCTACAGGCACCAAGCAGTGCAATTTTCGAGTGTGACAGCTGTGCCAGAACGCAAGGCCTAGCGGATGAATCAAGCAACATCATTGAGATGGAGTCATGAGTCAAAACGGAACGCGATGCGCGCGTCTCCCTCCCGACATCAGTGGGCGGATTGTGACTGGGGTGCTGTTCTAGACACTGTATAATTTCGCCATATTGTCAAATTTCGTAATGGTGGCATTTTAAGCCAATCAAACAGGTCGTGGCAGCTCACTTGGCCAATTGGCATAAATTAATGGCGGAATCTGACAACATGACGGAATTCGACAATGTCCAGAATAGCACCCCGGGCTACACGGGGGACGCGTGCGCGCGTCTGTTTCCTGCGTGCCTTTGTCGGCCAATGCCAGCAAGCTTGCTACGGGCTGCTGCGGGCAACAGAACTCTCCCTGGAAAAGCTGAGTTTCTGTGGTACGTGGGATTAATTGTTACGTTATTGCGCACCGCTTAGAGTACGATCCCTGAACCACACATACACAAGCAGTTCAGTGTGTGATAATATGTAGTGCGCGGGAGAGAAACCGAGACTGAAAGTGTCGTGCGGTGGCACAGTGCGTTTCCGACTGTGCGTATGTGCCGTGTGGTGTGAACGAATAAGACAGCGACAGCTCGCGAAGCACGGCCTTATTGCGGCAGTCTAGAATACAGGGTCAAAGGCATATTACTTGCAGTTTAATTTAATACTTTTTGTATATTTGTCATTTCATTTGTTTATTTTTCGTTTTAAACTTCATAGCTTACCTAAAATAACATTTAGCAGTCTCTGCGTTGCATTCTTGGCCAATCCTCCAAAGTGGGTAGGTGCCATGTATTTAGGATAGCAAAGCAAAGCAAAGCAAAGCACGGCCTCGCGAGAAAGAGACCCGTGGCTTCAGCGGTGCTCGGCGGTCGGGTTAGAGGTCAACCAGCGGTCGTGTTCGAGCAGGAGTCCAGCTGGGTGACTGACCCAGAAGCCAGGCGTCGCGTGGTTGTTCCGGTTGCTGTTCCTGGAGCTGGGCAACAGACGAACAAGGCCAAGCAAAGTTCCGGTTGGGCGACTGTTCCAGGGAGTAGGTGAGCGGCTGGCACGACGTCCGGGTGCTGCTGGGGACACGATGAGGTGGCTGAGTGCTGCTGCTACTGCTTCCGCGGCAGAGGGCCGGGTCAAGAAGACAACCGACTACGTCGAATACAGCGAGCGAGCCAGGCGGTGCACCGTCCTCAAAAGACCGGCGCCCACGTCGAACACGGCAAGCTAAGCAAGGGGCGCGCCACATCCAAGCAACCAGTGCCCACGTTACTTATACGGCAAGCGAACTTTTCACTTAAGGAAAATTGATTCGTTAGCTCGCGACCTCTATTGAAATGTTTGTTTGTCCACGCGTGCTATGAAATGTTAATAGAACTGTGAACGCGTTTTTGTGCACTGGTGTACTGCGAAGTTTTTTTCTAGAGCGTTTTGGCCCCTTTATTAACATCACAAACTGGCGCCTGCCAGGATCCGCTCGTTAAACCAGCGAAAGAAGACAGTGTAGCTCGAGTGCAGACACGCTCGTCCGGACTGCACCATGGAGTCAGATAGACTCACGGATGTAGGGCTCCAACTAGGCTTGGCAAATGCAGAGCTTCACGAGTGGATTGATGCCCAGCAAGCTAAGCTAAGAGATGAGAGAGCTGCGGAACGAGAGGCCGCCAAAGAAGCTGACGAGAGGCAGCGCGAAATTCTTGAGCTTAGGCTAAAACTTCAGGAAGGAGCCAAGAATGCGCCAGTAGCAGCGACTGAGGATTTGCCTACGCCTAGCACCTCCTCATCTGTGAATCCGCAGGAGTGGCTGCCTTTGTTCGACGAGAAACGCAACGATTTGCATGCGTATCTTCAACGTTTCGAGCGTGTCGTGACCGGACAGAATTTGCCGAAAAAAAAAATGGGGTCTCGCTGTAAGCATGTGCCTAACGGGAGACGTGATTAGCCGGATGACTGCCGCCGAATCGCTGGATTACTAGAAGGTAAAGAAAACGCTGCTGCATTGATTTTAGTTATCGGAAGAAGTTTTAGGAAAACGCGAGCAGCAGACGGTGAAACAGGGAGACAGCAGCAAGAATTTTCAGCTATTTTGACCATTGGATCAACATGGTAAACGTATCGAAAACCTATAAAGGTCTAAGAGATCACGTGATTGCGGAGCAATTCTTGTGCTGTTGCCATCCAAGGCTGGTAGTTTTCTCAAAAAAGCGAGAATGTAGATTATTAGAGAAACTCGCTAACCTGACCGACATATTGCTTGAGGCACAGAATTCGCCTATTATTGGAAAATGCCCTGAAACCGCGAAGGATTCCAGCGGAAAGCTCACCGAAGCGCCGCGTTAATCAGCTCTAAATTGCATACTTTGTCATCATTTTGGATATTTGGCTCCTTACTGCCGCAATGCGCCTAAGCAAATGCTCAAGCGAAAGTTGTGTGGCGAAGCGGTACACGTAGCAGAAAATTGCCGAAGCAAGTCTCGAGACGACAACTCGAGTTCTTCCTGCGCTTTTACCGAATCCAAACCTTCCCAGACTCGTACTAGAAACGCGTCTAGACATCCAGGAAGGTAGATTCTTTGTTCCAGTCACCATGGCAAGAACACCATGCAGGATGCAGTACATTTCCTGGTCGACGGGATGCCAATGGTTCGAGGTGCACTGCTAGTAAGAGAGGTTCGAGTGCTCTTTGACACGGGATGCAACACGGCAATATTCCGACAGGAACTCGTTCCTGACGTCTGCTTGACAGGCAAGACAATCAGCGTCATTCTGCTATATGGGTCATCTAGCCGCCTCCCGGAAGCTGAGGTACACGTCAATACGCTTCACAGGGAAGCTGAGAGTGGCTTGTATGGACCAACCACTCTATAACCTCGTCTTGGGAAACCTATCAGGCGTCCAAGAACCATACGATCCAGATTCTGAGTGGAAGCAGGCGGTTCGTACCCAGGTGGATGAGCTACTGGTGGAAGCACCTACGACCAAGTGCCCTGTCAACTCAACATCGGTTTCTTCTAGCGTGGTGAAAGCCCAAGCTAAACAACACAATCAAGAGAAGAGCAGACCTTTGTACGTCTCAACAACATTCTTGCCCGACGTTACAAGAGCACAACTCGTCGAGAAGCAGAGAAAGGATCCGACCCTGAAAACTACTTTTGCCAAAGTCAATAAAGAGTTCCAATTAGAAAAGGGCCACTGCTACGGGTTTATTGAAGATAAAGGATTGCTTTATCGTCGCTAGTACCTTGCTACAGGCAGAACTTTTAAACGAGTGGTCACTCCGAAACCATTCCGAGAAGGCATCCTGGACATTGTTCATGCAAGTATCATGGCGGGACATTATGGCATCGAGAGGACTACTGATCACGTTCTCGAAGAATTTTATCGGCCTGGCCTGACCGGAGACGTCAAGCGCTTTGTAAGGTCTTGCGACAAATGCCAAAGAACTCCCCCGAAAGGGAAAATAGGAGTTGCACTGCTATAGGCAACATGCCTCTTATCGGGACACTTTTTGAAAATGTTGCAGTTGACTTAATCGGCCCCTTTTCCTCAAGATTTGACCATGGGAAGCGATATGTCCTAATATTAGTCGATTTTGCTACTCGGTATCCTGACGCTGTAGCGCGTACTGCCCGCAATCGATGCAGTTCACGTTGCGGAAGCACTGATTAAGATTTTTTCTCGTATCGGCTTGCCAAAGGAAATGGTCACCGACCAAGGGGCAAGTTCTACCTCGGAATGGATAAAAGAGGTTAGTCGGCTTCTCTCTGTGAAGTTGCTGAAGACGACGCCCTATCACGCGATGGCGAATGGTCTCGTAGAGAAGTTCATTGGCACCATCAAGACAATGTGGAAGAGAATATGTGCCAAGAGAGGCCTCGCTCTTGGGAAAGGTACATCGCCCCACTGCTCTTCGTATATAGGGAAGTCCCACAGGCAAGCCTCTGTTTTTCTCTGTTCCGACTCATTTACGGCTGCCACGTCCGAAGACCACTTACCGTGCTGAAAGAGCTGTGGACGAATGAGGTGCTTGGCTCTGAAACGCCGACGACGTACACCTACCTCTTCAATCTGCGCAGTCGCCTGGAGGGGACTTGCAAAATAGCACACGAACAGCTGGAGAAGGCTCTGGCGAAACAGAAGATCTATTATGACAGGGAAAGTCGCCCAAGGAAGTTATGCCCTTGCAAGAAAGCTTTAATTTTGCTGCCGACTGACTCCTACAATCATTTAATGCAGTTGAAAGGGCCGTTCCCTGTTATTGCCCGAAACAATGACGTTGATTACATCATCTATGTTTTTTAAAAGGACAAGATCTTCCACATAAACATGCTGAAAAAATACGAAGAGCGCGAGGCGAGAAAATCGAAACAGGTATCAGTTGTTCCGGAGGCCTGCGGGAATTTCTCCGAAGATGAGGCAGTAAAAGAGATGCCAATGTTGAGCTTCTATGACACCGAGTTACGCTAGAATGTCAAGCTGTTCCCGCACCTCATTGCTGGTCAAATTCAGAAGATGCAGACACATTTCCAGGAGTATGCGGACATTATTTTTGACCTACCAGGGAAACCGGTGCTGGTATAGTGTTCACTACGTATGACCTCCGATAAGCTTGTTCATGCTCCGCAATACCCCTTGGAGAACTCTTTTTCCGAACGTTATATAAAGCGTTGCGACAATGTTGGAGCCGACCACTTGAGTCACGCTTAACTGCCGTTCGGCTGGCCATGCGGCTTTGTAAAATCACTAGCCCACAGTTTGAACTAGTTCATTGTACTCCCTTGTATTGTGTACAATGGTAGAGGTCTGTTATTGTGTACACGAGAACACTAAGAAAACAACGCAGTGTGTAGTGACCCCACACTCTAGAGACTCGTGTCTCCCCCAACGAAATTCTGCTAGAATAGTTGTTTGTAAACAACTTTATCGAAAAAGAAGGTGATGGGATAATATGTGGTGCACGGGAGGGAAACCAAAACTGAAAGTGTCGTGTGGTGGCACAGTGCGTTTCTGACTGCGCGTATGTGCCGTGTGGCGTGAACGAAGAAGACAGTGAGAGCTTGTGAGGCGTGGCCTCGCGGGTTCGTGACGAAGATTTCGGCAGTGAAAGGTGCAGTGTTCGAGGCAGGACTACATCGCTGGGCGTCTGGCCTATAGGTTCCACCCCGGCCACGTCGCTAGGTGACAGGCCAAGGACGGCCGAAGTGGCGTTCGACCCGCTCTACCACTGGACAACTCGTCCAGGAGAGCTGGCGCCGGGTTCCTGAGCCTGCCTGCCTGTTCCTGAGCCAGGGTTCCCCAAACCGGGGCTTGCCCCACTGGTCCAGGAGGGCTAGCGTGGATCTTCGTGCCGCACTGCTGGTGCCCAAGGGCACGACTACCTGCCTCCGCAGCACGTCTGTCGTCGACTCCGGTTAGACGACCGTGGAGTTGAGCCAACCGAGTTGTCACAGCACGCGCCGGCGCCGCGTCAACAGAACTTCGCCACCGCAAGGTTCCGACGAGACTATAACGACGGTCCAGGCAACGACGTCGCCAAGCTGAACTGCAGGCCAAACGTTCTCTTTATTTCCATAGCTTATCCGCATGCATGTTATCCCTAGAGTGTATTTATGTATAGGTGCGAAGTGTGTGAAATATATCTGTGACGTGTGTTTGTGCACTGGCGTCCTGTCGACTTCTTTCTGGAGCACTCCTGCACCAATATAACATCCCACAGTGTTCTTTCTCCAAGCGGTGTGCAATAACGTAACACCACCAACTGATCCAAGCAAGTATCTTTATAAGGTATGTAAGAAATAGCCAAAGTGGGTCAGGGAACAAACCGAGGTTAAGTATATCATAGTTGAAATCAAGAAGAAGAAATGGACATGGACTGGACACGTAAACAGGATAACCGCTGGTCATTAGGGTAACTGACTGGATTTACAGAGAAGGCAAACGCACGAAGGTGAGACAAAGTTAGGTTGGCCGATGAGATTAAAGAAGTTTGCAGGTATAACGTGGCAACGGAAAGCACAAGACCGAGTTTATTGGCGAATCATGGGAGAGGTCTTTGCCCTGCAGTGGGCGTAGTGAGTCTGATGATTATGATGATGAAGGAATGGTATTGTAAGCTCACCGTCCTGGGTGTCTCCGGGCAGGCACACTTCGGCGATGGTCTCCTTGGCGCCGGCCACCACTTGGTTGAAGAGGCGCTGAAGCGTCGCGTCGAAACACTGCGCAGTGTGCTCGTCCACGCAGTCAACCACACGTTTCAGCTTCCTGCGTCACAAAATGCGTGTTACATATTACGCCTAGTCATTGGAGTTAGATGAGACAAAGACTTGAAGCGCACCAGCTCGTCGGGTGCTCTTCAAGAAAACAGGAATTGATGAAGGGGGAAAAATTGAATTTCAGAATACATCATATCGCACTCGCTCACTCACTCACTCAATCACTCACTCACTCCCTCACTCAATAAATAAAATAAATAAATTCTCGGAGCTCCACATTACAGTGCACCTCTCGTATCACAGTTCTGACGTGCGAGACCAAAGATGTTAGTATTAACTTTTCGTATGCTCTAGTCTGGATGCCGGAATGAAGGAGATAGAGTCAGCCTTGTTTGATAGAGAACTTCACTGTCATTCGGTTGGTGACGACGTCCAGGTTAGGCGTAGGTGTAGAGGTACTATACAAAGCATACATACGGGAACGCGACTCGACTGATCGCCGCAACGGGGCGCCGCTCTGTTCTCGAATTCGCGAGGTGTCTACTGAATGGGGCCGTGTTGACATTCCCTGCGTACTACGACGACGTTACTCGAAACGCCACGACAGTGGGACCACCGCAGGTATGTGCACTTTCGGTATGGAAAGAGACAGTACTAGCTTATTGACTTGGAGCATTTAACGCCCTGCACCTTCCCGTAACGCACATAAGCTAATGATCACAGGAGAACCCAGTATGCACGTAAGTCTGACTGACAAGGCAAAGGATACTTGGCGCCGCTAACATTAACTAGGTTTTTTTTAATAAATAGCCTATACTGTTCCTTTCGATAAACACTTTGTACGGGCACTGAGAATGTATTTGATGTGATACTCAAAAGACGTGTTTCGATATCGTATAAACGATGATTTCATTATGTTGCTGTTGCTACGTTTTATATAGGGTGAAAGCCTTCGTCAAGCATTAAGAGAATCACGGTTGTGATTATTTGCTCTGATGCGACAAGCACGAGCTGGCGTGGCCCTCCCCGCCCGCCACTCTATTTCATCCATGCCCCACCAACGATATGACACGTGCGGCGATGATCCAGGAGACTGAGGCACTCGTTCGCCGCACACCCAGACACAACAAGCGCAGCAGCTATCGGAGAGTAGCCGTGCCGCGCCATCTCGAATATCTTCATTCAACCGCAGTTTTTATGTACTCCTATGAGAGAGAGAGGGAGCGAGAGTAGGAGAGGTGATTGGGGGATGGGCGCGCCGCACACCGGATCCTTTTTTAGAAGCTTCGCATCTAAAAAAAGAGGAGGAAAAGAAATTGAGCAGACTCTGTCCTACCAGAGGAAAACGCGCAGCCCAAAGCGGAAAAGCGAATCTCCAAGTATGAAAGTGCTGAGAATTCGCTCGCCTATCGGCTACATAGAAGCCGGCGGACCCAACGAAGCTACTTATGCAGCGCCTAGACGACGCCCAGCGCAACCCACGGTCACGCGATCAGTCGAATCTGGTGGCCACACGCAAATGCATAACACAAATCTGCACCGTCAGTCGGGATGCAGGAATTGCTACCCAGAAACAACCATCGTCTGTAATGCCGTCTCTTCTTCATTTTGTCGTCTTTCTTTTGCCCCACCAAAGCCTCAGAGTCGCAGGTTCATCTTCGTGGTCGTCATCTTCCGGAACAGCGCACCCCATCACCCAACCACGCACCATCACACGCTAGGCACGATTTGGCAGTTTAGGCTAGCAGAGATCAATGCTCGCCAGCCGAGCCACCACACCGATCCGGTTATTGGCGGTATTTATCCACGCCCGATACACCGATCGCCCTGCAGTTACTTTTCGTGGCCTGGCGCTGACCTCGCCCTTGGGGTTTGCATACGCTTCCGTCGCTGTCGTTCGCTGGCCATGTACGGCGAGAACGGTAGCGCGTCGTCAAGCTGCCCTATTGCATTACGTGTCACGCCATCGCCTCTTCTCTGCAGACGCCTTCAAGGTTACTAGAGGGATCCCTTAGCAGAGGCAACTCTCAAGTCGAGGAAAGGGGAAGATGGAGATAAAAGTTGAGCGGAAGCTAAAGATACCATTTGCTATTCTTCAGCGGGAAAGGGGTAAGGGGAGAAAGAAATTTTAGAAAGATAACAGAGAGAGGGCTCGGAAATTGGGGTAGATAGGCAGTGATAGTCCGATGACGGTGGAAACAGCGCTGGGGACATTGCCCTCCTTTTTTCCTCTCATATTCACCTTCACTTCCCTTTTCCACATTTTTTTTACATATATACTGTACATGGATATGCTATGCTTTCTCTCCCTATTTCTTCCTCTCTGTTTGTTTCTATAAAACCGTCTGTTCTTTCTCTCTCTCACTTTGTTTCTCTTTTTATCTTTGTCTCTTTTCCTTCTCATTAATATTCTCATTACGTAAATAATCTTGTGATTAAGCCTTTTAAAGGCGTAGCACTTCATAGAGTCCGGCTTGTTCTTCCCCAGATCTCATGTTGCGGGACCAAGCACACAGTCAAGCGCTCAAATGAACCTTTTATTGTTTACAAATACAGATCCTTGATGACATCCAGTTTCGTTCAGTGATGTGCCTGAATATCATCGGTGAGCAAGAAAAGCGTTAGAAAATAGCCCGCTGATTTTCTACACTTCTCTTTCCTCATTTGGCAAAATATATTCAAATAAATGTTCTTTTGAGGTGCATAAAACTACAAAATATGGCCTTAAATATTACGCACATTATTTTTATCTGAAAAAAAATTAAGTGACTTTTCTTACCCTTGAAAAAAACGTGAAAACGCCCATTCAGTTTCGATGTTACGAGCTGGTAAATTAGGAGACCGGAATTTCTTTTGGGGCACAACGCTTGCAATCTCGAAACACAGAGCGTAACACAATGTAGGCGTAACACATGGCTAGCAATGTTTAAAACAAATTTAGGAAGAGGAAGAAGCTCTGAAGCGTCATAAATAAGAGAAATAGCAAAGACGTAATAGCAATAAGTAGCTTGAAATGGTTAAAGCTATTTTGGAAACAAGTCTCTGACTGCGACACCAGGCTAGAGAAGGCACCACGCCGTTGCTAAGCCGATGATTGCTCATCCCGCCTGGACTTCTGAGCTGCACCCGAAGGGTGAAGCATAGCGTAACTCTCCGCAAACGGCAGGTAGACCTCAACAGCCGTAAAAACCAGGAAGTCGATAAAGAGCAGTGAAAAGTAGCGTACATGTCGCACACCCAGGTTGCGAATCTCTTCAAGGGGATCCGACTCGTGCTGCGACAACCCTATACATGCTTACCCCAAACAATGGCGTCATCGACAGTTCGGTAAACGCGTCACTGTGAACTGTACGAACAGGAATCACTAGGTGCTCTATATAGCTCCTGTCTCAGGTTTCACGTCAGTGGCGCTAGATTTAACGTTGAATTTTGAACAAAACTCATCGCTATACGACGCGCGCACGGGTGGGGGTGATGTTAGCGATTTGAGCTTTATACGAAACATGACGGCGATGGCAGAAATACGTATTGAGTGTACATCTGATATCTACTGAAAATAAAAAAATTCCGCTTGAACGTGGGAGGAGGAATGAATGTCAACAAAATACACGCAGTGCTTGTCCTTTACTCACTGCGTGGATTGTCAAGCTTGCCAGCTGCGTAGGCACTGGCGCCTGAGTTACCATTAGGGGGCTTACTCCGAAAAACTTTGAATACCTGACGAATTTAATGTACCCAAGTGCAGTAACCTTGCATGTAAATTGTCCTAATTATTGACAACCTTCAATTTTTCTCTTTTTAACACGAAAGTACTTTATTCTGAGCTCCACAAAGATAACATGAACCTCTACAGGAAAGTCACCTACCTCAAAGTATGCAGGTGGTGTTTGACGTCATGTGAATGAGCGTATGCAGCTAGGCGGGGCTCCCATGCTAACTTTCTCGGCGTGGGCTGGCGACGATTGTGGTTGTATCTTGCCTATAAGCTTAGGTTGCAATCGACCTTAGTTAACCGCCCTGCATTTTTTCCGTCTCCCCCCCCCCCCCCCCCTGTTTTGCATCGTCACCGCAGCCCTATACTCACATGTCTACGCTATCATGCGACAATATAGTTAGACTCGTCATGTAAGGAACCTTAAACACACCTGCAGACGTGGTGCAGCTCCCTCTTGCTGGTGACAAGAGTGATGTCCTCTCCTTTGGCCACACTCTCGAGGGACTCCAGACAGCGCTGGTACTGGTCGTTGGTGCAGCGCTCGACAGGGGATGCTGCGATATGGCAAGATGCAGGTTAGAGGCTATCTATCTATCTATCTATCTATCTATCTATCTATCTATCTATCTATCTATCTATCTATCTATCTATCTATCTATCTATCTATCTATCTATCTATCTATCTATCTATCTATCTATCTATCTATCTATCTATCTATCTATCTATCTATCTATCTATCTATCTATCTATCTATCTATCTATCTATCTATCTATCTATCTATCTATCTATCTATCTATCTATCTATCTATCTATCTATCTATCTATCTATCTATCTATCTATCTATCTATCTATCTATCTATCTATCTATCTATCTATCTGTCTGTCTGTCTGTCTGTCTGTCTGTCTGTCTGTCTGTCTGTCTGTCTGTCTGTCTGTCTGTCTGTCTGTCTGTCTGCAGTGAATAGTTCATTGTAAACTGCACAGAAAATTAACAGGCACCCTATCTGCCCCCCATTAAGGCGTCAAAAGCTCCTTCGTAGTCCGCGGTTGAAGCGAAGAGTCCCTGATATATATATATATAGGGATGAGGGCATATTGATGTGTCGAATAACGTATAGCACTATATGAGTGTTGTCGAATGCTCTCGATAAGATATCACGTCGACCATCTGAAAGAAGTGCAAGAATTCATCCAAGCCATGAGATGGGGTCCTTTCAAGCAGGTTTCGCTTCGACTGAGCGGAACGGTATTCAACGATACTATAGATGAAAGGTACATCTCGCAAGCTTTATGTTCCAACGTCCACGCCGGTTTCTCCAACACTACCCATGTCCACGTGTTACAATACTTGCAGCGCGCGATAGCACCCCCTGCACTTGGCAGTTAGCTGAATAACTCGCACTGCGCTGAACACATATGATGCGGTTCAGGTGGAAGCCACTATATATAAAGTGGGCACATTTATCTAAAAAACAGGTTTTGTTAAAGAAACAATGACCACGAACAATGGGTTGGCACGTGCACAGTATAGCTCGAGCTTGTTGACGCCAAGTGGACTCGAGCGGTCAATCAATCAACGTCTCTCTCGGTGTTTTTGTATCGGTAGCCGGGGTTTGAAGGCATTTAAAAATGCAGAACAGTGAACAGTATGAAATCACCAACCAGGACGGTGCTTGCAGTGTTAGATCCGAAAAGTTTGACCACTTACAAAAACACGGCCTTTTGTGGGACTCTCTGTGCGGATGAGTCATTTCGGGAATTCGGCATAGGTGGTCTGACAATTCGAACTTCCCGAAGATCTATATGCGAGGCAGGAACAAACAAATGTGACGTGGAAAAGAAGGAAAGCAGTCGGAGTTGACGTTGCGATCGAAATGACCAAACCGCGGGAACCCGATGGTCGTCATGGCACACAGCATAGCACAGCTGACTCTGCTCTCCTCTCGCGTTGTTGGCGTTGACGCGATTGCGCGAGACAAGGGCGGATCGCGCGTGGAGCATTTTGGCGCAGTCAGGTAAACAAAGGGAGGATACAGCACTAATGGCTGGAAAGGCCCGAAGCACGCGAGTCGTTCATCATCGCAGAAGCTCCCGCGGTTTGGATGGCCGTCCCAGGACCGTGAACAATGAGAGCTGCGGAGATTTCGGGGAGGCCTAAACATACCGAGGCTTCATTTCGGCTGGACAGCGGTGGTCTTCACGCGAAGGTCGTGAAAGACTTCTCCATTTGTTAGAGCGAAAAAAAAAATTAAATGTTTCAACAGCCCATTTTTCATTCGGAAGTACTGGATGAAGTTCTCTCACTGTGTTTTTCTCTGTATAGATGTAGTTATGAAGGCGTAAGCAGATAAAAGTTGACTGACGGGATTCAAGATCATACCATTCTTCATCTACTTCTTCCAGTGTTCAGCTTTGCTTCAATTCCGAGTACAGGAAAGATTTGTGCTCCCTATTCAGTAAGAGTTTTTTCCTTTATTTATTTTACTACTCATTTCCCCTCACCCTGTTTCTCCATCAAAACGCGTAGTGGACGATTTCACAGTAGCGTCAGAAGAGCAACCACAATGATTACTAGCTTAATTGATTCATAGCTGAGCTTGATTACAATATTTTTTTTGCTTTTACATACACGAACGCCCTTCCTTGCTGAAGATGTCCGAATAAAAACGTTATTTTCGAAACTCTAAGTGTTTCTGGTATTTGATTGATTGATATGGGGGGTTTTAACGTCTCCAATTGATTGATATGTGGGGTTTAACGTCCCAAAACCTCTCTATGATTATGAGTTTTAACGTCTCCAAAGCACCATATGTGTTTCTGGTACTTCGTAGCCATAAATAGAGTCCAAGTTGTGAGAAATAAATAAGACTGTACGAAGTTAGGGTCATTTGTCCGATTATATTTAGGATATATAGGACGGCGAATGTGATTATATCAAATACGATTTCGTGCATTGATACATGCCGCTATTTTCAGGAGCTTCACGATTGTAGCACAACTAATACTTTCACTATTACCATCTGTAAACGACAGTTCATTGTCTAGCATCTCGGTCCTAACACATTTTTTCAACTGCGCCTGTCATTACTATAAGTGGCTACCACCTTCCTAGGCCGGAATTCTCGTCTTTACTTGAATGCTATCTTTACTTTTACTTAGACTCTACTATTTACTTGCTCTTGGGTTTAACATGTACGCATTGATTGCGTAAGGGATTATTAGGCGTTGCCGAAGAAAGACCCAAACACAATCACAGAATGAAAAAAAAATTGGAAGCGTACAGGAGGAGCTCCTGTATACAGCCAAGATTACTCACGAGCGTGGAGGAAGAATCCCTAGCAAAGATCGCCACATACAACTTGCACTCCATGGGGTGCCCACAGGCGATATTGGCCCTCCGCACCCGGTACAGGGAAATGAACCGCCCAGTAGCTTCTTCGCATAGTACAAATCACGCTACTCGCAGCCAATCAGTTGGCATTTGCGGAAGCAGTCGAGTTCGGAAGTCACATCCCTTCGTGCCTTACTTTCGCTATACGCCCTTGGGTGACTCTTTCAGAAACACGTGACCTTTGCTGTGGAAATCTTCATGTAATCCAATTCGCTCATAATCATCTCTTTTATTTGAGTGAAAATGTTGCTGGAGCAGGATTTGGTGCTTCAACATTGCGGGCTGTGCAGAGGGCAGACTGAATTCACCCGGTCGCGTAAGTTCACGCTATAGAGCTTTCAGCATAAGCTCACTCCGAGGAAACGATTCACGGTCTCCTGCTGATTGGGTCCAGTGTACCAATTGGGTCTTCTCATCCGAGGGCTCAAGCGCAATGAAGTCACGGCATGGTATGGTACAGGTACGTGTAGCTCTGGTAAGCAAGATGACGTGGGTGTCATTTCCAGTGCATGTTGATGCATACTTGTGAACTAAACGTAAAAATACAGCAGTGACTTAGCTCAGATATACGAGGGCATACATATACGTGACCTACGGATAGACGGATGGACGGATGCACGACTAGCGCGCGAGCTCAGGTGAGTCAAGCCTAGTGACACATCACTCCAGGAGCTTCCAGGCCTTCTCCAGCGCGCCAGTAGTGCGCATTGCGACGTCACAGCTCCTCAGGCATACACAGCATGGCTATTGATAAACTACGCGAAAGTGGTCATCCTCAGCCAGTGTAGCGCTACAAAACGCCCTTGCACTTGAACGCAGTTAAGGAACATCGATCGAGAGGTGAAATGTATTCTGGACTCATGGCGAGTCTCATATTAATGTCGTGCCTTTGAGACGTAAAGACACGAACATATAAAATTGTACACGCTGGCATAGCTCTTCTTTAAAAAAAAAAGTTTGCAATGGAAAGCTATGCTATTAAACAGAAAGAGTGTAAGATCGCCTCTCCCAATCAAGTTCCGTGGCGTGGCGTATAGTGGATATTTTTCTAACAACAGTGTTTGAGCCCCGACTCAATATATTGTGCCAAAACGCATCACAGGAGGGCAGCTAAGTCAGCGTGACGTATTTTCATGAACAGTAGGATGTAAAGACGACTGTGTTTCATTGCGAATTCAAAGCATCACCAGATTCCCGTACACTGTAAGTTGATCTTAACTCGTATAATCAGTCATGTCCGTTACATGCTCAGTATACACTACTGTCTATACGTGTACCCAAAATGTAAGCAGGCTTTTCATATACCTCAATGTACCGCTAGTTAAATGTTCCTGAAGGTGTTTAAGTTTAAGCTGCTATGTTTCTAAAATCAAAGGTTTCTTGCAACGTGAAAATTAATTTTGTGCGAATATTCTTGCGGGTTAAATGGTAAATGTACCTGCATGTACTTATATGTAAGCCGGCTTAATATACCTCGATGTACCTAAATGCCAGCTGGCTGAGCTTCTCCGTCAGCATTGTTCCTTTTAGCATGGTTCCCTTTAGCGGGAAGTGGTGCAATTCTTTAGTGGTTGCGTTATAGGATGAATTCTACGGTTTGTTTTGGGCGGCTTGTCTTCGCTGTGCACACTGTGTGCGCCGTTAGCCAGTGGCGCTCAACTAATCAAAGCGGAAACAACGTTCGTGACGGCTTTACGGCACTGCGATTGAAACAGTATGGTGATACGAACCTCCGTCAACTATGGTTCAGCGAACATCACTGCGTTGCCATGTTTTGTCTACGACAGAAACTTTTTATTCGCTGACTTAATGTGACGTCAGCTGTAGAGCTGAGGAGAAGGTGAGCGGGGAATCAAAATTGTGCTTTTGTAGCTATTAAATGAATCCGGAGGATGAACGGAGTCGATGTATATAGTATTGAATGGACGGCCAGGTTTCTGAATACACATGTAGTTGAATATCTTCGAAAAACATTTCACGACCTCTTTAATTGATGCATATAAATTTGTTTCCCCCGGCTTTATTCCGTGTGCCATTAGCGTAACATTTACTCTTGCACTTGCAATTGGAGTCAAGTTGCATCACCTTGAGTGGCCAGATTTGCGGCAACACGAAGCAGTTACATCAAGCAACTCTGCATACCAGTCGTAGCACTCGTGACGCCGCCAATTCAATCTGTGAGCCCTCAGCTTCACAAATTTAGGGACCATGGTACACAACAAAAAGCTGAATACTTGCGCTCCTTCGGTAGACAGCCTTGATTTCAGATTTCCAGGCTGTTCTATAAGACGTTACATAGGTGTGCGCACAGAAAGGGGGGGGGGAGCACAAAGCCACCCCCCTACGTTGATGCAATAGCAAACGGGGGAAGAGGGGGGCATGCAAAGTCAGCTTGATTCACCTCCCCCCCCCCCCCCCCTTGTATGAAGAGGAAGAACCCTGCGCACGCCTAAAACTGAGGTACTAACATGTACTGCGCAGTTCTACCAACTACAATGAAACTTGATGCACAATTCGAAGCTTTCTCAGACTTAGAGGACAATAAGGTTTTGACGCAGACTGTATGTTTTATAACACACGCGTTGTATTGGAATGCATGGATTTTGACCTGAAAAGACCCGTGGGCTGCGAATCATTCTGAGTCTTTGAGTAGCAATGCTCACGGAAGTTAAGCTGGCTGATGTAAAGTTGGTATGAAGGTTTGCTGGCTTACACCAAACCTTCAGAATATTGGTGAAAAAGAATTACAGGGATTATATAGCTAAAACTGATGTTATTGCGGACTCTGAGAACGGCACGTTAAGAAAAGAGAACCCTGTATAGGAATCAGAAGGATTGTATCAATAGTAATAGACTGAGTGAGACGTGACTATCATGAAGAAGCTAACAGGTCGCCACAACATTTAAAAAATGCTAATAAACACCCTATCCTTCATTTTCTTCTGCCTCCTTACCACCCTACACATCATCACATTTACCTTCCTTACCGCATTCATGCAACCTGTGGCCTAGAGATAGAGCTTAGGGCTACACCAAACTTGCTTTTCTGTAAATGAAAAAACAACAAAAAATGAGGCGAGACAAGAAATTGTACACTTATTCTTCATACGCAAAGGGCATAGTACGAAGAGCAGAGGTCGGAGCGCGTTGTGGTACACGCGGAGCATCAACGTAATTACCGAGGAAAAAAAAAAAAGACAACCGCAACCAAGACTTGGCAAGGCACCACTGTTTAATGCGACGCACTCAAAGACAAAAAGAGCACGGCCTCTGCGGTTAGCTCTCCCAGCGCGCGTCAACGGTGCGCCTCTGGAGCTGATCTTGGAGGCCACGGACAGAGATAAGAGATGGGCACAACTTCCAAAAGGAGGGTGCTCTCGAGAGAAGCCATGCAGTGCTGAAAATATCCTCGTCACCGCTTGAAACAAGAAACGAAATAAGAAAACGACCAAAGTCGTATGCTGCGCGCGTGTATTCTTTCACCGGACAAGTTTAAGGACAGCTAGAGCTTCAGGTCTCTTGCCTTCTCCCTTCCTTTCGGTTATGTCGCTGTGCTCGCTAATGAGGCTTCCAAGTCCCTTTGTTCGCAGGACATGTCCGATATAGTTTGCGTAAGCGAGTCACTTCCTTATCTAATGAGAAATTCTCGACAATGACCGAGCTTAATGCTGTTCCCGTGGTTCCACCATCGACGGAACCTTGACTTTTCGCAACGGGACGTCCAGGTGTGCTAACGCATCGTCCCAACCCTGAACGTTTTAATGCGCCTTCTGAAAGTTTACTGACAATGCTTTCGAAATCGTTACACTCGACGTTCGGTGACCAACTCGAGGCCTCGTTGCCTCTTGCTGCCAGAGACAAAATTTCGGCGCTAAAAGAACAGTGGACAATGTGAAAACAGGACGCCTCCCGTCTTCACTTTGACCTTAATGAAATGACAGGGTTCGCCCGGTTTCCTTCACACTTTTCATTTGTCTTTTTTCACGCTAATTAGTTTATGTCTCGAGTAAATTTGTATCATCAAGCTTAACTGTCAAGTCCACTTCTGCCTCTTACCTATGTGCATAGAAAATCGGGAGCTTGAAAAAAACAACAACAACGTGGCGTCATGAAACACGATGATTCAATATAAATTTTACGCCATTGTGCATTGCTGACAATGTAAGTAATGAATGCATGTTTCATTATTATAGGAGAAAACCTTATTGCTTAATAAACTACCACGTTTCACCAGATAAGGGTACCAATATAAGGCGCACGCCACATCCTGGCAACTCACCCAGCTGTGAGTTTTACTGAAACACATCCTGGCACTTCTGCTTAAGTTTGTTCACCCGGAATTCCATAGCGTTCTCTGAAACACGGGCGTTTTATTGTATTTCGCTGGCCATAGATATGTGGCCGGTGGGGCAAAGAATCGAACCCGCGTCCATGAGGTCAGGCGAATAACATTCTTACCCAATGGTTTAGTACACTTCGGAGTTTACGCGCTAAGGTAGCCCGGTAAATATAGACGAAATAAAATGTATACGCTTTTGTAGATACAGTTGTAAAGGTGTTTGACAGTAGGGCAGTTGAAGCAGGTTATAACTGATTCTGTAAATTTAAGAAGAATGGAGTGGTTTTCTTGTATGGTAGGGCGTTAGAGCACTGCTGGGAGTCGTTAGAAGCAGCGCCAAGCTGTACATGTAAACGAGGTAGCGTAACTTTCATAGAAGCCCATGTGTCCCGTAGTCGGCGGCTCGTTGCCACCGTCGCCACCTACGTGAGAAGGGGACAACTAACGGCAAAAAAATAAAAATAAAAGTAAAATATGACGTCACAATCGGAAGCCGTAGCGACGTCGCTCATTTGCCCTACAAGGCGCGAAATTGAAGTTTTTCTTTATTGCTGACTTTCTACATGTCTTTATTATTTCGCAATTTTATTGCACCTTAATTGTGTCTCGCTAAATGCACGCGAGTGAGAAAAGAAACAAAAATAACAAATATTGAGGAAGCAGAGTTGTTTTATTAGCCAAATCACGTACTTGCAATGTGCACAAGAAACGTCGCCGAGACAATTGTGAGAAAACCGTTCTCGAGCACAATAACATAACAGTTCGGAAACTCACGCTGACGAATCCTTGAACACCACTGCAGTGAGACAGCAGTTTTGAAGATATAGCTTTGGCAGCCGTAAAGTACAGCGTGGTTAGCCTGTCGCGTTCACAGCCACCAAAGGCGAGGGCACGCTGGCCGTGCGAAAGCAGTCGGCAGTCACGGGAGCGGCTATCTGCACATTCTGTGAGCTAGCCGAGATATAAAAAACGCACATAAAGATTAAGCAAACTTCTGAAGGTATGCACGAGCCCGTGTGCTCAGATTTGGGTGCACGTTAAAGAACCCCAGGTGGTGTAAATTTCCGGAGCCCTCCACTACGGCGTCTCTCATAATCATATGGTGCTTTTGGGACGTTAAACCCCACAATCAATCGAAGGTATGCACGAAATCACCACGGAAATGTGAGCGGTACCTCGTTGGCCTGGCAATGCGCCGAACCAAAGAACACGCCGAACACAAGCTCTGATAGCCTATCGCCAGTATCTGCCATATCTGATAGCTCATGTCACCGACTGCCTGTATGTTCCCACTGTTTCTGAAACCAAACAAAATAATTGGGCACTCAACCACATACCGAAAACCAAAGCATTATTAAAGCAATCTACTAATTTTATGTAACAAATGAATTTTAAACTATAAAATAAACATTTAGTTATTTTTTTCGTTTAGCTATTTGCCCCCCCCCCCCCCTCCTCACCTAGTCACGCTTCAATCGTCACGCGGCTGTTGATGCCTGTCGCAATAGGTTTCAGAACACTTTTCGTTCCGACTTTGGCGACCTATTTACATTGACCTTGGCAGCGCTGTATACGAAGCGATCCGCTTACTGCTTCGCTTTTGGCGAAGCGAACTTCAAACCGTCTCTTCCTCATCTACACTCACCATCCTTTCCTGTTTTTCTAAACGACGGCACTCGCGAGTGAGCAAACACGCCGGAACAATAGCGCATGCGCACAGGGTATATAGTCGGGGCTGACACGTGCGCGGTATACCCTTCACATGCAAATGAGGTGAGGCATAATTTGTTCCGCCGAGTATAGTAGAAAGGCCATGCCGACAGAAGCAACAACAGTGTCCACAAAAAAGTCGAGTACAAAATTTACAAGTGATAGAAAGGTAGAAAAAAAAGGAAGAAGAAGAAAGGAAAAAGAAGAAAGGAAGAAGAAACTTCATTTACAACTTTTTGTTGCTGTTGTACTAGTGTCCTTCAGCAAGCTCTTATACAAACACGGAGTTTTGTTTTTCTTCTCGAACGAAGTGTAAATTTCATGCGCCTACTCCTATACCTCTTTTCGATGCTGTCCTTTGTTGTTAACGCAATGCTCTATAACCGGAGAAAAAGTAAATGACCACGGCCGGGTTTTCAAACCCCACCACTAGCACAAAAAAAAAAGCAGACGAAAAAGTTGCGTTAGCTGTTTTTTTTTTGTTTTTTTCCTCAGCTCGGAGCCACGCAAACGCAGAGCCACTAGATCGTATTTCCAATACAAATCTCGTCCTTCCACTGGTTTCACACGCGAACAGGTAAAAGAGTGGGACGTCTGCTGCGTGTTTGCGGTAAACACCTCGCTTCGATTTCATCGTTTTAAGCGCACACATATACGCAAGTAAAGATGCGCAAAAAAAAACATGTGAACTAACTGTGTTTTTGAAACGTCTTCTTTTGTGTACGCCGCCATCTAAAGAGAATTTTAAAACAAACTTAGCTATTTGTGCACCGACAGGGAAGTGGGTGGAGGGCAGAAGGTGGGCAGAGGGTATGCTACACGAGCTGTCTGGTATGATGAAGGCTGAGTCAACATTTTTTCGCGTCAAACCGGTGGCAGATGCCTGAATGTGAATAAGTGATGACAAGGCGATAGTGGCGAGGCTAGAGCGTGGACGCGATAAGAAGGAAAAGAATGGAGAGACAAAAGAAACCGTGGAAGGAAAGTCACTAAGCGCTATCTTTTTGAGAAAAGCGAATATGAGACAAAAAGAAAAGAGCTAAAAAGCGTCGCAACTGCGACTATTGAACGGCACGGTAGATTTCGCGAGCGGGTGTAATGAAAGAGTGAAACTCCGGGCATCAATGTAAACGCACTCAGGCATGAAAAAAGGTAAAGCGCGAAACGGAAGAATCAAGGGGCGTGCAACGAAAACGTCGTCCCCACTTTGCCCTCCAGGCGATAGAAATCGCTCACGCTCGGAGGCCTACGGTATCGCGGAAAGAAGCGTGGGCGATGTTAACGCGACGCCTTGCAAATATCGCAATATCGTCGCGCGCCACAGCCAGCGCTCAAAGTTGAGTATAGTGACTTCAAAAGTAGGGATGTTGAAATAGGAGTGACAAGTATCGCTCCATCTGCGGAAGTTTTGAAAAAAATTATTTGAACAGTTTTAAGCAATGAATCCAAGGTATGGTTATAAGGCGCGTTGTAGTCCGTGACACCGATTTCATTACGAATCCTTGGACTCTTTGACGTAAATATGAATGTAAGGGTATAAGGGTACTTTTTGTGATTCGCAACGCTTATATGTGGTATGCTTCAAGCAGGCAAAATGAAATTGGTATTGTTCAGATCAGACGAAAGGCAGACTACACCCACAACCTTGATTGATTGATTGATATGTGCAGTTGAATATCCCAAAAAGCACGACAAGATTATGAGAGACGCCGTAGAGGAAGGCTCCAAAAATTTCGACCACCACGGGTTTTTTTAGCGTGCATTCAAATCTGAGCACACGGGCATACAGCATTTTCACCTCTCTCTAAAAAACACAGCCGGGATTCAATTCCGCGACCTGCGAGTCAGCAGCCAACTAACTATCTTACCCACTAGACCACCACGGTGGGGTTCAAGCCACTACACTGTAAAATAAAATTACTCCGAGGTCGGAGTAAAACGCTTGTCCTCTATAGCGTCCCCCATATTTCGAGCAATTTTAGCTACGAACCTTCTGAGCATTTTTTTTTTTGGCTGGAGAAATTGCGTGGTGCACCCGGAGTACTTTTAACAGATATTTAACTACGGCCGACCGGAGCTATTGCGGGGCACATCTGGAGCACTTTTTACTGACATTTCCTTCCGGACAACCGGAGCGAAAGGGCGTTAAATTCTGCTCCAGCGGCGCCACACAAATACCCCGGCTGGCCGGAGGGATTTCGTGGCACCTTCGGAGCATTTTTTGCGGGTTTTTCACTCCGGCTGTCCGGAGCTTTTGTGTGGTACACCCGGAATATTTAAAAAAATACAAAAATACTAGGTGGATCAGTATTTTTTTAAGTGTTCGCTCCGCTGTTAATTTGTTGTATGTTGATCATTTCATTCATAGGTTACGTGAAGGGAGTCTCAATCATCATGCAAGCACTGCAGGTTTACAGCGTATTTTTTTTCCACACAGGTCTAGCAGATGAAATTAAAAGAAAAAACCACTTGAGTTCTTTTTCTTTGATTTATTAGAAATAAGTTGCAGTTCCTGGTTGATGAACTAGCCTTGGAGAAAATAAGACAAGAAACAAAAATGCAAAAAAGCCACTAAAACAAAACACAAGAACACAAATCACATGAAATCAAAATAAAAAAGCACACTAGTTTTAAGCGCAGCGCTTTGAAGTGAAGTCTATAGACCGCTGGCAAACGATGCACGACAAACGAAGCGCGTGGCTCTGGCAACAACTCTTCCCCATCCTCGAAAGACCATCCATCAGAATCATTGACGACGCAAGGGTTCACCTCTTATGTGTCACCGAAACATCAAGAACAATAGAAATAAAAAAATTATAAAAAACCCGGAAACAGAAAGGGGACCTAACCACGGTCGTTTGTGTCGAAGAGGGGATCGAACCCGGGGTCGTCTACGCGGCAAGCGGATGTTCTACCACACAGCTACGTTTCTTTTTTTTTATTTCCGAGGAGCAACACATTTTTATGATACAACACATCACAATGAAATCATTTTCGGAAGCATCCGCCAGTACCGGGCAGACGTAGGCATTTAAAAGCACTTTATGTTTGAGAGTTCATCAAATAGAAAAAGCCAATGATTTTCTTCGGCTTTTTCAATGTACACCTGGCGCATTGGGATCATACTGTCAATGAAGTTCTCTCTTGAAGATTTTATCTTAATATGCTTGCAGCGTACTGTCATTCGGGTTTGCCATAGACTGTGCAAAACCATGCAGTAACATGAACATGTCATGAGGCACTCCATCATCATTTGATGTTGGGAGATAGCGGCATCCGTACGGTGTTACCAGTAGCTCTTTTTTTAAAGTGCGTTGCAAAACGTCCCACAAAAAAACTGTATCTGAGCAGTCCAAAAAAGTGCTCTAAAGTCTCTGGCTTCTTGCATCTTAAACAGTTTACTGACCATGCCGCAAAGAAGCCTTTTTTTTAGCACACAGCCACGTCTCTTCTTGTGAAAACAGGAGAAAAAAAAACTTCCTCTGCTTGGAAATATAGTGAAAGTAGCTTTCATGCTTCACAAACGCACGCGTCCTGTATGTATGCTTCACAACTCAACATGAAATATTGCAGCAATAATGCGTGGTCAAGGGTCCATCGCCACCGGGTGTCACAATATAAGATCACCGTAACGGCTCTGTGGTTGAAAGCCGGTACCCCACTACAAAAGACACACACGCCACTGCGCCTATTCCCTTAAGGCTACGTATACTATGCTATGCATTCACTATAGTGGGTGCATAGCGAATTCGAGCAGGTTTCATGCACTAAGTGTTTGAAGTACGCACTACGAATATAGGTTGCCACTATCACGTTCATCTCCTAAAAACGAAGATTTAGGGTCCCCAATTTTTTTACTCAGATATGAACACACAAATAGAAAGACGACACTCTGAGGAACATTGGGGCATTTAGAGAAGATGCCCTCAAAACACATACAAGTGCACCCCATACGCCACACTTTTCGCTATAGATAGGCAAAATAGCGTTCTCAAGAAATTTCGTGGAGGCGAATTGCTAATGGAAGTGAGAAATGTACAGCACCAATGTTTCTCACTTTTTTGATGCGTCCGCTTTCGAGTCTAGGACTTGCCGTCAAGTGCCGCATAACTGATGTGGATTCGCGCATCGTGTTTGTCTAGTCCAGATTTTTTCGGTCAATCTTTCTATCTTTTTTTTTTTTTTTGCCGCGGCTAAAAAGAAGATTTGAGACAGTCGTATCGTGAGTACTTTTTTTTTCGGGGAACGTTGATGGCCTTTGGTATAAGATTCTCGACACAGCTGTTACTCGTATTTCTCTAATTACCACCAACTTTTCTGGGGTTGTACATGCAAAACTGTTGCGCTATCACAAGGCACGCCTTAGTTGGGAAAGACCTCGGGGGAATTTCGACCATCAGAGTTCCTTAACGTACACCTAAAATCAAAGCACATGAGTTTTCTCTGCTCTCTTAATTGATATGTGGGGTCTTGCCGTCCCAAAACCACCATATTGTTACGTACAATCCAAATGGTTTACGAATAACTGTTTATTGGGGCTAAACTGTGCCCGAAAAGTAAAAGAAAATGTAGCGGCGTTCCTAACAGGCGATCAGCAAAAGGGGATCAATCTCCGAGAAACCCTCGAGCGGTGCACTACTTCTTTTTCATCAAAATCCCGCGCTAAGAAGGCGCGCGCCGTCACGGCCTCTTCTTGTTTCATCATCAAGCCGCTGGTCTCTTGGGGGGCGCACGAACTAGCGCGCGTAGTTTGAATTCTGCGTTTGCCTTGCGTCAATATGAATATGAGAGATGCCGTAGTGGGGGGCTCCGAAACTTTCGACCACCTGGGGTTCTTTAACGTGCACCCAAATCTGAGCACCCTTCACTGCTCCCTTTCCAGCACCCGATTTACACTCTACATTGCGAAGTACCCTACCGGATGCTGCATCTGGTTAATCTCACTGTATTCCCCTTCTCTCAGCCTCTCTCTATTTCACTCCCATCGAAAAATGTGGCCACGATCGGCCACGACGGCAGGTAATCGAACCTGTGACCTCGAGCCCATGGCAATGCGACCCGTATTTACTCGCTGCATTACATGCATCGAGCGTTTGTTCTCCCTCCTTTTATACCTTTTGATTTCTCATTACGTTGCAACTTCCGTGAGGAACAGCGTTGCTCCCGCGATTCCACTTAATAATACCCAGAAAAGACGCGATAGCGAAATTAATGGACGGCGAAGAAGAATAGAGCTGATAAGAACCAAAGCTCGGACGCAATAAAACCAGTAATCCAGGAAGCTGCTCGTCATTTAGCAGCTCCTTCGGTCGTTCAGAGGGACCTTTTGACAGAGTGCGTGTGAGAGAGAAATAGACACCGCGGTGAGCGTAAGTGCACAAAACAACGTTCTAAAGAAAGACGCCTCGTCGTACAGAGGCTTCGTCGTAGTTCAGGGCCAAGTCGAGAGCCATCCAAGACATCGACGGTGAAGACGCATTTCTCGTTTAGCCCTAATGAACTGCCTCTCGCGGGAAAAAGATGTCCGTATAGGACAGATATTGGCGAGAGTTAATGCGCGAGTTCATTCGTTATAGCCCGGTTGTCTTTCCTTGCTTTATTTTGTTTTTTTCCTGCTGTTTGTACGTGTGCTTTTTAGGAGTGCGTGAATAAAGATCCTCCAGTAGATGGCGATAATTTCGCTGTCGGGTTTTTTTTTTCTGAGTGCGAGCGCTAAATTAAAATGAGGCCACCACCACCTTAATTGCTCGAGGAATTAAGAGGAGGAGAAGAGGGAACTTCTGGTCGGAAGTTTGCTGTGCACTCGGCGGAAACGCTCAGTCGAGAATTGCAATGAAAAGGCGAAAAAAAAAAAAGAAGCAAGGTACGGGAAAAGAAAGAAAGAAAAGAAAGATGAATAAAAAAGAATAGAAAAAATTATAAATATACAAAGAAATCCAGAAAAGAAGAAAAGTCACAAATAGAAGGAAGGGGAAATAAAGTAGCCAAGAAGAAATAAAGAAAGCAAAAAACAGAAAAAAGGGGGGTTGGATAAAAGATAACAAAGAAACAACAATAAAAAGAAAGTCAATAAAGCGTAAAGAAATGAATATATATAAAAATAGAAAATAAATAAATACTGACAAAAGGAAAGTTAGCAGGAAGAAAAAAAAATAGACGGAGAGATTAAGGAAATGCGTGTGAATTTGCGTGATGAAAGCAATTTTCTGTAATGCAGGAATAACGTGGACGGACGGGGTAAGAAAAGAACCTTTGTTATGCAAGCGGATGGTGAGCAGCCCTTTTATAAAAGAAAAAAAAAGAAAGTAGCGGGAAACGTGGGTACAGTTGTGTTTTGCGATAATTTTCTGTTTCGCTGCCGGCATCTTTCATTGAATACGGGCCCTGAGTATTCATTGACTCGTTGGGAGAGCTCGAAAACCCATTATGTGCGATATGAGTCACGATCGTGTCACCTTCTGCCTCTTTATCCTAAACCGTGCTGACAAAGCCTCAAATGCCTCATGAAGCAGACAAGTGGCCATAGGTGTGAACGAGATGAATGCAAAAAACTTCAAAGTGGGATGTCATCGCCACATGACGCCTAATTCGGTGACGTTACCATGACGTCACCAGAACGTTGTATGACGTCATATGATGACGTCATTCAATGACACCGTTGCTTGGTCAAAGTGGGGGTCGGGGTAATCTCGGAAACAAAGCAAAATGTCTATCGTCTTGGAGGTGCCTTAGACCAACGCGTAAGAAACAGTGTGATATTTTGTTACATTGTTAACGTGTTACGATATATAGGGCGGTAAAAATGTGAATACTGAGGACCTTCACTAAACTAAGGGAACACCACAGAGCGGTAGTATAAGCAGTTTAACACGTTGCATCATCGATGGAACGCGCGATTACTTTCAACGAATAAAAAGAAAGTGAAACCTTGCTTTGGTTAATTTTTTCAGTATAGGACACGTTTCACTTGATATAACGCAGCTCTTTTCGAACGAAAATGGATCCTCTCAAGAAAAACAAAATGAAAAAAGAAAGCCCATTCTGTCAAGTTCAGCATGACAGCTGTTTGGAACGCATACTTATTAAGACTGATGTGAAAAAAAAATATCAACTGTCTCAAAATTACAAAGAAAAGGAAAGTATGTAGCAACCTACTGACGCTAAACCGAAATCATCCAAAAATAAATATTTAAAAAACGCGGAAGCTTAGCTTGCGAAAGTTACATCAATCATTGCTGCCAAAACTCTCAAACTTGACTAGTTTCCACGTTGTGCAAGAACACGGCGTTTCCGCAAAACTTACGCAACCACGGAAACGATCTTGACGTCGAACTCGAAATAAGGCCTGCTCCATGGTTGCAGCCTAACGCCTAATTTTCCAGCAGGCGGCGTTCGCGGAACTACGTACCTCTTTTTTTTTTGTTTCGGAATAATTCTCCTTGGTTGCTTATAACCCCTTTCATCTTTCGCTTGAATGACTTACAATTCTCCTCTCCTCCCGCTATCTCTCTCACTCATGCAGTCATATTGATGCCTACACTTACAGAAGCAGAGTTGAAATTATGCACTTTATATTTTTTGAGTTATAAATTTTCATAGATGCCATTAGATTCAAAATTTAGGGCCTCGTGATTGAAAACTTGACGTATGCGTGTGGGATGTAGTGGCCCGACACTGCACCAGGGTGGCCAATCTTTCTCTGGTGATGGAGTACGTTACTAGCGGTGGTCACTTGTGAAGCTGCATCCCAGGCTTCTTAATGCAATTCCATCATCACGCGGATTTTTTAAAATCCAGTTGGGAAGTGCATGGCAGCGGGATTCGAACCACAGACCTCTTGCGCGCGAGGCTAACACTCAACCACTATGCCATCGGTGCACTATACTGACTTGACTGGCGGATTATGAGAGAGGCATTTGTCCTGCAGTGAACGTAGCCAGGCTGATGATGATGATGATGATAATGATTAAAATGTTGTGAAAATGCCTATATCAGTCAGATTTTATTAAACCCACTTCAGTAAAAGAGCGTAAATTTTGGGAAAATGATGGCTGCATGGATTATGTGAATATTCCTTTTAGCCACCGAGAAAAAGGCACCTCAAAATAAACAAAAATGCATGGGACCCATATGGCCTACCCTGTGCCCTTAAAATCATTCCGTTGAGATATGCGAGCAGGCCACGAATAGTCTAGTTCATTCAAGAGCTTACGCAGGCACCGACGCTAGAATATTCAATAGTTCATGCATAAAAGCGCACGTGCTTTACCGCTAGTTCGCTTTACGACGGCGAACACTCTGTTCGCCGCCAGCGTGCAGTGTCGTTTTTTAGCAAAGGGAACACGCGAATGCATGACCTCAGCACTTCGGTGGCTGCTGCAAGCGCGTTCAAGTGGGAGCGAGAGCAAACACAGCCTCATATCGCGCCATCTCGAGGTGAGCAAAGCAACCAGTCATTACTGATATGGAACCTGCAGAAAGATAGCAACTTTCACCCCTATCAAAGTGAACAATGCAAGAGGGGTGTAATCACCTTGAAGGTGGAGGGGGTGCTATTCTGCCACTGGTTCCATATCAGTAATGAATGTTTGCTTTGCTCACCTCGAGATGGCGTGATAGGAGGCTGTGGTTGCTCTCGCTCCCACTTGAACGCACTGCTAGCAGCCGCCGGAGTGTCGAGGCCATGAATTCCGATGTTTTTTTTCCTAAAAATTGGCACTGTACACTGAGTATTGCTTCGGTTTTATTTTTCGTTTCTGGAGTGCAGGTTCGCCCAAGTAAGTAGTTTTGCCTTAAACACAGCAACTGCTGCCTTCGTCAACTTCACGACCCCGTGACACCATCAGCAACAAGCGTTGAGGCCAACAATATTTCGCACAATTGCACATCCGTGCTGCTCAGTAAAAAGCGCTCAAAACGAAGTGAAATTAGGTAATGGCGTATGACATGTTATAGATTAATATGTGGCGTTTGACGTCCCAAAACCACCATATGATTATGAGAGACTCCGCAGCCGGGATTCGATACGGCCGTGACCTGCGGGTCCTTAGCCGAGTACCTTAGCCACTAGACTGCGGCGGGGCAACGACATTGTATAGAAGAAGCCAAACAAGCGTGTGACTACACGGTAAATCAGGACATGTAGGCGACAATTAGCATCCGAAATATCTCGTATTTGGACCAGTCAAGTGCTTATTTCCCCACGACGCAATGAGAGCGGATTGCCGGCTTGCCGAATAGTGCGGGAAATACGAGAAACGCCGGCAAAGGATAACGCACTCGTCTTTTATCTCTGGAGGTTGTTTAGGGGCTCCTCAAAAAACTTCCTAAATCCCTCATCTTTTCTCGCTAACGCTTTCTATTTCTTAATCACTTAGATGTATTGACTAATCAACGCGCTAGTTTATCGACACATGAGTTGTTTCTCAGTCATAAAAAAAAAATGCCTACCATACTCATTATTACAACTTGCTTTCGACAACAACTCAAAATACAAGAATAACGGCGGGTGCTTTAAAGCATATTGTGAAACACGGGGTGCCGTAAAACGAAGAACTAACGCGCACAATCAGAACCTGAAGCACCGCGTAGGCGATGAACGGGGAAAAATATTTATGTCCTAGTCGTAGGTTTGTGGTTTCTTTGACCAATCGTTCACGTTTTCTTTTGTTTTTACTGGCGCACGTATACCGGCAATCCTGGTGAAGGTGCCACCGCCGACGACGACGGGACAATCTACGGCCTGGTCAATCAGTGAGACTTGTGTGTTAGGTTGGGTTCTAGAAAAAAAGCAGAATGGTTGAGAGTGAAAATTTCCGTTGTGATGCTGCTTCTTTGGGTGTAAGGGGTATTTTTTAATTACGGAAGAGTAATTGCCGCGCACGTCATTATAAATAGATTGGAGGATGGTGACACACAAACACCAAAAAGTTAAAGCAAGCAGGCGAGCAAGAAAGAAAAAAAAAGAAAGCAAAGAAGAAAGGAAGAAAGAAAGAAAACGTAGAATGACTTGCCCTGTTGGCCAAGGTGGGCAAGCCAGGCTATGAGCCTTTGTGCCTGACGTAGTTTTCTTTCTTTCTCTTTCCTTTCTTTTTTATTGTTCCTATGTCTGTCGTTTTCCTTTGTTTGTTTTTCTTCTTCCTTTTCGTTCCTTCTCTCTGTTATTTTTCATTCGTTTTCTTTTTCTCTTTTCTCTTTTTTGCTCTATTTCTGTTTCTTTCTTTTTCTTCCATTGTTATTTTTTCCAATATCAATACGTAGGCCCTAAGATTTTTCTTCCTACATGCTCAGCCGTGGACCTATACACTGGTGCTTAACATCTTCAAGCAACAACGACCGTCGTGCGCCCATATCTGGGCATCAAATGAAAGGTGTGATCGCGCAGCGACGAGTGACATTAATCAAAGACCTAATGGCCATCGTGAAAAACAACTGATCGCCAACAATACCGATATTGAGGGAGTATCAGCTATTAGAAAATGGTGCATACATTTACCTGTGCGACCGACCCACCTTCGGCGGCCGCAGTTCTGCAGGCTGATCTGCCTCGAGTTTTCCTTCTGGATCTGTGTGATACATGGAATCGTCACACAAACTGAACACGAGTTTTATTCTTTTAGCGGGACGGCTCAGTGCTCTCCCATAGTTGAGTACGAAGTACTCGAATTCGTTAAACATTTTTTTCTAAACACCATGGCTCAGTGTGCTGTTTGTAGACGGCTTGCACCTAATCCGCGCGGTTGGCTTGGTTGTGAGCGAAAAAAAAAAAAAACCTCTCAGCATATACACGGACTCAATGATGATGAGTGCGGCGAAGCGTCCGCCATCCGTGCGTTCGTGCGTCTGTACGCCCGTCCGTGCTTCTGCCTGTCCATACGTCCATATAGAGAACACTGCAAGTACTGCCATCTCGCATCTTTTTTCATCATATATTCATCATAGAAGTAACGCCATCCAGCAGGCATTCCAAGGAACAAACGAGAAGTGGCTACCTACTACTACTACTACTACTACTACTACTACTACTACTACTACTACTACTACTACTACTACTACATACATCGTGGACGCACGACCCATGGCATAAGGAGCTTCGCCCTTAAAGTCATCATATTATGCGTGACTGTAGAATCGAGATAGATAATAAAAATATCACAGCATATCCTCGGAGTGCTTGATGAAGAGTCGGGCGAAGCATCCGTTCGTCCGTCTGCGCTGCAATCCGTCCGTTCGTTCTTGCTTCCGTCCGTCCATGCGTCCAAATGTGCAACCATTCGTGTGTCGGCCCGTCTGCGCGTCCACCTGTCCGTGCGTGCATTCGTACATGCGTCATACGTTCGTGCGTCTGTCCGTGCATCTGTCGGTCTCTCCGTCCATGCGTCTGTTCATCCGCCCATCCGTATAGTGAACACTCCAAGTACCACCATTTAGCATCTTTTGAACATATATTCATCATATAGAAGTACCGCCATCCAACAGACATTCTAAGGACTAAACTAGAAGTGACACGGCTGGACTAGACGAGTGGCAGGTGCGCACTTTCTTACGGCCTGCGCTTCGTGTCTAGTTCGCTCCTTTCGCCGCCTCTATAATTCATGGAAGCAACACTCACGAAACCTTTCTAAAAGCAAGAGGTTACGCCTAGCGAGTTCAACGTGGCAACCAGATAGTGCTCAAAGTGCGTCCTCCAGATACTATTTTTTATATTAGTAAGCATCAAATTGAAGGTAAGTTTTATTGCAGACTAAGTCTCCGATATTTTTCTCTATAGGTTATTCAATCAGGAACAACTATCTTTTTATTTATAATTAACGTGCGCGGGTTTTCTCCTCAATTCAAATGAGTGTGCACGTGACGCTCCTCTAGTCCGGCTGCGGAGGTGGCTACGTACAACAACAACAACAACAACAACAACAACAACAACAACAACAACAACTACTACTACTACTACTACTACTACTACTACTACTACTACTACTACTACTACTACTACTACTACTACTACTACTATTATTATTATTATTATTATTATTGTTATTATTATTATTACTATTACTATTACTATTACTACTACTACTACTACTACTACTACTACTACTACTACTACTACTACTACTACTACATACATCACGGACGCACGATTCACGGCATAGGGAGCTTCGCCCCCAAAATTTTCGTGTCCGAGTGAGGATTGAACCCAGAGTGTTCGCGCGGCAAGCAGGTGGCCTACCAAAGAGCCATGCCTTTGCTTGGAAAGCCAGTGAAAAAGTAACTTCGTCTGCTTGAAAATGCAGTGAAAGTAACTTAGTTTTTTGCTTTGCAAACGCAAGCGTCTTGTATATAGGCTTCACATTACAACATGTAATATCGCAGTGATGTTGCGTGGTACAAGCGTGTGTTGCAATCGAATGTCAAAAGGGTTGACGATCACAACGACTTCGTGGTTTAAAGCCAGCCACCCATTACAAAATACACAAACTATACTTCGCGCATTCCCTAAAGACCATGTAGTGGACCCATAGCAAGTTCGAAACAACTTCAAGTGCATAACTGCTCGTGGTTCAAAGCATGCTGCCTCTTGGGAGGAATTCAGTCATAAGGGAAAGGTTCGCTGGCACATGTCACTTTCAACTTTATCGACTACATTGTTGTAATCCACAATTTCAACTTCTCTAGTAACATCATACAATAAAAAAAGTACGCACTAAGTGTTTGAAATATGCACTATGAACAAAATATTACTATCACGTTCAACTCTTAAAGACGAAGCTTTAAGATCCCCCAGGCTTTGCATGTTTCTGACTGCGGAAACGACGTTGACAGCGTGTATCCGCAAGCGCCACACGCGGTTAGACTACTGTGGAATGTCGTCCTGATAGGTAATCGTGGGTGTTTGCGACAAAAGCAGTGCTGAGCTTTTTGAAGTCATCAAACTTGCACTGGCGAACAACAGCCGCTGTAAGATTAATGGCGTAATGAATCGTGCGCGCGTGCTCTCCCTGTATCTTAAAAACTACCCGATCCCTTTCCCCATTGCAGGGTAGCATACCGGTCCTTCTAGACTGGTTAACATCCCTGCCCCTCCTCCCTCCCTCTCTCTCTTCTGTTCCTTCATTCCACAGCTTTCGCGAAGCGTAGCTGGCCGCACTATTTTCGTTCAAGGTCACGCTTGCACGAGAAGGCATTCGTACTTCCTGTCCGGTTGCTTACACACTCTACTATACTGACCGCAAAGCATCTTGGATGACAATATCGATATCTCACAATAGAACGCCATCAAGACAGGCGCATTGGCAATCGTGGTGCTGGCGACAAGCGCCCTGAAGTGGTGAAGCGAACCTAAAAACGCATATAAGTTGCTAAAGTAGAAAACAGTTCACCGTGGTGGATCAGTGGCTGGGGTGGCAGGCTGCCGTCCCGAAGGTAACAGGTTCGATCCTGGGCCGCGGTGACGCATTTCGGGGGAGGCGAAATGGTATAGGCCCGTATACAGTGCGTTGTGAGGGAATGTTTAAGAACACCAGGTTGTCGAAATTTCCGGAGCCCTCCACCAGACGGCGTCCCTCATAATCATGTCGTGGTTTTCGGACCCCAAATCCCAGATAATATTATTAAAAGTGCAAGACCCGGTTCACGCTACCCTGTACATGGAGTCATGAATGCTGTAAAGTTAGTGCGGTTGGTGCATTCGTGCAAACATGCGGAATAAGAGACGCCGTGTTTCCTTTATCGACAAAAAATACGAACACAAAACAAATAAAAGCAGATGTGCGCGATCACTCAAACCTATGGCGCACGCTCACCGTGCCTTTGATTTCCCGACAGGGCGAAATGCACCGCGGGCGCTCCGATTTGGCGTGTTTCTGTCCGACGAAGCGTTGATGGCGGGCGACGCACTATATTGGATTAGAGGAGCGGATCACCTGGTGACGAAGAGCTGTGACGACGCAGCTATGCTCGACTAGTATACTGCGCATGCTTTTACTCCCAAAGAATGATGAAGATTAAGTAGAAATAAAACCGACAGGCTCAAAACGAAGAAAGTGCAAGCAGACTTAGCGACGCGGAGGCGTTAAAAGAAGGGAAGAGTGCAGGCGCAAGAAATTGCTGATGAGACGAGCCGCGAACAGCGATACCGCACATGTCGAGCGTCGGAGTGTTTCCGGGAAGCTTTTAAGAGTAGCGATCGTGGCGAGCTGACTTGGATGCCGAAACTTTAAAAAGCGAGTGCTACAGGCAGCTGTTTTCAGCCGCTAGCTTTCGGAACTGCTAAGTATACTCTCTGCTTTGATAATAGAAGAGCACTTCATTACGCTCTCTTCATCTTCTCAAGAGCGTTACATCATTACTGTATGGCGTGTAGTTTCGACATTCTACGACTTATTTTTGTGGGTGGTGTATGCGTGGAAGCGCGTGGAAATGAAGAAGCAGAACAAGTTTAAACTGCTTAAGCTATAAAAGCCTTGCAACCAAACCAGCTTTCGAAGGTGTACACGTTCACCAAGTGTGCGTGGGTGATGTTCATAACTTAACTGAAATCGCGGTGTTTACGGTACTGCCAGCTGGTAAGTTCATTTGAAAGAGGCATTGTAGCTTTCCGTAAAGAAAAAAAAAGCAAGGTGTCCTTTGAAAACGTGAAAGTCCGCTGAAATTGTTGAATGCGATGAAGCCGTGTAGGTACGCTTTAGCTCACTCGTTAACACACACACACACACACACACACACACACACGCACACACACACACACACACACACACACACACACACACACACACACACACACACACACACACACACACACACACACACACACACACACACACTAACACACACACGCACGCACGCACGCACGGCACACATACAAACACACACACACGCACCCACGGCACACGTACAAACACACGCACGCAAACACACACACAAACACGCTCACTCACACACACACAGACACACTCAGACTGACTGCAGGAAGGAGAAAAACTTTGTCCATTAAGGTCTAGTTTATTACCGAAGGACGAACAGGAATAAAGCTCCCGACATGTTGTTGATGACATCCGCGAGTCACTGCGCGCTATTTTCTTCGTTATGGACCATTCATTACCGGAATGCAATAACGAACGGAATTTCGGTGGTCGTGTTTTGCACTGGTGGCGCAACCGACAAGACAATAATGCCGGAGGGCACCTAGTTGTCAAAGGTGACTCAATGTGCCGTAGTCGCTCTTGGCGCTGTGCGACGGTACGTGGAACATTAAGTGTGGCGATACCAGCAAACAACCAACAAATGTACGCCCCAGAAGAAAGATGCCTGGAGAGAGGAGACACTTTATTGGGTACGACACCGAAGGCTGACTAATGCGGATATAACAAGGTCGCAGCCGCAATTTGGACGTTAACGGGAGGTTGGCGAATAGACGATAAGCAATAATTTCGGAATATCGCCGATGGCCTCCTTGTCGCGATCATCATAACTGAGAGGGGCAGTCGCTAGGCGTTGCCATGGTTTACCGGTCGGAGCCAGAGTTTGCCTCGGGTCACCTCGGGGACTCAGTCCTTCAAGACCTAACAAAAGTGAAAGGCTGCACTTCTCATGTTCTTCTTTTTGATTGCGTTGTAAGACGGCAAGAAGATTCAGTTGGTTGGGACTCATCTTGAAGATGGTTACACCGCAAAATTGGCAAGAACAATAGGTTGAAACTTCATTTTGTCCTTGTGTTTGTTGCACTGTAACCAAGTTTGAAATGACTACAGAGTGTTGCAAGATTCAAGTTATGACTTTCACTGTTTTCCCATGACTTCCGTTATGATTTGCGTAACATTAGGTTAATCTAAGTGTTATTATTCTAAATAGAGTATACGTCAGAGAAAAAAAAGTAAACGAGAACCGATGATGGTTAGCTCGAGTACGAATGATTTTGTACATAAGTGAAGTCTGTCGTAATTCGTGTTCCCGTAGCTAGTAGCTAAGATATTTACCTACTTTTTCTTGATGTAATGGGAGCGGTAATCCGTCCCCAGAAGTTCGCTGCGGTGGGCTCTATAAGTGGTGCAGCCAGGGGGTAGCACGTGGGTAGCGAATTCGGGCTATACAACTTCTGTGCATTTTGTGCTATACAACATTTGTGCTATACTAGCGAAAGCTGTCGCGAGATCCCAACGGCTGTTTTTGATGACACATTTGTTCACCGCTGCTGCCACCGCCGCCACCGCCGCCACCGCCGCCAGTGCCTATAACCGGTACCGCGCACAGTGAAGAAAAGAAATCCAGGATAGAGTGCATCGAATTCGAAGGCGAACCTTCTGCGTGGCAGATGATTATTCTACCACAGGGCTACGCCAGTTTTTTTTCCCGTTTGTTTCCGATTGGCCTTCACACACAAGGCGACAAAATAAGATAAATATATTACAGTACACAACAAACATGCCAGAAGGAACGCTACAATGGCCGTCAAGCACTGCTGAAGACATCACGTCTTCAAATTCGCTTGTAGTAAGCAGGGCATCTATACCCTCTCTAACCATGAAGGAACACATTCATCTGTTCTTACTACCTCTACAAACCTCAATATACTTTTTTTGGCTGCATTTCACTGTGACCCGGAGAGCAGAGCAGCAAGACAGAGCCAAGCCTATGCTTAAAACTGTTCCTCAAAAAAAAAAAAAAAAAAACCTTACACAGGCAGCATGCCGGGCAAGGAATCGCTATAACATGGCGTGGTAAAAGAGCAACATAATAATCAGGCGTCACACAATACAAATTGTGTAGCGAGCGGGTGGTTTAAAGCTGCCCCCCCATTAGAAAAGGCGCAGCCACAGTTGTCCATCATCAGCCACCGCATCAACAAAGTTAACTTACATCCATGCAGCGCGTGCCTCAATTTTCAACAGAATAACTAATTGTATAACGATTCGCCCCCCCCCCCCCTAATTTATGACGAATGATGGCGTAGTGGTATTTCACAAGTGTACCTTTGGTATAGATACAACATACTTTACAATGGGTCCTAGAAAGGTCACTCTTGCTGCTTTCGTTTGGCCGTGCTACGTGCCAAAAACATGGCTGGTGCTTTTTTTTACAGTATTTCAATACGTCCATCCTCAATTGTAGCTGTTACTTTGCCGCGAATATTTCAGGGTGCCAAACTTAGTGACAACAGCCCTGTGATGGCCCTGTTCATGCAGCGTGGCTATAGTAAGTGCAGTACCGTAGGAACAATAACCACACCAATGCTTATGTAGACAAACATAAACACACACACACACACACACACACACACACACACACACACACACACACACACACACACACACACACACACACACACACACACACGCACGCACGCACACACACGCACACACACGCACACACACGCACACACACGCGCACACACACACCCACAAACGATAGAACAAACGAGTAAGATCTCGGATGTGTCCGTGGTTTCACAAGCTTCCTGCACAGCGGGGAATAAATTTCTGGTCCTGCGGTGTCCTCACATACAGTCTAACTTATATATATATATATATATATATATATATATATATATATATATATATATATATATATATATATATATATATATATATATATATTGTATATACAATATATGTATATATTGTATATATATATATATATATATATATATATATATATATATATATATATATATATATATATATATATATATATATTTAAATAGGGGAAAGAAGTGTATACCTAAGGGCTCGTTTTTCCGTGTTTTTAACACAATAATAATGAGAAATAACAGACAGTAATGCCAAGGAATGTACAGGGGAAGTTATTAACATTAATGGAATGTAAATAAGAAGAAAGAAAAGTGGATGAAAAAATTACCAACTGTAAGCAGGAATCGAACCTACGACCTTCGAATTACGCGTTCGATGCTCTAACCACTGAGCTATTACAGCGGCACTCCCTCCATCCACTTTTTTGGGTTTATCTGTGAATTTAGAAGTAGGAGCGACAGTCAGCGCCATCTATAAGCCAAACAACGAGTGTGAAAACACTCTTATGCGCATGTTTGGCGTCACGTAGCACGTGAACTTATTATGAGCGGGCAGCTGATTAATTGTCCCTCTTATACAACCTAAACACACCAAGTCTGCCAGTACGAGACCCTCGTTCAATGAAATAAGGGAAAGAAGTGTATACCTAAGGGCTCGTTTTTCCGTGTTTTTAACACAATAATAATGAGATATAACAGACAGTAATGCCAAGGAATGTACAGGGGAAGTTATTAACATTAATGGAATGTAAATAAGAAGAAAGAAAAGTGGATGAAAAAATTACCAACTGTAAGCAGGAATCGAACCTACGACCTTCGAATTACGCGTTCGATGCTCTAACCACTGAGCTATTACAGCGGCACTCCCTCCATCCACTTTTTTGGGTTTATCTGTGAATTTAGAAGTAGGAGCGACAGTCAGCGCCATCTATAAGCCAAACAACGAGTGTGAAAACACTCTTATGCGCATGTTTGGCGTCACGTAGCACGTGAACTTATTATGAGCGGGCAGCTGATTAATTGTCCCTCTTATACAACCTAAACACACCAAGTCTGCCAGTACGAGACCCTCGTTCAATGAAATAAGGGAAAGAAGTGTATACCTAAGGGCTCGTTTTTCCGTGTTTTTAACACAATAATAATGAGATATAACAGACAGTAATGCCAAGGAATGTACAGGGGAAGTTATTAACATTAATGGAATGTAAATAAGAAGAAAGAAAAGTGGATGAAAAAATTACCAACTGTAAGCAGGAATCGAACCTACGACCTTCGAATTACGCGTTCGATGCTCTAACCACTGAGCTATTACAGCGGCACTCCCTCCATCCACTTTTTTGGGTTTATCTGTGAATTTAGAAGTAGGAGCGACAGTCAGCGCCATCTATAAGCCAAACAACGAGTGTGAAACCACTCTTATGCGCATGTTTGGCGTCACGTAGCACGTGAACTTATTATGAGCGGGCAGCTGATTAATTGTCCCTCTTATACAACCTAAACACACCAAGTCTGCCAGTACGAGACCCTCGTTCAATGAAATAAGGGAAAGAAGTGTATACCTAAGGGCTCGTTTTTCCGTGTTTTTAACACAATAATAATGAGATATAACAGACAGTAATGCCAAGGAATGTACAGGGGAAGTTACTAACATTAATGGAATGTAAATAAGAAGAAAGAAAAGTGGATGAAAAAATTACCAACTGTAAGCAGGAATCGAACCTACGACCTTCGAATTACGCGTTCGATGCTCTAACCACTGAGCTATTACAGCGGCACTCCCTCCATCCACTTTTTTGGGTTTATCTGTGAATTTAGAAGTAGGAGCGACAGTCATATATATATATATATATTTATATATGTTTATATGTATATGTTTATATATATATATATATATATATATATATATATATAATAATGAGATATAACAGACAGTAATGCCAAGGAATGTACAGGGGAAGTTATTAACATTAATGGAATGTAAATAAGAAGAAAGAAAAGTGGATGAAAAAATTACCAACTGTAAGCAGGAATCGAACCTACGACCTTCGAATTACGCGTTCGATGCTCTAACCACTGAGCTATTACAGCGGCACTCCCTCCATCCACTTTTTTGGGTTTATCTGTGAATTTAGAAGTAGGAGCGACAGTCAGCGCCCTCTATAAGCCAAACAACGAGTGTGAAAACACTCTTATGCGCATGTTTGGCGTCACGTAGCACGTGAACTTATTATGAGCGGGCAGCTGATTAATTGTCCCTCTTATACAACCTAAACACACCAAGTCTGCCAGTACGAGACCCTCGTTCAATGAAATAAGGGAAAGAAGTGTATACCTAAGGGCTCGTTTTTCCGTGTTTTTAACACAATAATAATGAGATATAACAGACAGTAATGCCAAGGAATGTACAGGGGAAGTTATTAACATTAATGGAATGTAAATAAGAAGAAAGAAAAGTGGATGAAAAAATTACCAACTGTAAGCAGGAATCGAACCTACGACCTTCGAATTACGCGTTCGATGCTCTAACCACTGAGCTATTACAGCGGCACTCCCTCCATCCACTTTTTTGGGTTTATCTGTGAATTTAGAAGTAGGAGCGACAGTCAGCGCCCTCTATAAGCCAAACAACGAGTGTGAAAACACTCTTATGCGCATGTTTGGCGTCACGTAGCACGTGAACTTATTATGAGCGGGCAGCTGATTAATTGTCCCTCTTATACAACCTAAACACACCAAGTCTGCCAGTACGAGACCCTCGTTCAATGAAATAAGGGAAAGAAGTGTATACCTAAGGGCTCGTTTTTCCGTGTTTTTAACACAATAATAATGAGATATAACAGACAGTAATGCCAAGGAATGTACAGGGGAAGTTATTAACATTAATGGAATGTAAATAAGAAGAAAGAAAAGTGGATGAAAAAATTACCAACTGTAAGCAGGAATCGAACCTACGACCTTCGAATTACGCGTTCGATGCTCTAACCACTGAGTGTTTTCACACTCGTTGTTTGGCTTATAGAGGGCGCTGACTGTCGCTCCTACTTCTAAATTCACAGATAAACCCAAAAAAGTGGATGGAGGGAGTGCCGCTGTAATAGCTCAGTGGTTAGAGCATCGAACGCGTAATTCGAAGGTCGTAGGTTTGATTCCTGCTTACAGTTGGTAATTTTTTCATCCACTTTTCTTTCTTCTTATTTACATTCCATTAATGTTAATAACTTCCCCTGTACATTCCTTGGCATTACTGTCTGTTATATCTCATTATTATTGTGTTAAAAACACGGAAAAACGAGCCCTTAGGTATACACTTCTTTCCCTTATTTCATTGAACGAGGGTCTCGTACTGGCAGACTTGGTGTGTTTAGGTTGTATAAGAGGGACAATTAATCAGCTGCTCGCTCATAATAAGTTCACGTGCTACGTGACGCCAAACATGCGCATAAGAGTGTTTTCACACTCGTTGTTTGGCTTATAGAGGGCGCTGACTGTCGCTCCTACTTCTAAATTCACAGATAAACCCAAAAAAGTGGATGGAGGGAGTGCCGCTGTAATAGCTCAGTGGTTAGAGCATCGAACGCGTAATTCGAAGGTCGTAGGTTCGATTCCTGCTTACAGTTGGTAATTTTTTCATCCACTTTTCTTTCTTCTTATTTACATTCCATTAATGTTAATAACTTCCCCTGTACATTCCTTGGCATTACTGTCTGTTATATCTCATTATTATTGTGTTAAAAACACGGAAAAACGAGCCCTTAGGTATACACTTCTTTCCCTTATTTCATTGAACGAGGGTCTCGTACTGGCAGACTTGGTGTGTTTAGGTTGTATAAGAGGGACAATTAATCAGCTGCCCGCTCATAATAAGTTCACGTGCTACGTGACGCCAAACATGCGCATAAGAGTGTTTTCACACTCGTTGTTTGGCTTATAGAGGGCGCTGACTGTCGCTCCTACTTCTAAATTCACAGATAAACCCAAAAAAGTGGATGGAGGGAGTGCCGCTGTAATAGCTCAGTGGTTAGAGCATCGAACGCGTAATTCGAAGGTCGTAGGTTCGATTCCTGCTTACAGTTGGTAATTTTTTCATCCACTTTTCTTTCTTCTTATTTACATTCCATTAATGTTAATAACTTCCCCTGTACATTCCTTGGCATTACTGTCTGTTATATCTCATTATTATTGTGTTAAAAACACGGAAAAACGAGCCCTTAGGTATACACTTCTTTCCCTTATTTCATTGAACGAGGGTCTCGTACTGGCAGACTTGGTGTGTTTAGGTTGTATAAGAGGGACAATTAATCAGCTGCCCGCTCATAATAAGTTCACGTGCTACGTGACGCCAAACATGCGCATAAGAGTGTTTTCACACTCGTTGTTTGGCTTATAGAGGGCGCTGACTGTCGCTCCTACTTCTAAATTCACAGATAAACCCAAAAAAGTGGATGGAGGGAGTGCCGCTGTAATAGCTCAGTGGTTAGAGCATCGAACGCGTAATTCGAAGGTCGTAGGTTCGATTCCTGCTTACAGTTGGTAATTTTTTCATCCACTTTTCTTTCTTCTTATTTACATTCCATTAATGTTAATAACTTCCCCTGTACATTCCTTGGCATTACTGTCTGTTATATCTCATTATTATTGTGTTAAAAACACGGAAAAACGAGCCCTTAGGTATACACTTCTTTCCCTTATTTCATTGAACGAGGGTCTCGTACTGGCAGACTTGGTGTGTTTAGGTTGTATAAGAGGGACAATTAATCAGCTGCCCGCTCATAATAAGTTCACGTGCTACGTGACGCCAAACATGCGCATAAGAGTGTTTTCACACTCGTTGTTTGGCTTATAGAGGGCGCTGACTGTCGCTCCTACTTCTAAATTCACAGATAAACCCAAAAAAGTGGATGGAGGGAGTGCCGCTGTAATAGCTCAGTGGTTAGAGCATCGAACGCGTAATTCGAAGGTCGTAGGTTCGATTCCTGCTTACAGTTGGTAATTTTTTCATCCACTTTTCTTTCTTCTTATTTACATTCCATTAATGTTAATAACTTCCCCTGTACATTCCTTGGCATTACTGTCTGTTATATCTCATTATTATTGTGTTAAAAACACGGAAAAACGAGCCCTTAGGTATACACTTCTTTCCCTTATATATATATATATATATATATATATATATATATATATATATATATATATATATATATATATTTATATATGTTTATATGTATATATATATATATATATATATATATATATATATATATATATATATATATATAAACGAGGCAAAAGCAAGTGAGAACTGCGAAGAAACATTAAGGGGAAAAAATACCAAAAGAAGGCAGTCCTACGCCACCTGGCGGTAGTCGGTGTGCCTCGGCTCTGATATAACGTGGCCAAAGCAGCGGGACTATTTTCTCCTCGTAAACCTCGGAAGCCTCACGACTATAGAGTGTGCGTATATGTGTCTGCACGTTTCATCATTCGTATCTCACTACATTTAGTTCATTTTTATTCTTTTTAAGCCCCGAAGAAAAGCTTCAAAGAAAGTTGCGAGGTGGCGCGAAGAAACATGTTAATGTCGCGGCATTAAAACTTTTCAGCTTCGCCACGTAAAAAAAAAGGTTCTGTGAATCAAAGAAAGACAAAAAAATATCAAAAAATGTATGCACCAGGAACGTAAGTGGGAGCAGCAGCATCAAGCATGCAGACGTCTGCGAGTTAGCACCACGAAACTACAGCGACAGTTTGAACTACGTGCCTAAGTACGGAATATCTGCCTAGCCCTTTGTGTGGACATGTTTTGGTTGTTTTATACAGTTGTGCGCTATATTACTTCTTATGACGTTCGCGCGATGCACGTTTTATTAACTCTGGTTTTATCCTTCTGCAGGCAGGTTTCGCCAGATCTGAAGTTTTGTCGCCTCTCCCCCCCGAAAACCTCCAGAACTGTCGCTTGTAAGGTATACATCTAAAAAAAAAAAAGGAAACAACTCACCAGATTTAGGCTGTTGTTGCTCTAGTGAGGCACAAATATTGAGCAATGTAAGAAGGTTTTGCAATGTTAGAATGTTAGAAGCAGTGTTAGGAGGTTGGTCCTCCCGTCCTTTCACTGCGAAGAAATTCTCATTGCCTCGTTTTTCTAATGTAGGCCTTGAAGTTGGACTCCCGTGTAACCCGCCGTGAGCTATAAAAGAGTGCGTAGAAGCCAAAACTGACTTTGCAGATACTTCGAGTTATTGGCTACATTGTAGATTCGTAGCCAATAACTCGATGTATAGACAAGTTTACATTCGACACACGGCAGTTTTTACAATGGGCTGTTAGTCGAACGTTTTTTTTTATGTTTGCGAATTGAGTCGTAAGCTAATAAGCTTATGCAACGTCGAATTCACCAAGCCAAGTATTTTTCGTTCGTATGCGTCTTCCATAGCGCCATTAGTTGACTGGTTAATGAAGCAAAATGGCATGGCTAAAGCCAAATGTGAAGGCACCGGAATACACCCCTAAGAATACTGCACGGGAACTAAGCAAACCTCGGAATTTTCTTTCTCTAACGTATACCTTTCTTTCTCTAACGAAAGTAAGGGGCGAGGGGGGGTCAAAAGTTCCCAGGCTACGCTCTCACAGAAATACATCCGGTAGTTGCCTGGGAACTTTTGACGCCCCCCCCCCCCTCCCACCCCGGGTACATTCTCTGACGAATTTCTGCCGAACCAAGAACCGTTACAAATTGCTCAATGACGTAGACAATGAACGCTCGCTGGTGGCGCCATCTTGTGATGCCATATCCAAATATGTTTTACGTCTTTTTAACGGATTGCATTAGTAATCAATCATAGGATTCACTTCCTACTCTTTTCCTGTGTTGATAAATATTCTAGACGTATACCCACCCTGCTTGGCTGGATTACGTAATAGATAAAAAAATTACGGCATATTCACGGGGTGAATGATGATGAATGGGCGAAGCTCCGGAGGGATTCATCGGTAAACTGTGAATCTTCCGTGTAGTTCGCCCAGTCGATCATCATGTAAAGACGTGAGAAACGCTGTGTGTGTATATACACAAATCAACTTTTATTTGTTCTTAGACGATGGATGGCTTGCGATGTCCCTTGCCTCGCGCGCTCGCACATCGGGATTCTGTCTGCGAGCGCGCGCTGCTGCCGCCTTGCGCTCTCTCCGCTGTGCAGCCTTATCCATCCGGCGACTCCGAGCGCGCGCCAACAGCGAACGGATTTTATTACAACGCTCCCCCTAGCGTACGTCGCCGCACTAAATCGAACGATTGCCTTCAACCAATGACACGCGCCATATGTGACATCATTCCTATTTTATAAGATCTCGCGTCTTTCATCAACTACAAGTACCGCTTTCTAGTTTATAACATCTTGCATCTTTTCATCATCAGCTGCAAGTACCGCCATCTAGCAAACACTACAAGAACTAAACGAGAGGTGGCTACATACAGGAGACGGTACCACCATCTAGTGAACACTGCAAGAACTAAACTAGAGGTGGCTACATACAGGGAACGGTACCGTCATCTAGTGAACACTGCAAGAACTAAACTAGAGGTGGCTACATACAAGCTACAGGGGACGCACAGCCCACGCCCTAAGGAGCTTCGCCCCTAAAAAATAAACATCCCCCAAAACGCTTGAAAAAATTAATTGGCTGATCTTATTTGTGGCTGATCTAAAAGACTAGTTCATCTTCAATTTAGAAGAACTTTTGTTAATACGTTCGTATTGATTAAAGAGCTGTTAAATGATGGTACAGGCGCTACTGTGTCCCCTGACTTCTGGTATATAGGCAAATCACAGTACTACAGCGACTAATAAAAAGTGTTTATTGCTGACAGAATATTGTAATTCACTGTACAGTAACCGTTCTTAAGCGTACAATGCCCCCCCCCCCCCCCGATAAAACCATGTTTTCAAGCAAGGCTGCAATAGTTGAAGATGAAAAAATAACAAATCAGACAACTCATACATTAAATTTGAAATTCAAGAAGTTAACATTATCATTATCATCATCATCAGTCTGACTACGTCCACTGCAGGACAAAGGTCTCTCCCATGTTCCGCCAGTCAACTCGGTCCTGTGCTCGCTGCTGCCAATTTATACCCGCAAACTTCTTAATCTCATCTGCCCACCTAACCTTCTGTCTCCCCCTAACCCGCTTGTCTAGCAGCTGCATCTTGCCGGTACTTAGCTATGGAGCGGAAACCTGGAGACTTACAAAGAGGGTTCAGCTTAAATTGAGGACGACGCAGCGAGCAATGGAAAGAAAAATGGTAGGTGTAACCTTAAAAGACAAGAAGAGAGCAGAATGGATTATGGAACAAACTGGGGGTAAGGATATCATAGTTGAAATCAAGAAGAGGAAATGGACATGCGCCGGGCATGTAGCACGTAGACAGAATAACAGCTGGTCATTAAGGGTAACTAACTGGATTCCCCGAGAACATTATCATTATAACAGTGAATAAACAACTCTAATTGACATTAGCTTAGCTTAGGGCTGTACAACAGTAGCGACGAGTCAGCCGCCATTACTCGGTGTACGTGAGTATGCAGTGTACTAGGTGTATGCGAGCTCTCAGTGTCACGGGCGTCGACAGGGGGTGCAAAAGAGGCACTTGCCTCACTCAAGCCACCCAATACTGGCCCGCACCTTTGCCATACCAGCGCTGTTCCCTTCCCTAAGCTGCGATAGATGCAACACGGACTCGCATCCCTATGCTGAAATCCTGATGACACTCATGCTCAGTGTGCTCAGAGTATACGCGAACACTCAGTGTGCAGGAACTCTCAGTGTGCTCTGCGAACAACAGTGCTCACTGTACTCAGTGCACGCGAGCATACACGGCATTGTTGAAAATTACGTCATGTATTATTGTCGACGTCATGAGCGTCATCATAAACAGTTACAGAAAAGCGTGTTGAAAGTGGCTCGGGAAGGGACAACATTGCCTTCAAGAAGCTCTGAAGCCCGCGGCAATACGCCGTTGCCGTCAAAAAGCTGTAATGACGCAGACAAGGATACCAGTCTGTTCTGTGTCTGTCAAGAAATATGTAAGCGTGTCTGGCAGGAACATGCCTCGTCCACAAGAAGTAGCAACCACCATGCACAGACCACCGAAGATGGCACCGACATAAAAAAACGCTCCGCGTGTAACAACCGCTCGCTGAGAGCGCCTTGTTTTTCATGCCTAGGCACGCCATTAGAGAACTGTTCGTGCGCTCTCAACGCCAAGCCCGCCACCCCGCGGCACTGCAGCATGGCTCGAACAGACTGCGCATAGTGGACGCACAGCGTCGTAAAAGAAGAAAGCCAGCGCGGAGTTCTTCGTTTCGAAGGCACTAAAATGTGCGCAGCTGCCGCGCAGAGAAAGACTGCTAGAAGAATCACGCTTCGAAGGAGCTATGGCTGGGAGCCTCGGCAATGGTTACTTTGGACCGTAATACACTCCCTCGAAAATGAGCAGCGGTTAAGGGAGGAAGAAAAACCGGGCCGAGCACATGTGGGAAGCGGATGGAGAAGAAGAGAAGGGCTTGTTCTTAAGGAAGATGAGGAACTAGCTGCCGTACTTAATGTGTCGTGTTTTGCGGGGCGGCTCGGTATATACGAGCCAAAGTTTCACGAGGCAGAGCTTTCCTTTTACGAGCGACTTCGCGGTTAGCCACTGCAGCAGTATCAGCCTCGGTTTATGGGTGGTGACAGCTGCCTGTTATGTGAGGACAACAGGCTCGAGGGGAGCTGGGCTGCAAATGCCTTACAATATTTATGGATTCGCGAATGTATAGGCCCGATTATTCGCGTATACACGCACTTATCACGCTAGCACACACGTAACGAGGGTGTAGGCTAAGCACGTTAGCTGGCACAAAGTACAGACACGCGACGCGCGGCGAACAAGCGCACACACCCACTGAAAACAATGAGCGAGAAATGCGACACAGACTGTTTAATCAAGTGCGTTGTCTGCAACACTGGATAACGCGAAGGATAACGGCATTAGAATAGGCAAAGCTTGTTTTTGAATTACTTAGTAATATTGGCTTGCATATTCTGCGATGAACTTCAACGAGTTGCCGACCTGAAGCAGCCAAACTGAAATCAAGATAGCAAAGTCAGCACATGTACGTAATGGTATATTGGCAACAACACTCATAGGTATCATGAATGCTTTACTGATCTATCTATCTATCTATCTATCTGTCTATCTATCTATCTATCTATCTATCTATCTATCTATCTATCTATCTATCTATCTATCTATCTATCTATCTATCTATCTATCTATCTATCTATCTATCTATCTATCTATCTATCTATCTATCTATCTATCTATCTATCTATCTATCTATCTATCTATCTATCTATCTATCTATCTATCTATCTATCTATCTATCTATCTATCTATCTATCTATCTATCTATCTATCTATCTATCTATCTATCTATCTATCTATCTATCTATCTATCTATCTGTCCGTCCGTCCGTCCGTCCGTCCATCCGTCTTCTATCTATCTATCTATCTATCTATCTATCTATCTATCTATCTATCTATCTATCTATCTATCTATCTATCTATCTATCTATCTATCTATCTATCTATCTATCTATCTATCTATCTATCTATCTATCTATCTATCTATCTATCTATCTATCTATCTATCTATCTATCTATCTATCTATCTATCTGTCTGTCGCTCTATCCGTCCGTCCGTCTGTACGTCCTTCTGTCTAAGCAAAATGTGCCCGTGTATTCACGCATCGAAACAGGAGAATGAACGACGTTTTTGTTCTTTTCTTTTTTGCTCGTTTTTCGAAGCGCGAGACAGATACATGGCTGCTTTCCTAGGAAGAAACTCGAAACAATTGGAGACTCGGGTGAAAGATGACAAGCCTTTCTCTGTCTCTTGCTTTGCCAGTGCTGAAACTGGAGTTTAATGTGACTGCGTAAGATCTCGCAATTAAAATTCCATCCTCCTTCGTTAAGAATACAGGACGTACACTAAAAATTAAAGGAAACACTCCTTAAGAGAAAAATATGCGAGACCATAGCTGAATGTGGTGCTAATGAACGAACAAATGTGCTAATAACTCCGTAAAATAATGAACGTATACTCGAGCAAGGGAACGCGGTGTGCGCCTGAAATTAATGAGCGGGCGCGATTTATTGTGCCGTCGAGGTCGGGAGTGACGTGCGGTGCTCGAGTCACCCCGAGTGTTTCACACTTTCGTTCTTGCGTGGGGCTGCATTCAAAAAGACGCATTCGAGCTATGTGCACATAGTTCTTTCATCGTAATGTAGCCGCGGCCCTTCGTGTTACAGCCTTTTGTTGCCTCCAGACATCCTCGTCTGTGAGCCATGGCTTCAAGCGACACCCTTCCTCCGGCTTGCGAAAGTTGTCCTTTGGTGGTACCACATGCAGCGTCCGGCGTTCTTAATCTGTTCATGTTGCAACATCAATTTTCAGGTGACGTGTCTACTTTCCTACGAACTTATTGGTTGATATGTGGGGTTTAACGTCCCCAAACCAGCATATGATTATGAGAGACGCCGCAGTGAAGGGCTCCAGAAATTTCGACCACCTGGGGTTCTTTAACGTGTACCCAAATCTGAGCACACGGGCCTAGCCAGCTGCGGGGGCTGCATTTTCGATGGAGGCGAAAATGCAGCCACCGCAGCCTGGATTCGGCTCGCGACCTACGGGTCAGTATTTTATTCAAGGTCTATTGAGCGCGTTCCTGTGCGTTTTTTTTGTGTGTGTGCGTGGGTGAGGGGTGCATGTCATAATAGCAGACTAATATATCGCGTAGATGCAGAAGAAAAATATAGCTAGAGCTACAATTTTTTCAACATTCCTTTAACTGATAACGTTCTCTCATTTTCCCATCGCAAACTGTGCTCTCTCAGTGCAGAGCAGTACATGTCGTATTCAGGCAGCGTCCTGTACGGGTGAAGACTGATAAAGAATAAAAAAGCGAAGAAGGAGAGAAGGAGAGAAAGATAGAGAGAGAGAAACTGGTGTTTCGAAACTTGTTACGCACTGAGACGATGCAGGCCCTGAGGCTTCCCGAGAAAAAAAAAAGAAATGAATGAATAGAAGGTAAAAAAAGCATCCGCACTTTGCACAAAAATTCTGGGGAAAGAAAAAAAAGTGGCCCCGGGATACAGGCAATCGCTGTCGCCCAAATAATGCGTCTTGACAAATCGCCAACATGGCGTCTGGCTTCACTCTCTTTCATTTGGTCATATTTTGTTGACACCTTCATTTTGAATGCTATTTTCACCCACCGCGACATGACCGCTATTTTCACCCACCGCGACCTCATTGAGAAAAATGGAATTCATCACCGCGTGCGGCTCCTGGTTTGAAAAAAAAGTTTCGTAGGTTTTCTGAGCCATTCATTGACTTCAATTTCAAAGACCTATGGTCAGCACTGATGGTGTTACAGCAACCCCTACAATACGAAAAAATGCGTCATATTACGCAGTGCCCGAACGTGCTTGTTCTCGGGAAAAAGAATCCACGCAATTTGGCCATCGGTTTTATCGAACTCTATGCAACTTTGAATGGTATAAGAACAAAATTAGGACAAAGTATGAATAGGTATACATGCACTAAAATGCACATAACATGTGCATACGATCAGGCTGAATCAACGATGTATGTCCAGAAAGGGCTTTTCGCCATCGCTTTCCGAAATTCCCCGGAGGAAGGCAATAAAACTGTCAGCGCACGCCTGCCATCCAACATTGTGGAACCACGAACAATGTCAGTGTTCGTGTGGACCACCGCTCGCGTTGTAATCGCGAGCGGTGGTGACAGTTCCTGTCCAATTTGCGTGATATGATGTCGAGAACACTCAACACATCACACTCAATGAGAGAGATTTAGGCTGCTCTGCGGGAGAAGAGAAGTAGGTAGCTGGATAGATGGTGAGAACGGTAAGGACACACACACACACACAAAGGGACACAAATAGACAGAGGCACATACACACACAGAGAGACACACACACAGACAGACAGACACACAGACAGACACACAGACACACATTAGACATACATACAGATAGATAGATAGATAGATAGATAGATAGATAGATAGATAGATAGATAGATAAAAAACTTTATTGGGGTCCTGAATGATTCCACTCCCGTTTTATAGGGGTAGGAGCGCGGGCCACTCCCACGTAGGGACGGGGAGGCCCAGCCTCACCGCCGCATCGCGGGCCTTCTTCTGTACAGCTTTTAGTTGTTGTATGAGAACCGGAGTTGTGAGCATCAAATAAAAAAAAAGTTTTCGGAAAATTCTTCATTTTTTTTCCTTGTAAAGAGGGGCACCTCGAGAGCATGTGGTTAAAATCATTGCAATTGTGGCAGTCCGGACAAAGTTAGATAGATAGATAAAATAATTGACGGAGGGCAGGACGGAGAAAGAGAGGACGTCCACTGTTTTTCGCTGTCCAAGTTTAGGATACCTTTCAGTCATGAGAGAGGCGTGGTCCTGATGGGAAGCAGACGGAATACCCCTACACTTGCTCTCGTGAGATCAACTGTGAGAGGCAGAAGCTGAGCGGGGAGTATAAAAGCTGTCACGCGAAGTTGAACGATTTCGCGTTACTGCAGCGCGTATTGTTGACAAGTTTAGCGTAAGCGAGGTGCCGTAACGACTAGAAGCAGCATGATTAGATGTAAAAACAGCGCAAATATACAAAGACGGAAGAAGAGACGAAAAGGCGTTGAACTAGCAGCTAAATTTTGTTAGAAGGAACACTCACATGAATAAGGCAGAAGACCTAGTCAGAAAGCACACCATGGCGAATGCGCAGCAAAGCACACCATGGCGAATGCGCAGCAAAGCAACCAGGGTAACAAAGAAATATCTAATCACAAAGAAAATCGACACATGCGTCGGTTTTCTTGTGATTAGAAAAAAAAAGCAAAATAATGTTCACAACTACTTGCAATAACATGCATGACAGTCAAAAAATACTAACAATCATTTAACCTGACAGCGCTAAACCCAGGTATCCAACCTCTTTTTCACCAAGTGCCACGGACGGTTTGCCCAAGCACCTTTCCCCAACCATTACAATGTAAAAAGCCTCCATCACCTCTCTTGTACATTTGTCCCGATGGCCAAACAGACAAGTGCTTTTGTCCACCAACCGCTGGCACTTGTCAGCTCATTGAGAGAAAGAAAGAAAGAAGGAAGGAAAGAAAGAAAGAAAGAAAGAAAGAAGGAAAGAAAGAAAGAAAGAAAGAAAGAAAGAAAGAAAGAAAGAAAGAAAGAAAGAAAGAAAGAAAGAAAGAAAGAAAGAAAGAAAGTACATCCGACATGCGCGCGCATAGCTTCGTTTGGGCCTATTTTTCCGATAGTGCATGGACTTCTGAATGCTTATAAATATGACGTTTCAAGCACAACGAAAAAATAAAGGAGAGCCTGCAGCCAGTAAAGACAGTTGAGTGCAATGAATTGAACTTAAAAAAAATGCGCCGGGGCAAAGTTTTATCGCTCTTCAAATTATGCGGAAGGGGGACCACAGTGTTCGTATTAATACTCTGCGTACCGCGCATTGCATGCTATCTGAAATATATTTCTTTAAAGCCTTTAATCTTGAACTTTTTTTCCGGCCTTACTGTCAGGCGGGGGCGTCCCTCAATTCGCGGACTGCATACACAGTTCACATCTCTTCTTTGCATCTTGGAAAAGAATGAGAACTTCTTGGTTCATTTGTCACTGCGGACAAAACAATCGTCGGGTTCCCTCCACGGTCCTTTCACCTCGAGAGTTCAGCCACGAGGCACTGAACTGATCAAAGAAAAAAAAAACGATTGGGAAGAGAGAGAAAAAAAGCAAGAGGTAAAGATAAGCAAGGCGAGAGTGAAAGTGTAAGAATAAAGAAGAAAAAAAGAACGAAGAAGTTGCGGAGAAGACAGCGTGGCATGGAAGTCAAATGAAGTTGAACCCAGCTCTGTTGCTATAGCGCCAGGTACTAGAGAACCTTTTTTTTCCTCTAGCTAACGACGAATTAGGATGAAGCCGAAAGAAAAAAAATTTAAAAGAAGGTAGCAGAAATGGGTGTAATGAGACGTGCCTCGGCAGTGGATTTGGGGCGGAACTTCGCGAGCGAAACGGAAGGGGGGACTAGAGGCTTCCGACAGGAGCATGAGAGAACAAAAAAGAAAGAAAGAAAGGAATAAATAAAGAACCATTATTCTAAAGCTGTGCAGTGTTGTTGAAGAGAAAAAGGAAAGAAAGAAAGAAAGAAAGAAGAAAAAAAAAGAACCATGATTCTAAAGCTGTGCAGTGTTGTTGAAGAGAAAGAAAGAAAGAGAGAAAGAAAGAAAGAGAGAAAGAAAGAAAGTAGTGTGTGTGTGTGTGTTAGCACTACCGAACCAGCTGAGTCGCTGCCCGCAAGTAAGCCATAAAAAGGTTGTCGGGGGGGGGGGGGGGGGGTTAGGCAGCTGCCCTACCTATCCAGCCTCCACCCATATTTATGCAAGTCGGCCGCCGTTTCCGTTTCCTCACAGCCTCGTTAGAAAAACCGAGCAGGCACAAACTGCACCTCAGGGCGACGTATCACCGGTACAGCCATAGAAGGCGTCTCACGTATTGTCTGCAGAGACTGCGTTTCTTGCGTAACAATAAAGGCAGCTATTGCGTCTTTCCTTTGGCTCTGTTGCTGTTACTATACACCTGAAGCCAGCCGTCGAAACTACCGGCACTACTGCTCAGTCCTCTTTCTTCACCGTCCGTTTTAGCTCGCGTCTATTTCTAGTCAAGGTTCGCAGACGGTTCCAATAAAGCCGCGTCGAGGAACATTTCTGGCTAGCAGGATATTAAGGTTTAATTGTAGCTGCGTACCGTAGTGTTGGAATTGATTAAGAGTGTCTCTGGCGCGTGAGGGTTGGATGGACAGTGAAAAAAGGGAAAGGGAAGCCAGGGAGAGCAAAAGGGGCTTAGTAACTGTATGTACTACCTTCTTCAGTTTTAGGGGGGAGTCTCATTTGTTCAAATAGATTTCCCAACAGAGTTCAGCCTTGATATCATTTTAGTTTTCTTTTTCTCCTTTCTTTAGTTGTTTCGCGTTCCGTTTTTGTGTTGATTATTGACTTCAATAATCGACTTTTTTAGTTGTGTTCTTCTTTTGTTAGTTTTCTTTTGCGCGACTTGTGTTGCTCATTTTTTTTCGGTGGCCACGGCAGTAAAAGCAAATAATTCAATACATTTACACAATAGCTTTCTATGGATAGTTCATTCACATGACGTCCTTGGGAAGGCCATTAAGGACTGCAAGGGCTAACGTTGGCTGGGAGTAATACCATTCCCCTCCTGGTGCTTGCCAAACGTCCTCACACTAAGTCTTGCCGTGGCCACCCCGCAGCACATAAGACTGTGGAAATGTATGTTTCTAGCAGAAATATGCTACCCTAAAAAAAAGGAAGAAAAAAAACAACAACATTAGAATCCACGCAGTGCGGATAAGTGAATGCACGGGCAAATTTGCGCATTTAACGAGTCTGCAGTTAAAGCAGGGACGATTAACCTTAGTTATTGAGTGCCTAGTTCATCACCGGTTGGTGGCATGCCAGGCATGTCGATCGGAGACACACTACAAGTACCAAAAAAAAAAGCATGGGTGATCCCTCTTTTGTGAAATCGGTAATGCTCAACAGTACACGAAAGGGAAAATTGTCTTCACCGAGGTAGTGGAGCATTTATTTTGATTGTTTCACCGCAGAAGCAAAGGAATGAATGCTAGCAACGAATTGCAATTTTATACGAAGAACGGCGAGCAGCTCGGAACTTACAGTGTGCACCTCATGCAGAAGGCACGTACAAAATGAGCTTACACAGCGTGAGCGTGGAGAAACAACTGTCTCAGCTGGACACTTAAAGCACCCTGCTTAAGCAGAAAGAAAGACGCACGAAACAAACACACAAATATACACAGGACGAGCGCGAACAACTCTTACTATTCTTACTTCATCGTATGTGAGCAGAGTGCTCTTTTAGTAAACACTGCTGCGGCCGCGAGCGAAGTGACCTTCGCACTCATCTTAATCACAAGTATGATTTGATTAGCGCGCGCGCCGTCCGAGAGACCATGACCCGTAGAGGCGCACGCCCAAAGAAACGCGAGAGGCGCGCAACGCGAGGCCGTTCTGCCATCTCGCCACTAATGACGACAAGGCGGTGAAGTTGAGCAGCTACGAGGACCGCCAATGAAATATAGGGTGCATAAATGGCTTGGCGTTAGCGAGCTTGACAATGTGTGCTCAGTGGGACAGTGGCTTGCATAGCGCGCTGCAAAGGGAGAGGTCACTGGTTCAACGCCCCGATACAAAATTTTTCCTTCATGTTTTTTTTTTCTTTGAAATCTCTTAGTATGTATTTTACTACGTTATAGCCATGACGGAAATACGACTGCGGAGCCTTGGTGGACTGCGGCTGAAAAAATTGGCAGATCCCACGTACAGTGTTAATCGGTGATATGCGAAGCACAAATAAGAAAGGTTATTATGTCACTTTAAAATTCAGCACAACGTTACGAGGTGGAGGTAAATAATGTCGCACGTGACTTCCTTGTCGTGATTATCATGTTTGGATGTTTCGTCGACCTTCGTCATCTATTCAAGTCACGTGATACCAAATTTAGTACATGTGGAGCAAGCGAAATAGCTGTTGAGCACACTATTAGCGTAGTATATTGCCATGTTCCTACATGACACGCGTGTGAGGATTACCATGTTTCCACCTGTTATATATTTGGTGATCCATTGACGTCACGTAACACCTAATTTAATATATGTGGAGCTATCAAAAGAGCAGCGAGCACATCATAAAGGTCCCGATATACTTCAATATAGCGTTGACGCGCGCGCACGCTGGGCACAGTGACGCTACGTCAGCAAAACGCGAGCACTCTATAGTCTGACGCCAGGTGCGACTGGTGCGACCAGCGTCCGTCGGTGGGGCCCGACGGAAACCAGCGCGAAGTTCGCGCCAATCCTTTACCTAGACAACACTGCATCTCCCTCTTTTCGTGACGGAGGGATGACAGACGCGCTGAAACACGCATGCGTCAAAGCAACGAAGCGCGGCGCACGCCTACTAGTATGTGGCAGGACCGGCGCCTGGCGTGGCAACGCTGGTGACGCCGGCGTGACGCGACGAAATAAACGCCGGCGAGCGCGCGCACCACGTCACGTCGAAAATTAGTGGTGCCTTGACTGTGGCATGTGATCATGTTCTCACATGACACGCATCTCATGATTATCATGTTTGCACCAGTCACGCACCTTCATCATCCATTGACGTCACGTAACACCGAATTTGGCATTTCTGAAGCTAGCGAAATGGCCGCGAGCGCATCATTAGTGTAGCATGTATTCATGTTGTTGCATGACACGCGTGTCGTGATTATCATGTTTGGATGTGTCATTTATTTATGTCCTCCATTCGCGTCACGTAATACCGAGTTTGGTACATGTGAAGCTAGCTAAACGGCCGCGAGTGCATTATGAGTGTAGCACGTAGTCATGTTGCTAGATGACACACATCTCATGTTTATCATGTTTGCACCAGTATCATACCTTCGTCATCCATTCACGTCCCATAATACTAAATTTGGTATAAGTGAAGCTAGCGAAACGGCCCCCATCGCGTCATGAGCGTGGCATGTAGCCATTTTGTTACATGACACGCATCTAATGATTATCATGTTTGCGCCAGTCACATACCTTCATCATTTATTCATGTACAGTAATACCGAATTTGGTATATGTGACGCTAGCAAAACGGCCGCGAGCGCATCATGAGCGTGGCGTGTAGTCATGTTGTTACATGACACGCACGTCATGATTTTCATCTTAGGGTCCGTCATTTGTGTTCGCTATGCAATCATGTCATACCATACCAGTTTTGAAACATGCCATGTGAACGAAACGGCCGCAAGAGCTGCAGGACCACGTAATGTAAATCATGACTCTCATGATATACATATCATGCTTTTCATGTAATGACTAGTCAAATATGTTCTTCAGACAATCATGTTATGCCATACCAAATTTGGTATTGATACCATCATCGAAACGGCCAGGAGAGCTGAAAGTCGTAGGTGGCTACATAGATAGATAGATAGATAGATAGATAGATAGATAGATAGATAGATAGATAGATAGATAGATAGATAGATACGCTTAAAACTTTCACCTGAAAGCAAAGTGCGGTTTTGCCGCATAGCTGTCATATCTCTAGGGACCTAAGCGCAGCTATGCCGCCTAAGGGTGTCATATTGACAAGTGCATACATTAATAACACGGATTTTAGCAACTTGCAACTCTTGTAGCTTCAGGTGCCCTTTATTAAAGTAAAAATAATCGATGAAATTGCTGCAATTTTTCAATGGCGAAGAATAATATACCTGTCACACGGCCATAACCAAACTCCGTTTTCTTACCTAAACCACTCCTAGGGTGTTTTTCGCAGAAGGAGTTACGTCCCACGGCAATTTTACAAGCTTGAGACAGAATCCCCAAGGGGCCCACTGGGCGCTGCAGCAACTTCTCCGCATTCAAGACCTCGCGTCTAATGTACTTCTGAAAACGCTTTCAAGCATAGATGTAATCATATAAGCTATAACTGATTTACAGCGAAACAAGAAAACAATATGTTCTGGGTTAAATCATAGACGCAGACACCTGAAAGCAAGTTGGCAGTAATGTTAACAGGTGTGCTGGCAACACTGTACGTTCATTTTGGTACGCGTTTTCTCTACGTACGCCGATTGTCAAACGCACTGCAAGTTGCGCCCAACCACTTTGAAATAGCGCTGCCACCTACATCGCTAGGTCTTTACAATATCAGATGAGCACAGGTCTCAAGTTCACTACACAAGGCCTTTGCTGCGGATGGGTCACACAACAGTTCGCATTCAGTGCAGGCCCTGCTACCGGCGTCGACGAAGAAATCCCACATCAACCACGGCTAGGAATTTCGGTATAGTGTAGAAGTATAGGAGCACTACAATACCAAGCGAACGACTTGTAGAGATGTAAACACCCCGGCGCGCAGGGATAGGATGCCTGGCATGCTGGCATGGCCTGGGTGAAACTTTTTCAAAACGGCAAAATGGTGGCTTTTAGCGAGGCATGGTGTGTAGGCGGAGAATTCGCACACTTGTACGCGTATTTATTTTTCTTTACACGCTTGTTAAACTAGTTGTACAGTGAAAGAAGTTTTAATGGTGATAAAGTTTATTACCGTGTTGACTGCAGCTGTTTTGTATTTGGAGTTTTTTCTGTACACACAGATTTTCAGTACCTACGAGAATACTCCCTTGCGACGCTAAGGAAGATCACCGAACTTCCTTTGCGATAAGCTTCGTTTAACTCCCTTGGCATAAAGGAGATCGTGTGACACGAACCGCATTTCCGTTGTCGTTATAACGAGAGAGTTAAGCGGTGTTCGCGGGCTCCAGAGAGACAGGAATGTAAAACTCTTGCAGCTGATGCCAACGCTTACAATGGACCTTTCCGGAAATTGACGCGCGCCCTCCTACGGCACCTTCAAAGCATCATGGGAAACCGGAGCGCCGGCGGAGTGTCGTCTGCTCGCGGAAGCACTGGTATGGCCTTCTAGCCATCAAGCATTGGCTTACCCCGTTTCCCACAGCGCGCGGGCGGTACGAACGCATCGTTGCGGGAATGTCACGCGTCATATCCCTGCTTCAATCTGCACTCACAGAGGAGGCACAACGCAGAGCAACATGCAGTCAGAAAAGACTAGTATCCTCGACTTATTGATGACTTGGAAAATCGCTCACGTACCCGTGCAAAGGCCTATTGAATTGAAACTTTTTCTCTGCTTTCGCGGCCAGTCCCCTGTGCTTCGTCGATCTTATTTTCGCGTAGCGGAAGCTTTCGTAAGTTGTTTTATTGCCAGTATGACCGTACAGTTTCATTATTAGTACTTTGTGTCGGGGACTGTCACTCGTGATATGCTTCCGCGCGATACGCAATGCAAGACCGTGCACCTTGCGAATGATAATGTCGAAATTCCACCTTTATAAACGAGTTAGAGCCCCACTATGCTGTGTATATTTGAATACTAATTGCCTGTTTCAAATGCTGCGTGTGAGGAAGTTTTTACCTAATTGGGATGGTGAGAGTAGTAAAAACCAGCTACCAGCACGTCCATAGAGCGGATACTTCGCATGCAATATTTGCTTTCGAACAGCGTAAAACCTGCTGTCTCTGCGTAGTTCCTGTTTCCACCACTGTGAGTTGGAAATTAACTTAAGAATATTGGACCTGACTGTGCAAAAGCTCATGACTAGTTAACGATTGGAAGAAATATACAACGGAATGAGCGTCGGTGTGCATATTTCACACATTATTCTACTTTACTGTTTCAGCTCTCATAATATCTTGTTTCATTACAGTTTATGATTTTACTAATCAAGTAATTTGTCGTTTGTATAGATCTGCCTCTCCAAGTTGCCCAAAACATACAACCGTTACTCGTCTCTTTTGCCAAAAGGGCCAAGTACAAAACATCTAAGAACTCGCCTCAGGCAAATTACGCAGCATGAACATTCTTACGGTGCTAAACTCACTATCTGGGCCCAGATGGTTTAAGCCAAAAAAACGTTGCTGTAGAAGGCTGTTAATGGTCAGAGTGACTTTAAAAGCAGTGGTGAAAGCCTCATTCAGTGTGGGAAAGGTATAGACGGCCACAGCAGCGCCTACATAAGCTGACAATGTGAAAGAAACTAATGGCGAGTGTAGCTTTGTATGGATAATCATGAAACTACAGGGAGTGTTCTTTACCTTGACACAGGAAAAGCAAGAGAAAAGAAAGATGTGCGAAGCAAAAATAGGTGACTCCTCTAGGTTTATGGTTACGAAAAATCAGATGCGACTGAACTTAACCATGCAGTAAACAGCAAAATAAACACTACGTAACAGCACAAAAAAAAAAAGAAAACTAGCAGGGTTTCTTTTGAATTCAGCCAAGGTGACCTGTGGGCGACAGCTGTCTGTTACTCTTTGTTCAGTCAATTTGTTGGTCCCCCCCCCCCCCCCCTTCTCACCAGCAAATGTTTTCTGCACCTAAAGTGGCTTTGCACTGATTTACGACTGGAGGCATTCCAAACATTCAGCACCTCACCTGCTTCTGCTTGGCCTCCGTGATTGGTGGGCCGATCACACGATAACAAAGCAGTGCAAAGCTACAATGTCGTCTCATGACGCGATCAAGGGACCGCCATGACGACCTTACACATTCTGGTGATCCGTGATGTCACGATGACGTCGTGTGGTGACGCCATCACACGATGATTTTTGCACCTTCTGTTCACGTCGACGCCGTGGGACGCCAAAGCCACCAACGGTCAGTTTTTCTTTTTAGGCAAAAACTTTACATGCCTTATCAAACGTGAAACTTGGCTGTTTGCGTCCCACGTCAGCGGCGTCGAGTGATCGAAAAAAAAAAAAAACACCACGTGATGACAACGTATATAACGTCAGACATCGCCAAACGTGTGACGTCATCATAACACCCCGTGACTTCACGCGATAACGTCATCGCATGACATCCGAGCTTGGTGCAATGTGGTCTGATCATGGAGGCAATGCAAAATGAGAAATGAGTTTTGCAGTGCCTCCGATTTCAAAGGCAGTGCAAACTTCGTTAGGTAAAGCAAGCTTTCAAAGGGTGGTGTGAATGGTGGCAGGCTGTGAATGGTCGGCCGGGGGTGCCAAAGGGGCACTGGCCCGCTTCATACCACACCGGCACCTGCCCACGCTCAAGCTACACTAATTCTCTCCCCCGCCGCGACGCAACACGGGTTCGTACCCAAGGCAAAACCCTGCTGACAGTTCCAGACTGGCTGGGTAAAATCAGTACATCGACTGAGAAGAAAAAGAAGGTGGTCTTCGCCATCAAATCATCTTAGGCAGATGAATAGGAGACCCTGTGAGTTTATAATGAGGTATCTAAGCCTCTCGCCTTAATAAATTTGCGTAGTTAATTACAGGGTAAGCCCCGTAATCACAATGAAGACACAGATAACTGAGGTCCAACTTAGCTGCAGCACCACGAACATCAAACTCATGAATTAGCACCAAGCATTGAACGAATAATACGAGTGTGGAGGTTTAACGTCCCAAAACCACCATGTGATTATGAAAGACGCCGTAGTGAAGGGCGCCGGAAATTTAAGCACATGGGCCTAAAGCATTTTCGCTGCCATCGAAAATGCAGCCGCCGCGGCCGGGATTCCACTCCGCGACCTGCGGGCTAGCAGCTGAGTACCTTAGCCACTAGACACCGTGGCGGGTAAGCAAATAATGTAACGTCCAGTGACTGTCACATATTATCACATCCCAGAACCGAGCAAGTGTGTCCGCCGCTTTTCTTATTCGGCATGTTCGGCGATGATTATGGTTATTTGCGACGAACAGCAAAGCCTAGCATGCGTGATTGAAAGTCAGAGCGATCAGAAGAAGCGGTTCTTCACAATAGCAGCTCCTTACACCAGCCAATTGAAGCCCTCACGGAGCGCGATGGAAGCAGGCGAAAGCGGGAAAGCGTCGTCTGCTCTGAGTGCCGGCGCTCCGATGTGCCACCATAGCTCCGCCCTCCCATAATGCCCCCGCGCAGATCCACCACGGGAAGGCGCGGCGCTGCGATTTCTGGAAAGGGCATACAGTTTCCGAATATACACTAGAGGGAACTCTGGCGCTAGTGTCTATGGGCGCTGCAACGCACGGCGCTTCAGTGAGCATGGGAATGAGGGGTAGTACACACACTGGTCTAAACTTCGTACTTCTGGCCTGCTTTTTGCTCCGTGTGTGTTCGCGGGGCTTGTAGCTGTTTTCTCACGAAACAAAAATCAGCAAATGTTCAGCGATTGTGCTTCACCACCCTATTTCTTTCAACTTACCTTTCCAAATTGGGTCACGAAGTTCAAAATGGTTCAATCTTTCTTTCAAAACAAAACCGAAACCCAGCAATAAACGAAGCCGCAAGTACGATTCGCCGCCCGCAAGTGCGACGACCAGGCAAATGTGTGTTCTACCCCTCATTCCCATGGTCGCTGAACGATCGCAGCGCCAGAGTACCCTCTAGTTAATTTTAGAAAACTTTGTGGGAAAGGGCGGCGTCGCATAAAAGGGAAACCTGGGGAGGTGCAGCGCACGCTGTGATGGATCGGTGTTTTCCTACTGGAATGGGCCCAGTGCTGCTAATAGGCAGTGATAGATAAAAGAATCCGATTCGACACGAAAACTCGCAGTCTGCTTTTAGTTAACGTGCAGGCTGTGAATTTTTATTCTTTCACAACGCACAGAGGGAAATCTTTCCCCGGCACTACCTTGGAGGTCAAAATGGGTGGGTAGTGAACGCGGTTAAGTAGCATGAGCAATCGGTTTGATCGATAAAAGCTGGCTAACATTCAGAAAGCCGTGTTCCCATTCACTTCGGGACGGCTTTACGCTCTCCCATAGTAGAGTACCAAGTACTCTAAATCGTTAACAAAATTTTCTAAACACAGCCGTGTTTACGGTCACCGGGACGGCTTGCTGCTCTCCCATAGTGGAGTACTTGGTTCTATAAATTGTTAAACACTTTATTTCAAACACAACTCGCCTGCAGGCGCTGCCTGTGTCGGCGTTGCGAGGCGAGAGCGGAGGGAACGCGCATGCGCAATGGTGGTGTAAACGCCATGGGGAGGAATGAAGAGGCGTTCTTCCCAGCATTGCTCCTCACTTAGAAGGAAGAAATAATGAGAGGTGGGGCCATATCAATGACAGATTTCGCCTGTATTTTTACTTTACCGATGGTGAATGGAGAGTGAGGAAAGAAAGAAGGGGATAACGCCGGTGAGGCTGTTTCTCGAGGGCAAGTATGTGAGAGATTTCTCGCTTACTTGCTAGTGTGGACCCTAAAGTGCTCTGCAGTTATATCTTAACCAAGGCGCACGAAGAAGAAGAGGAAAAAAGACTTCTCTTTAGCGTGAGCGTGCACTCACTATGCTACAGGTGGATATGCTATGTGTGATTTTGACTGCGTTGCGCCAAGTAATGACGATAGCCTATGACAGACCAGGCGACTGTACAGTACAAAAAAAAATAAATAAATTATACCTGTTATCTACGCGAAACTTCTTTAAACGGGAAGTGTGCAGCGAAATACAACACAGTTAAGTATAGCACACAAAGCACGTCATATTCTGTTACTTTGCTACACTATTACGTTGGGACATCTTATTGCATGGATAGTTTACAGTAACCTACACTTAAAAAACAATCATTAGCTGAAAGTGAGCATTGTAGGACGTAGTGTTCGAGTATACACGGTACTGTTCGTACAAAAAATATTTTTTTTTCTCAAAATCATGGTGGTTTTAGGATTTACTGGTAGGGCTGTATAACGGTTCGTGTGTCCCACTTTGTTGTCTATAATATTTTTGTTTTCCTAACTCAAGCTCAGATTTTTTCCGATTTTTCAGAGGGGGTGGGAGAGGGCTTGCGGCAGTGGAACAAGTGATCCAGAAGCTGCTTCTGAAACACCTGGTTAGAGTTACTTTGCCCCTTATAATGCTAACAATAATTTTATTTCATTTTCATTTTTTTTCTGATGGTTATTTTCACCTGCGTTCCAAGTTCTCCGCCTTCGGACACATTGGTCAGTCCTCGGAAGTGTTGCGAAGTGAAGATAGATGAATGTACGTTATTGCATTTGCTAGCTGTACCATTACTCAGCGTCGTAGGTTTTCGAGATAAATTGCGGTTCAAAGAAGACAAGCGTTTTAGCACGACTCATAAATATAACATCGGTAACGATACAGAGCAGCCGAGCGTGTAAAAGGCTCTATTCATTATTACATCCACACAGTGCATGACCTAGGTGTTTGTTCATTCTCCAGGGTCATTTTGAAGCATGTGCCTGTCAATGTTGCTTTTTTGCTCTGGAGAAAGTATTCGCACATTGTTCAGCTTGATACAGTTTAATGTGTCTTTCTGTTATTCACTGTAATACTGGTGGATGTGTTTGTCATTTATTGTCGTTCTGAAAAACATGCTTGGCTTTCCGATAATGTCATTCTAGTGAAGTGTTTTTTTTTATAGTTCAGTGTAATATTGAAGAAAGTGTATGCCCATCCATCAGATTTGTCCGTTTGAATGCGTTTTTCTATCCTTTAGTGTAGTCTTCAGAAAAAAAAAACTTGTCTATCTTTCAGCGTCGTCCACATCAATGTGGTTGACTGTATTTGAGTGCCATCCTGAAAAATGTATCTGTCTATTATTCGGAGTTTTCCTTGCTCCCGTATGCGTTACAATAATGTCCTGAGCGTCTACGCTGCGAACAGCAACAACGAGACAGGAAAAGAGATGAATTGCGTCAAACAAAAGCACTCATTAAAATGGCACCATGCATCATAACTTTACAAATTTTATACCTAAAGATTTTCGTCTTGCATGACGTGGTTCGTAGACAACGTGACGATGTAAACAGTCCCGTACTTCAACTACGCTGGAAAAGGTTGACTGGCTTCGAGTCTTGGTCATTAAAATTCGTCATTGTACACAATAGACAGCGGAATCGGCCAGCGTTGTGAATGACCTTGCCTGATGTACATATGTGTCACAGGCCAGAAAATATGTACTCAAAGCACCTGAATAGGACAATACCGTTTGGTTGTCCAGCTAGAATTCAGGTACATAAATATTCGTGAGTACCTGTGCGATGGCCACACCAAGGAAGTCTTTTGTAATTGGCGGATTTTGTTGCGATCGTGAGCGGGGAAAGCCAGGCGCTGGAGGGCCCACAGATATGCAGCGTTAAAAGTGCATCGGTGACATGCGTACTTTTTTCCAAGAAGTGACGCCCTCTCGGTCGTAGACTTGTCGGAGAAAAAAAAAACTGCTTCTTGTATGGCAATCTAATATTCTATCGGCGTGAATTGTCACTTCACGTTTCGCACATTTCATTGTTGTCTGGGTATGAACGCACGACCAACGTCGTTGTCTGTAGGAACTGAGGTATTGCGCTGCTCGAACCATCAGCACGTGGACGAAGATGAAATTGCGGTAATGGTGGGAGGGAGCAGTTAGGAGAGAGCAGCAAAACAGCCATTTGGGCTAATTAGTCACGGTTCACTGTGAATGTGACAATTTTCGTAAGCTGCATATGCGTTGCCTCTTTGATCAACTTCCAGTTGCGAGAGTGCGCCAGTGTCGTACCTCTATTTTCCAGTCTCTGACATGTACTGCGCCCCAGGTCTCCAATTAACAATTAGGAGAGAGCATCGTAGATCTACGAGAAATGTGAAGGCGCGGCTTCAGCGCTAGTTTCTGTCTATAGAGTTTGGACACCCGTGTACTGTCCGTGATTGTCTGTCGTTCAACTCAAATCTTGCTGCGCTGAGCTATAGCTTCGCAATGCCCTAGAAGCAACCTAAACTCAACTTGCATCCCCCAGCTGAGACCTACAAACAACCTAGAAGCAACCAGATTAATCTTCACAATCGCCCAGTCATGTGTTTCAAGACTTGTGTGCCTTAGTGCAAGCTCAGTCAATTTTAGTGAAATGCTTAATCAGGCAGCATGGCTTTGTCACGCCTAGAACTCTCTAACTTGAACACCAACCGGCTGCAATTTGCATTAGAGGAAGCACTACTTCCCAACTATTCGGAGGGCCATGCAGTGAGTGAGAGAGAGAGAGAACAAGTAGAGACTCCTGTTCCTTCTTTCCCTAGACGACAGCAAACAGGGGCAGAGGAGACGGCTCTTCTGTGAAGGCACCTGAAACGCGCACAACACCAAAGACTGATTAGTAAATTAAGGCGTACCTGCCTCCCCGTACAACGCCTAACGCTGTCACCGCAATCCCTGTCCCCTTGCCTGCTGCCCACCCCCCTCCGCGCTGGGCATCGGGATCACGAAGCCATCGTGTCGCGTCCTGTCAACCCAGAGAACATCGTCGGGTGTAATAATACAGGAGAAATAAAACAATGAAGTAAAGAACGAAAGTAAAAGAGCTAGACAACATTGGCGCGTTCCAACGTGGACGACATGGAGAGGAGAATGCACGCACAGAACGTTCCATGAGCAGCATGATGCAGTTGTTTCACTTTTTCGTTGTATTTTTAAACTATGTTGGATTCATTTTGAATGAAGTAGGATGCCCAGGACACATGTTGCAGAGCGCACGGAAAGAGACACTTTAGTACACGTGCAACAGGAAGGCGCAAACGTGAAAAAGCTCCGAATACGTTGAGATATAAATGAACGAACCAAGAGAAAACCGTAGTTCAGAAAAGTACTAGACGCTGACACCAATAACGAATGAAGTGCAAAACTAAAGAATGCAGAAATAAAAAAAAAAGTGGTGTCACGAAAAGAAGACAACATGACCGACAGCGGCGGCGGTCACCGGACAACTCGTGGAAGACGTGACCTTGCGGGGAAACACGCGTCCTGTGCAGTCACACGAGCCGAAAGCATCGAGATTAGCGACAGCCGCAAACGCACGATGGAAACAGGAAAGGTCGCCGAAAAGAGGAAAACATTCAACCAATTATCTATGTAGCGGTGTCACGAATTCACGCGCTTGGCCGTAGTAGTCCGTTCCTTTGTACTAGCGAGGAAAAAAAAAGATAGCAAGAAAAGGCACGTATCATTGCGCAGAAAGAGCGACTATATAGAGTTTCAATTTGGAAACAACTTCCCCTGTCCGCCATTTGAATCGAGCGCCGCAAACTTTCATATTACGGGCACAACGAGAAATGTGCGCAGTTACTCTCAACACGTTCGGAGCGTCGATTTGCCAGCATTTAAGTACACAGCTATAGTCTACCGTTAGCGTGATAGCGCAGGTTAAGAGAATGGCGTTACCGTGCAGCAAACGTTCGTTGTGAATAGCGTCTTATAGTTTAGCGAGATAGCGTTTACGTGGTTTACGTGCCCCAGCTTGGACGGTGGCGTTACCTGTCAGATGGCTAGTAAGTTAAAGAACAGTAAAAAGGAATAGAAAACGAGAATGTTTGTCTATGCCAACGCGTAAGGCAATGTTACAGGTTTCTTTTAATAATAATAAAGGTAAATAAGGATGAACCATGCAACAAACTCGAAAACATTTATTTTGCCGATTTCTTACATCGGTTTTGTGGTTAGGCCTAGGAGCGTTCGAAATGGGAAGCTATCTCAAAAGCTACGCCAACTTATTCGTAATACTCGGTCATCGAAGCTAACTGAAGGCAAGCGAAGCCACTTTGAACAGTCGTTTGCTGCGAACAAAGCGAGTCTTTCAACAACTGCGCCAAAATCACTTCGAAGCGGGTGTCCGAGAGCGCCGCCACATTGTACGTACACTACGTGCACCTACGCTACCACGGTAACGTTAAGTCTGAAAAATAGCGCGCATACGGTAAGCGGTACGGGTAACGTACGTATCTTGATCCCGCTCTCATCCCGGTAAGCCCGGTATACTATAACCGTCTAGTGATGCTTGCGTTGACGCGCAAGCGAGCTGGCGTTTCAAACGTGTGCCTGTTCGACGTCCTATGGCGGGAGAGTTTCATTTGCGATTCAGTGGTGTCCTCTACACTCCTCCTCGGCCACGCATCTCTCCTTGTCACCTTTACTTCTCTTTTCCACACGCATGATACAACACGGCTTTTCCATGCTCCATGCTTCCCCTCCTCCTTTCTTTTCTCCTCACCCTCCTTGCCCGTTCTGACACCCTTGCTATGCTTTTCTAAACGTAGCTGCGATATACCTATGCTCTACCCTTCATTCGTCCTCTTCTTCTCCCATATCATGACTTGCCCTTCCTCTTCGCTGTACTGCACTACAAGTTACTATGCCATGCTTCAAATTTCTCCGCCTTCTCACCCATACATCACTCTTCCTGTGGTAAGAGGGTGGTGTATGAAAGTCGGTGTTGTGCGGTGTTCAGCGTGCGGGGCCGAACTTGAAGTGCGTTGTCTCTCAAAGTTGACATCATAGGATGATAGAACACGGTAGTATAGGCCCCTAAAGTTATCCTCACCTAGAAGAAAAAAAAGAGTGAGAGAGATGTGTGCACATCAAGATAGATTTCGCCTACATTTCTACTTCACTAATGGTGAATGGAGACCGAAAAAAAAAGGAAGGCGATAACACCGGTGACGCTGTTTTTCTCGAGGGCAAACACGCATTTTCGTGAGCATTCTCTGAGCGAACGCACTGTCTTGTTTGCCATTTGTTTCATCGTGACAAGCTGTGGCGATAGGACATGCCTACAGCCCAATTGCTTAAGGTGCTTTGCACCAAGTAAATATTTTTTGTAACGCCCAAGATAACAATGTTCCGGGCTCAGGTCCAGAGCTCCCTCTCTGGTCTCGAGCTTTCAATCCTGAGCTTTCGTGCACCTTTAAGACTGACACATTGTCTTGCTTGCTCACTCAGTCAGTCACAGTCACTCGGAGCCATAGTCAGTCAGTCACTTAGTCACAGTCGGTCAGCTACAGTTAGTCAGCCAGTCAGTTAGTGAGTCGCAATAAAAAAATAAATAAATAAATAAAGAAAGAAAAACGTCCCACTTCCGATGGAAGATGAAGCACTGAAAGTATTGCAGCCCAATAAAAAGTTATACAATGCTTTGTATATTTAACTACCGAAGGACCAACAGTGAAGCAAAATATTTGAGAGGTACCAAATTGCGAGAGCAAGTAAAAATCTTGTAGACCTGTTGTTGTCACATATCCACCTAATACTTTGTGCGTGTGCACATGCTTTTCTAAGGGTTTGAAAATGTAATACGTACATACCTGTGCTCCGAATGAGCGAAACTGACCTACGCGACTGTCATCCACCTGAAGGACTTACCATACCATCAACACGTAGCCATATATATATATATATATATATATATATATATATATATATATATATATATATATATATATATATATATATATATATATATATATATATACTTATATACTTATACTTTTCGTTTCTTTTCTTGCATTCGTACGAGGCAGCACGTGAACTGATGGCACGAACCACCGAAGATGCTGTATCCAACGATGCTACAAAAAAAAAAAGATAAACATATTTCGGGACATTGGAACAAATGTTACGATTCTCTGGATACCAGGGCATACTGGCGCGGAAAGAGCAACACAGCCGTTGATGAGGTCCGTGCTAAAACGGGTCGATTCGACCGCATTCACTATCTCAGATTTAGAACACCTGTTATAGAGCAGATTTAGAATACCTGATTCGGACATGCACGGCACTCTCAAGAGGAGACGACACAACAAACATCTGCTGTAAGACGACATGACAAACTGACCTACGCGACTGTCATCCACCTGAAGGACTTACCATACCATCAACACGTAGCCATATATATATATATATATATATATATATATATATATATATATATATATATATATATATATATATATATATATATATATATATATATATATATATATATATATATATATATATATATATATATATATACTTATATACTTATACTTTTCGTTTCTTTTCTTGCATTCGTACGAGGCAGCACGTGAACTGATGGCACGAACCACCGAAGATGCTGTATCCAACGATGCTACAAAAAAAAAAAGATAAACATATTTCGGGACATTGGAACAAATGTTACGATTCTCTGGATACCAGGGCATACTGGCGCGGAAAGAGCAACACAGCCGTTGATGAGGTCCGTGCTAAAACGGGTCGATTCGACCGCATTCACTATCTCAGATTTAGAACACCTGTTATAGAGCAGATTTAGAATACCTGATTCGGACATGCACGGCACTCTCAAGAGGAGACGACACAACAAACATCTGCTGTAAGACGACATGACTACTCTACGGAATTTAATAAAGTTAGACCATGAAGCGCACAAAGCTTTCGCGATATACTATTGTCAAAGTAGCCTGTTTAGAGTAGTGCAGTAGAGGTCGAATGACTCGGGCGAAGGCGTTGCTCCTACTCATTTCGCGCCTCACGTTATACAGCGGCCAAGAGTCGTCCTTTCGTTTATAAAGATGTCATTCATTCATTGATTCATTCACTGATTCATTCATTCATTCATTCATTCATTCATTCATTCATTCATTCATTCATTCATTCATTCATTCATTCATTCATTCATTCATTCATTGTGGGGTAGGGAGGTGGGGTCTTTTAGTTGTCGCAAGTGCCTGTGCCGAGAGGATAGATTATTCGCAGAAACAATTTCAGACAACGCAGCAAACAGAAAACCTCGAGCCAACTTTCTTTCGCATAAGCAGTAGGATTTCTATGTTTACCACGCAGTGTCGAATTCGAGGGGAATTGGTGCTTCCTTTTCATTTTTTGGGTGGGCCACCGTGCTTGGTTTTCTCGGGATCTCATGAACGTTTCCCAATTGCATAGATATTTACACAGGCCAGCGAATCAAGCTGGGCACCTCTTCCTGTATGGACCGACAGGCTTTATAAACCGTGCCACAAGACGAACGAAACGCCACGTGTGTATATACAAGTGTTCGAAGGAAAAGTCCACAATCCCCACGTGTTTTGGTAAACTTTTGAAAAGAGCAACACGACCGGAAAACACCGATGTTGAGCTTCAACCCGAATTCCTGAAAACCTTACGTAAACTTCATACAATCCTGGTATAAACGAGTTAAGAGCTACGGGAAAGCTTGCTCCGGAGAGCTTGCTCAACAAGCTTGCTCAACAAAGTTCATTCCACAGAGCTTCATTCGCCAACCCCGTTTCGCTGAGTTTGTTCAACAGAGCTTGTTCAACAGAGCTTGTTCAGCAGAGCTTGTTCAGCAGGGACTGCTCAGGAGAGCTGACTCGACATGGTTTGTTCTGCTGAGCTTGTCCAGCGGAGCGTGTTATAGAATGCATGCTCAGGAGAGTTCGTTCCGAAAAGCTTGTGTAAATTGAGCTTGTTCAGCAGAGCTTTTTTTGTAGAACTTATTCAAGAGAGTTTCAAAAGAGCTGGTTGAACACAGCTCATTTTGCAGAACTTGTTCTTCAGGGTCTGTGATGCTGGTTTTTCATGAATTATTCAAAAGAGCTTATTTAAGAGAGCTTCTTCGCAATTCAAATTCCACAGAGCTTGTTCTTCCGCAGAGATCGTTCAACAGAGCTGGCTGAAAACAGCTCATTTTACAGGATTTGTTAAACTCAACGTGTTCCACTTAGCTTCTTCGACAAAACTTGGTGTATACAGCTAATTCTGCAACGAATTCAACTGGTTATATTCAACGAGTTCAATTCAACTTGTTCCGCCGAGATTCTTCAACAAAGCTTGTCGTGCAAAGCTTATTCAACAGAGCTTGTTAAACTAAGCTTGATCAGTGCAACTCGTTCCCCAAAAGTTGTCCAACAAAGTTAGCCCCACAACAGCAGAACCTGTTCCGAGAACGATGGGCAAGAAGAAAATATTGCTGGCACGGAGCCCCCCAGGAAAAGACATAACAGCGGGGATTGTTCCGAGACCGAGTCGCAGCTTTATACGGAATGCACTGTGACGCAATATCGCCGTTTTACTGGGCTCCGCAACATTGCGACGAGCACTTGTTCGCAGTGGAACCGCTGCGACGGGCCAATATGAGCCGGACCCCAGCTGGAAGCTTGTTTCATGGGGAGGGCGAGCGTAGGGAAGGGTCTTCAGAGCAATTTCGACGATGTTATATAGCTCTGCGTACAAAGAAACAACTAAAGAAAATAAAAAAAAACAAACGTTTCTCCCTGTCGTTCCGATCGAGGAGATGCAAATGCCCCCTCTGCATTTGCAGAGCGGTCCCGGCGCATTTCATGCCGAAGGAAAAGAAAAACGAAGAAACAAGCAAAAAAAATATTGGCAGATCCCACATACCGTAGTAATCGATGATATGCGAATCACGAATGAGGAAGGTTTATATGTCATTATAAAATCAGCACAATGTTACGAGGCGGACGTACATTATGCCGTACATGACATCTTTGTCATGATTATCATATTTGGACGTGCCATTTACCTTCCTCCTCTGTTCACGTCACGTAATACCAAATTTGATATATGTTGAGCTAGCGAAACAGCCGCGAGCACGCTACGAGCGTGGCATGTACTCATGTTTTACAGGACACGCATTTCGTTATTATCATGTTTGAACGTGTAATTTACCTTCGTAGTCCATTCGCGTTACGTAATACCAAATATGGTATATGTGGAGCTATAGCGGAACGGCCCTGAGCACGCTATGAGCGTAGCATGTAGTCATATGACACGAATTTCATGATTAATATGTTTAGACGTGTCACTTACATTCGTCATTCATTCACGTCACGTGACACCAAACTTGGTATATGTGGAGCTAGCGAAGCGGCGCTGAGCGCGTGATGAGCGTAGCATGTAGTCATGTTTTGCAAGACATGCATGCTTTATTGATGATTGATATGTCGGGTTTAACGTCCCAAAACCACCATATGATTATGAGAGACGCCGTAGTGGAGGACTCGGGAAATTTTGACCACCGGGGGTTCTTTAACGTGCAGCCAAATCTGAGCACACGGGCCTACAGCATTTGCGCCTCCATCGAAAATGCAGCCGCCGCAGGCGGGATTCAATCCCACCACCTGCATGACATTCATGCCATGATTATCATGTTCGGAAGTGTAATTTACTTTTGTCATCTATTCACATCATGCGATACCAAATTTCGTATATGTGGAGATATCGAATCGGCTGCGAGCGCGCTATTATCGTAGCACATAGTCATGTTTTACATGACAAGCATGTCGTGATTATGGTCTTTGGACGTGTCATTTACCTCCTTCTTCATTGACATCACGTAATACTAAATTCGGTATATGCGAAGCTATAGCGAGACGGCCGTGAGCGCATCATGAGTGTGGCATGTTGTCATGGTTCATGACTTACCTGACAGGCAAGTCATGATTTCCATGTTAGGGTCTGTCCCTTGTGTTCGCCATGCAGTCATGTCATATTATACCAGTTTTGCAACATGTCATAAAAACGAAACCACCACGATAGAAGCAAGACCATAAAATGTTAATCATGATAATCATGACACACATGTCATAATTTTCATGTTATAGCTAGTCAATAGTGCTTGTCATACATTCATGTTATCCCATACCAAGTTTGGTATCGATACCATTATCCAAACGGCCAGGAGAGCAAAAAGGCGTAGGCAGCTAGATAGATAGATAGATAGATAGATAGATAGATAGATAGATAGATAGATAGATAGATAGATAGATAGATAGATAGATAGATAGATAGATAGATAGATAGATAGATAGATAGATAGATAGATAGATAGATATACTCATACACCGATTTTATTAAGAAATGCTTCTCATTCAATAAAAACTGCAACAGCACACGCACGCTTATAAAATCGTTTTGTCCATCAAGTTAAAACTTTTAATTTTGTCCGTCAAGTTAGACCTTTGTTTCGCTCCCACGTGACAAAACAAGAGAAAAATAAACGAAAGAAAAAAAAAACTCCGCTGTCCAGAAGTGTAGGCATGCACGGCCGTCTAATAAAAGAGCTGAGCTTCACTAGGGCTGACACACATTGCTTGCAAAACTGTAGAAGCACTGTCTACCTAATGTCGTGCTTCTTGTTTCTTTGTTCTAAGTTTAGTGCGTGGGAGAATGCCGGAACTTGTCACATGAGATGTGCACAATACTCCTCTGCAATTTATGCGTTGACGGTATGCAACACCGCAAGAATAATTCTTTATTCCATTGTTCATCCACTCACGTTAGGATTAAACTTGATCCTATGACCGTGATTTTGCAACCGGATGCCCCATTCTCGCTCACCTCTGAATGCTAGACTAGCGGACGTCTACACGCTTTAAACGCTCGTATAGACGCCACATATTGCTTTAACACCACCGCCAGGCTTTCAGGATATTTGGTGTCGTAGGCTTATTCGGGACTACAGAGTGGGATCACCTTGAAGAAGTTGATCCCTCTGAGGTATAGTGTCTTAGGGTTGTTCTTTCATAGTGTTATTTTCGTCATGTTTCTCATGCACATCTTCGTGCAAGTGGACCTTGACGTCGTCTTCACTTCCAATAAAAATGGGAGCTCGTCGGCCGCTGGCTTTTCTTTGAACTGTGCGCTCAAAGGGATACTGGCAACCTGGCATGAAAGCTTGCACCTGTCGCTTTGTGTGCGTGTGCCAAATGAAAGACGAGGCCCTCGAAAGTTTATGAAGTAGACTGGTAAGCGTAAGTTGGCATTGAAAAATGAATTCTAAAGGGTTTTAAAAAAAACTAGCTGAGGTTTCTGGTGTACTTTTACGACGCGGTACGGTATGACCTTTTGGCAACCTGCTTGCGCAACACATCGTGACGCCTTCATGGCTGCTTTTTAAGATTTTGAAGTACCACTTCAAAATCGCAATTGGAAAGTGAATCGTCATCGCGGTTTCGCCAAATTTTCGACGCCCAATCAGGCTGCGTGGCTCGTTCTTCTAAGCCCGGAGCGACCGCACTGTGTGGTGGAGTTCGACCAAAGTGGTATCAGGAGTTTAGGTGAGCGTGCAAGTGAGACAAACAAATTGACGCCTATAGTTTCGTGATTGTGGGCGCTTCACATATGCCGGCCATACGTGGGTATACTATCAAGCCGACCAGTCGGTGCGTAGAACCCGCTAAAAAGAAACAAGCGATAAGCTTTCCAGGACACCCACGATCGACTGTCTCACGTTAAATAATGTGTGGTGTTTTACGCGCCAAAACCACGATATAGTTACGAGGGAGATCGTAGTGGAGGGCTCCGAAAATTTCGATCACCTGATGTTCGTTAACACGCGCTGTCATCGCACATGGAGATCTACCATTTCGCCTCCATTGAAAGGCGACCGCCAGAAATGGAATCGAACCCACGACCTGTGGGTCAGCAGCTGAGCACCGTAGCCACTATTCCACTGAGGCGGACGACTATCTCGCCTTATATATTTGAGGGCACGTACTGGCCTCGTATACACAAGAACAACTTGGGAAGTGCATTAACTGCAGCTATTAGTAATAAGCTGAAGCAATACTGCTAACCAGCCTAGCTAGGACGAAGTCTTCTTTTAGCCACTTGGCTCGAGTCAAACAACGATGAGGAAAGAAGTACACACGAACGAGTGCACGGACAATATTAGAAAGGAACCCTCGGATGCCTCACCAAACACGAAAACAGACCATCGGTGGCACCAGCTCGCGAGTGATGTGAGAAAACATCGTCTTGTGATGGCGTCACCACGTGAAGTTATCATGACGTCACCGATATCGACAAACTGTGACATCACCATGACGTCCGTATAACGCGATCTCACGTGATGGCCTTTAACAGTGATGGCCTTTTGATTGGACTGGTTGGTGCTGCATAGTAGACGAAGAAAGTGCTTAACAGCGCAACATCCCCTCCTGTCGTTCGCGCTGTTAAGCACTTTGTTCGTCCATCACGTGATGACGTCATCGCACGATATCGTCACTTCTTCTAGAGTGGGCCGATCCCGGAGGCAGTGCAAATCTAGTGCAGGTGCAAAGAGCTTGAAGTGCCTCCAATCTTGGAGGCAGTGGAAAGCACACGTAAGCTTTTGGGTGCTTTTGGAGGCTGGTGGGGGAAGATCGAGTAATCGACAGGGATGACAAAGAAGAAGTTGGCTTTTGCCTTCGGGTTATCTTAAGCGAATGCATGAGGCACCCGGGGGGGATTTTTTCCGGAGAGAGTAAGCTTCTAGTGCACAGTGGTGCATATTCGAAATTGCGCAATGAGCATTCATGCGAGTACTATCAGTACCTCGTTAATGAACTTCTTAATCAATAACGTTAACAGGACTGCCTTGAAATCGCTAGACCGAGATTCAGCAGGGTAATACAAATATATAACATTCATTGTTTGCCTTCCGACCTTCCAGTGTCGAAATTGGGCGCATACCACGTACCTCGGCAATCAACATCGTGCGAGGCATGCGGACAGTTGCACATATTTTACATAACCAGTTGCTTGCTCTAGCGCAATGATATCAACAGCAACATGAGTATTAGCAACACGAGAAGCGGTAAGCTGATATGGAACGCAGGTGCAGGATGGTATACCCCTGGACACTGCTACATAAATTAACATCAGTGAACGGCACTTAACAACCTACGTTCCCGACGAGACGACAGTATCGTAGGAGTCCATATATATTGTTTACAAAATTGCATAGCTAGCATTGACACCGCAATCGACGTTTCACCAATATCGCACCGCAACAGTGCATTTTTACAAAGCAGCACCGAGACGAAGTGTGGCTTTGTGGTAGAATAGTTAACTCTCACGCAGAACTGAAACACTGCTCTTCATCGGGTGAACGCTGCCGATGCCAGTTTTTTTTCCCTTATGGCTCTCGTATTGAAATTATCAATGTCTGTTGTCGCCGTAGATGGGTACATATAAACTGCCAATCACCTGTGGCACATTACCGCATACTAGTGGTACATACACACCAGCGGGTATGTGTTTGACGACTTACGCGATAGACTTGTGACATTAATCATGTCATGACCAGCGAGTTGTATTCTTCCGACCATCTCACCCTCCCGAACTAATTGTGGCTTACCCGAAGTTAAAGGGGTGGTCACGAGAGCACTTAGACGTAGGCGGCTAGAGAGAGAAATTAAGGTAGATACGTAAATAGACGCCAAAAGTACTTGCAGTCAGCAAATAAAAGCTTCGCATTTATAAACGCACTGAAAAAAAAAACGTATGAAAACGGTGGCAGAAGGATGTATATTTATATACAATTTTTTTTCAGGTATCAGCATTGACCTGCGCCAGGTTCCCCATTATGGAGACTTACATCAACGCAGCGTTCCTCCTCACGTGCACCCCATTTATATGGGTGTAGCCTTAGAAAAATAAAGCTTCACAATTGAAGCAAAAGAGACACTAAGGAGATCTTGTGCTTTTCGTCATTGCCTCCCTTTCGTCACCGGCTTTTCGGGCGCAAAAGGTGGAGGTGAGAGTTTTTTTTTTTTTTTGGACGCAACAATGATGGTCTTCGGCCACCATTATTGTAAAAAAAACAACAACGTGTGACTGTAATTTTGTACTTTAATTATTATCGGTGCACTTTAAATAACGACAGTGCAAGTCCAACTGAGGAAAGCTATAAGGCAGACTTGCCCCCTCCATCATCCATCGATCTCTTTTTCGATGATCAGTGTGGCGGCCACCCATCGCTTGTTTAGTCATGTCGTAGCAATGAGAACAATCGTAGCTTCGATATTACTGCTTATACATCGTTGGTTGTATGCTTTTAAAGGAGGTGGTGCACGTGATAATCACGAAGAGCACACACACACACACACACACACACACACACACACACACACACACACACACACACACACACACACACACACACGCACACACACGCACACACACACACGCGCACACACACACACGCGCACACACGCACACACACGCACACATACACACACGCACACACACACGCACACACGCACACGCACACACACACACACACGCACACACCGAACACGCAGTGTAGCCGAAAGCCAACGCCCCGGCTCGTAACGTACGACAGAAACCGCCACTCTCGAAGGCTATGTTAATTGTTGCTGAACGCAGCCGCTGAAACAAGAGCTTGCGAAGTAAGCAGCAACACGCCACGGACGCCGTGTTTTAGACACCACGTTCTACGTTGTGAAAAAAAAAAGTCCCGAGTTAGAGTGAATGACGGCACGTTGGTCTCACGGAGAAATGAAGCAAATGAAACGTCTAGGAGATCACTTATCTCTTTCGCAATGCGTGCAGTCACGTTCAATGCGTGCTATTAGAGAAATGAACGAAAGGACGCAGGCACCTTGAAGTACAGCAAAAAAAAAATATTGATTACGACTGCAAAAGCAGGTTTAAGCGTGCTAAACAACCACGCAAAGAGATATATATTTAGAAAGAATGAAAGAAGGAAAGAAAGAAAGAAAGAAAGAAGGAAGGAAAAGAAAGCCACAAAACGAATAATGCACTGCTGTTTCGACCGGCTTGTGAGTAAAGATTTTGAATACATGGCTCACACATAGTGCTTTGAAAGACCTGAGTGAAAAAAAAAAGAGAGAGAAAGAGGTAAGGAGAATACAGATGTACCATTGGCTCTCTACAGCAGACTATGATGTTCGTCCAAGTGTCCCGCAACGTGAAGCAATAAATGCTCGCAGGCAGAATAAGATATTAATAATAATAAAAAACACGTTATATACGCCATCCGCCACGAGGATAACGTACAACACGGACACGACCGCAGATTTGAAAAATGGTCGAGCTGCGTGCTACAACGTATCCACGTGTTAACCCCAGGCGTCACGTTTCGAGCGTCCCACAAAGGACACTAAGGGAGAACGCGAGGGTCCTGCAATGACGCCACACGAGGAAAGCGGGTCCGCGAACTTTTCCCACCCACTGTATATCTTCATTTTTCGGAGGTACGCGTGAAACAGTGAAACACTGCGAATATCTTCTTTTTCTCGGACATAACTTTTTTTTTCTTCCTATAGAGCTCAGTGCACGTGCCCTACAGGCAGAGATCGCTTTCAGGCACTAAGGTATGGTACAAGAAAAAGAAAAAAAAGAAAAGAAGGAACAAAAGTTCCTACTTTTGTCATTGCACTGAGATTACGTGATAACAATATCACTATTACACTAGCGAGTGAGCCATATTAAACTACAGGATATCTAATGTCTATTCAGCTATTCATGATATTCATCGTATTTTTAGTATCCTACAGGCCCGACAAAATGCCTTGAGTGTCCGCCATTGAGGTGCAGTGTTTGTGGTGGTCGTCTGCTTATCGGAAATTCGTGGGTTCATTCCCCGCTGCGTCAATCACATTTTGATGGATGCAAAGAGGCTATAGAGGCCCGTCCTCTGTGTCATGACAGTGCGCGTGAAAGAACATAAGATGTTCGAAATTTCGGGTGCCCTTCACTAAGGAACCACCATTTTACTTATGGGGCAAGGCGTTGCCATCCCACTTTGGACTCGTTTTCAAGCGCCGCTTAAGCCGGGCGAATAAGCTTGGTATGATAAGAAACCATCAAGCATGAGCGTTATCAGTAAAGTGATTGGGTTTTTTCACTCTCCTCTCGTCACGGTTATGCTTTATATATAAAAAAAAACTTACCACGACTCGCATGCATTGTATATCGTCTTTTATGCGAGCACTCGTGTTTGTTGCACATACGTACCCTCGGTAATTGGCCATGAGTATGGCGAGCATGCCCTACTAAAGCAACTTCTTCATCAATTGGTGTATTTTCCCGAGTAATATCCACCCCCCCCCCCCCTTGTTTACAAGTGGGCACGAGCAAACTGCGTAGAATTTAGAGCTAGACTCGGAACAGAGCAACTCTGTAGCTGAGTTAATAAGATGGTAGTTCACCAAAAAAAAAAAAAAAAACGTGACAACGCTAGTAGAATACTCTCTCTTTCAATCTCCCTAATTACTCTGTTGTTCTTAATTTGGAAACAGGCGTGAGAACCAACTGGCTAAGTGATGCAGCTTCTGCAAGATAGCATCGCAGTGAATCGCACAGAATATATAGTGAACTCGGAAAAGATGCGAATGAAGTGACAAATGCGTCAAGTTTGTGGCCTGCATGTGAAAAGCGTTAATTGCTTTATGAACTTAGCGACTAGTCACCGCGTTGCTCAAAACGCTCCATTAAAGGTTATAGGTTGATATGTGGGGTTTAACGTCCCAAAACCACCATATGATTTTGAGAGACGCAATAGAGGTTACAGGCCAATGACCATTGTCTCCTCGCAGTGGCGAACTAGCGAAGTATGTGTAGAACGCTGTGGACAACAGAAGCCATGCTCGTGCAAACTTGTCAAGCTCCAACGATAAATTAACACCGGTAACACGTCCATATTTTCTTTTCGGACCGCGCTCTTGGGAGAAGTCAGTACGCTTGTATCAACATTCCCCAGAAGTATTTCATCTGAAGTGGCGCCGTTTCACTAAAGTATGCATATCTGCTGTTTACAAAACGATTAAACATGCGTAAAATACTTCGCGAAGCGTGCGGTCGATAAGATCAGCTTACAACAAAGAAGTGTGTGTACATTTTTATCGCAATAAGATCAAAACGGGTAAAATAACGACCGATTAGGGGCCGTTCAGTCGTGGCTCTCGACCTGCTTCACCCGGACAACCGGAAACACACGGTCAACTTGGATCGATCGGTGAACTTGGTGACCAGAAACTTTAGCACGGTGCTCACAATCTGGAGGCGGCTGTAGGCACCCTTGGGGTTTTGGTCCTCGCATATGTTTTCCGAGTCCTCGTAATCCAGGTCGTAAGCGGCCACGCCAAACTCAACCTTGGTGAGGTTGGATTTGGCGAAACACAGTTTCCGGCCCAACGACTTCTCGGTCTCATACACGAACATACGAAACGTGTCGGGGTCGTAGGTGCGTGCGGCTAAGTATAGCGTCTCGTAAAGATAGTTGTTCGAGAAAGGCGGCGTGGTGCAGATATCGGCGTAGCTACCGAAGTAGGGTCCCGGAGTCCCTGACTGGCACGCCGCGAAGATCCTGAAACTGGAAGATGGTTGCAACTTGGACCATCGACCTTTCATCGAGACGGAGAAGGACAGCCGCGGACCTCCAGGGACAGAAGCGATGGACGCCAGCGCGCGAGTAGCGTCGTACAAGTCGTGGGTATCGGATACATTTGGCGGCGTCGTTAGTATAGTTGGCGGTGTGATGTCGCAATGGCTCCTCTCCGGATCGGCTAGGAACTGGTGGCTCACCGAGATGAATAGGTCGGGCGTGAACCCGCCGGCAAACTTGGATTTGAAGTAGTCGTTGAACTGGTCGCTGTTGGACACGGCGCCTAGGACGATGTACGAAGTGTTTCCAGAGGCCCTCGCCACCTGTACGTTGTCGTCCAGTGCCTTGAGGGCCACAAAAACTTCATCCATTTCTGCCTGCATGGTTGCGTGCCCCGGACAGTCTAGGATTCCAAAGTGGAACACGTTGTGATCCCAGAAAACCTCCAGAGAAGACTTACCCAGGTCTCGTGTAAGATTGCGGCGATACTTGAAGGCGAACCCCAGGCCGAACTGCGTCTTGGTCTTGTCCGTCTTCTGCGCCTTCGAGAGGATGGAGTACACGTCGTAGTCCCAGTTGGCAACCAGCGGGTTTTTGTTGTTCTTGTACATGGAGTCGTAGAAAATGTAGTCACACAGGCCATCGGCTGGAAACTTTGTCCCGTAGTTTGTCTTGTTGCCGAAAGTGCACAGAAGCGAGTTCGCCTTCATTGACGACTGCGGTGGCCGCGGGGATTTGGTAGTTATCTCTGTCGTAGTCGTTGTGACACGGGCTGTTGGTGTAGGAGGTGGAGGTGGCGGAGGGGGTGGCTTGGTAGTTCTCTTTGTCATAGTCATCGTAATTGGGGTGGTTGTAGGCCTACGACTAGGTATGGTAGGTGACCTCGTGGACACAACCGTAATTGGGGTGGTTGTAGGCCTACGACTAGGTATGGTAGGCGACCTCGTGGACACTACCGGACTCTGCGTCGTAGGCGCAGGTGGTGTGCTCGTTGTTCGGCGAGAAGAGGGTGTAGGAGGTCGCGTTGGCCTAGTCGTTTTCTTGGCCGTAGTCGTTGTGAGTGGGCGAGTTGGCGTCGGAGGCGGCGGTGGCCTACTCGCTGTTTGGCGAGCAGTAACAGGCACCGATGGTGTTGTCGCCTTCGGGGCTTCGGTCAACGCTGCCGGTGACCCCGAACTGGAACCGGACGGATAACTCGTCGGATTCTTCTGGTCGTCGCCCCCACCACCCGAATCGCCATCGCTACCGTACAGTTCAAAGTCAGTAAAGAGAAGCGCCATGACTATGGCCACGGCGAATGCGAGTGCACAGAAAACACAGGCGATGAGTGTGACACCGGAAACGCCTTCTCTTTCGTCACCCCCGGAAGTACCCGTCAGCGCCGACACCTCCAGGGATGACTGGTCCACGCCGGACGCATCGACAGTGCTGTCCATGTCAGAATCATGGAACGGGCGTTTCCTCTGCCAACCGCGTTCCACGAGGATCGTTGTGCCAGCGTAATTTCAGCGTAATCTAAGGCCAGGAATAACCAGGAAAACGCCAGGAAAACGCCCGGAAGGCCCGGAAAACACCCGGCCTTCGTAGATGGAGGCGTCTTTGGAGAGCCGAACAGGAACACGGGAGAGCGCGAGGGTACCACGTAGCGCACGCGAATGATTCTTCTTCTTGACCTTCAACTGTGTTTCCTACCCACTGCGGGGAATGAGGCTTCTTCGCTTCTTTTTTGCCCTTACTTGACACCTACCCAGGGCGGCGCAGGATTTCTGGTGAAACTACTGAAGAGAAACCTTTCTGTGCAGGATGAATCACATCCCATAATTCACAATATTTATGAGCGAAGCGGAGACTTGTTTTCTGCTGCATTCCAAAAATATGAATGGTTTCGAAATTAGGCTGAATCAAGGCGCGTAACGAATGAATTCAAGGAATGTGCAGATTCAGACTAGAATATTTGGTGCCATGCCGAACATTTATTTACATTGTAAATATGTAGATAAGTGGCACCAAAGCTACACATCTACACATGTATTTGCATATAAAAGAAACCACGTATCACAATAAAAGCTGTGGGGACTCTTACGCTTTGACTTTAAGTGTTTCACGTGATAGCAATAGCCTGTCCTTAGTGCGTTCTTCAACCGCTTAGGACATACGTTTTATTCTAAAATGTTTCTCCAGAAGTCTAAAGGTGGAATTCCCACAGTTTAGTGAATAAAATTGAAAGTGGCTTGTGTGAGTGGAGCTTTTGTATATGGCTGGATTATGTGTAATGGGTAGCATGCTCTAAACAGCGAACACTATTCTGGCCGTGAAAAGTTTTTGAACTTGCTATGCACCCACTAGATGGTCTTAAGAGAAGGCGCGCTGTAACATGCGTGCCTTTTGTAATGGGCGGCTTCTTTTAAATCCCGAATTCATACCGACAATCACTTGTTCAGACACTCGATGGCAATGGATGGTTGTACCTCGTAATGCTACTGCAATATAGCATGTTTTATTATGTAGGCTGGTCACAGAAGTGTGTGTTTGTGAAGCATGGACAATATTTTCAGCGTATTTCCAACCAGACGAATTTTTTTTAACTGTTTAAAGGGGATGTACTTTTGGAATGTTTTTTTACAAAGGACATTTAAAAAAAGTTTTGTTTGGCATTCATAGAATCAGGTATTTAGAAATACAGAAAAACGACGGATTACCATTTGACTTATCCTTGCATATTGCAATGTCACAGGGTCGTGACGTGGACGAAGGGAGCAGACTGCAGGTTGGATAATAAACTGTTTATTTGGGCCTAACTTCTGGCCACGTGAAAGGAAAGTCAGATCACAGCAAAACGCTGGCACAGATAGCGGCGAGCAGAGCGTCGGCCGTTGACCAACTGACAAGCAGCGAAGCGCGTCGTCTTTTACACACTTGCCATCGAACGTTCTAGCATTATCGCTATGCGCGACATAGTTTCCAGAATATTCTGTAATGTTCACGAGGTGGGCGTAATCTCAACAAAACAATCTACTACAGCCTCGAGCCTTTTCGAACATAGTAGGCGCGGTTTGCACTGAACGTATAGTGTAACGGGATGATAACAAAACTTGAGGGAAGGAACGTGGCATTGCCCCACTCTGAAAAAGGCATCGTTCCGATGCTTTAGCAGAAGACGATGGTACAATAATAAAGACAATAAACAGTAAGTACAAGCAATAAAGAACAGTAACAACAACAAAATACAGTCCTCAGGTTCGTTCATGAAAAGGTTTGAGGCGTACGACATATACGACTTCAGGTCGAGCACGGCACCGTTTAGAGTTCATAATGTCGTCAGGAACAACCCTTTAGTAGAGTGTTGTACCCGTAGTCGAGCGGACCGAGACGTCGAACTACTTTATAGGGTCCGAAGTACCATCGTAGAAGTTTTTCACTGAGTCCACGTCGGCATATTGGTGTCCATACCCAGACAAGGTCACCGGGCTGGTACTCCATGAAGTTTCGTCGAAGATTGTAACAGTGGCTGTCGGCCGCCTGCTGATTCTTGATGCGCAGGCGGGCGAGTTGACGAGCTTTTTCCGCGAGCTGAAGGTAGACTGTGACGTCGAGGTTTTCTTCATCAGCGACGTTTGGCAGCATGGCGTCGAACGTCGTTACCGGGTTCCCTCCGTAGACCAACTTGTACGGCGTCATCTGCATCGTTTCTTGTACGGTGGTGTTGTATGCGAAGGTTACGTACGGAAGGATGACATCCCACGTTTTGTGTTCGACGTCGACGTACATGGCCAGCATGTCAGCGATGGTCTTGTTTAGGCGCTCGGTGAGACCATTGGTCGGTGGGTGGTACGCTGTTGTACGGTGGTGACTGCCTGGCTGCATGTCAAAATCGCTTGGGTTAGCTGCGCAGTAAATGCCGTACCTCTGTCTGTGATGAGGACCTCCGGGGCACCGTGACGCAGGACGATGTTTTCGATGAAGAATTTGGCTACCTCAGATGCACAACCTCTCGGCAGGAATTTTGTCTCGGCGTAGCGGGTAAGGTAGTCGGTTGCTACGTCGTTTTATTTGTTTCCCAAAGCCGACGTCGGGAACGGCCCAAGTAAGCCCATACCGATTTGCTGGAATGGACAGCGAGGTGGTTCGATTGGCTGCAGAAGTCCTGCTGGCCTTATCGGCGTTGTCTTTCGTCGCTGGCAGTCCCGGCATGTCCTTGCCTAATAAGCAACGTCGGCGGCAAGGCGCGGCCAGTAGTTTTTCTCTTGTATTCTCGCGAGTGTGCGGCAAAAACCAAGGTGGCCAGCCATTGGGTCATCGTGCTGGGCCTTCATAGTTTTCGGTCGCATTGACGAAGGCACGGCGATAAGGTAGCTGGCTTGGGCAGGAGGGAAGGTATTCTTCACGAGGACGTTGTTCTTAAGTAAATGACGTCAGTCCTCGCCTGAAGACTTTTGGAACGACGCTGGTTCAGTCATCGAGGTATTCTGCCCGCCCTCTCAGTTGCGGGTCACCTCGCTGTCGCTCGGTGAAGTCGTTGGCACCCTTGATTCGCAGGGAGTACTCATCATCCTGGTTGTCCCGCGGTGGTGGATCGACTGGGGCATGAGACAGACATTCTGCGTCGGAGTGTTTCCTTCCAGATTTGTACACGACGGTAATGTCGAATTCTTGAAGTCTTAGGCTCCATCGTGCAAGACGGCCTGGAGGGTCCTTCAAGTGAGCTAGCCAACACAGGGTGTCGTGGTTGCTCACAACTTTAAAGGCCTGCCGTATAGATAAGGGCGAAATTTCAACGCTGCCCAGATGATGGCAAGGCACTCCTTTTCTGTTGTGGAATAGTTGGCCTCGACCTTTGATAGCGACTGGCTTGCAAAACTGATAACTTTTCTAGGCCGTCGGTCTTTTGTACAAGGACGGCGCCGAATCCTACGCTGCTTTCATTGGTGTGTACTTTTGTTTCGGCATATTCGTCAAAATGCGCAAGTACCAGCGGTGTCTGCAGGCGTAGTTCGAGTTTCTGAAATGCTTCAATTTGCGCTGTTTTTCATTTAAAATCAACGTCGGTCTTCGCGAGTTACGTTAGTGGCTCGGCGATCTGTGAAAAGTCTTTGACAAAGCGTCTGTAAGGCGCACGAGCTTTTTTTCGAGCTTTTTAAAGCTATCACGTTAAAGAGTGGCATATCCTCACCGAGTGCTTGACACGAAGCCTTACTGTTCACCTATTGCCCATGGCGCATACGTGCGGGGGATTGGCCAAAAATATGGTGGTTTCGTGAAATAACATGCAGTTTTAGAATAATAGAGGCTATATCATGAAAAGATAACGGACTACCTAAAAAAACCGATTTCTACAATGTGTGGTAGCTGCGAGAACTAGTTTTTTTTTTCGAAACAATTTTCATGCTTTGGGAAAGCTGTGTGGAAAAGACTTCAAAACAGTGGCAACTTAAGCTGGTTGGTATTACATCTTGAAAAAAAAAAGTACTTTGTTAGCGCAAAGGCTCTTCAAGTGTTGAGGGCAATAATAAGCACGCAGAAATACTCGTAGTATGTAATATTAGGTGTGGTGTATCGCATTTATTTATCTTGTGGTCGATACTACATCGGTCAGAAAGGGCGCTGTCTAAATGATCGCCTTAAGGAGCGCGCAGGTCTCATGCGCAGATCAATGGGCACGTCACTATGTCAATTGTGGGTGAGTGCAATGTTTGATGAATGCCAAGTAATGGCAAGATATACTGAGCACAAGAAGGCACCTGAAATACATGAAGCGTTTTTGATTCGCAAGACGAATCAAAAGGCACCGAGTGCGTAAGTGTGCCGTCTGTTGGACAGTGATTACAATTATTGTTTTAGTTAACTTATTTTTTCAAGGTCTGAATGAGAAATGATGACGCATGCACCATCAATTTTTATTTATCTGGGGGCCATCTTCTCGCCCTGATTGATTGATTGATTGATTGACATGTGAGGTTTAACGTCCCAAAACCACGCTATGATTGTGCAGAGACGCCGTAGTGGAGGGCTCCGGAAATTTCGACCACCCGGGGTTCTTTAACGTGCACCCAAATCTGAGCACACGGGCCTACAATATTTCTGCCTCAATCGGAAATGCAGCCGCCGCAGCTGAGATTCAAACCCGCGAACCTGCGGGTCAGCAGCTGAGTACCTTAGCCACTAGAACACCGCGGCGGGGCCATCTTCTCGCTCTCTTGACTGTATATATATATCTTTCCGTCATCTGCGCAAAACTGTGGTTGTATGTGATCGCTCGGTCCTATCTGACTTATTTCTGAAACGTTATTCGCATTAAGAAGGTATGTTTACTTTGTGAAGTAAAATATTTCAACGCAGAGTGTATGAGTTTGATTTCGGCCGGCACCGTCCGATACTTATTCTTTGGATCATTTCAAATTTTGTTTTGTTTTGTCACCTTATGGTGTCTGTCTCATACCCGCGAGGGGTATGCCACGCTATCGATTATACTTGTGAATGCAACGTAAAAGGAAAAAAAAAGACTTTATCCCATTCGCTAACATGGGGCTGAACTTCACAATTGAGAGCATACAAGGTGCTTTGCATCTGGGCTTAAGCCACATCAACGCTTTTGATGCCGTTTGTACTTACCTTCATGAAACTAAACTAATTAGGTTCCTACTTGCGTGAGCATTATTCCTGCGAAAATAATTTAGGATATAAAAGGGTTCTTTGATCAGGGTAATTTTCATCCAAGATAACGACTTTAGACTGACCGATCTTAAGGAGTGAAAAACAATTATTGCACTCCTTCCGTTAACGTGCGTTTTACTTTTCGGTAGATATATTGAATGCGGAAAAAGGTCACACCTAAATATATAATTCATTTCTGTCTGAACCACTTGAATGTGTACGAACCATGTTTGAGGATTCATCACAATCATAAAGACACCTAACGAACAACACCGTGTCGACAACGCCAACACTGCACTTCATGCGTTCGTTGTGGGCCATTGCTTTAGAGGGGCCCTGAAACACTTTGAGTAACCATAGAACGAGTTCACTGAAAGAGCTTATTGCCTCACGAATTCAACGTTGCAAAAATGTTGAGAATCCGTACAGTGCGAGAGGAGTTACGAAGGTTTGTCGCATGCTGCAATTGCATTCTCTCTTCTCTCTCCCCGACGAAAGCGCTAGAAGCTAAGCAGGGAGGGATGGCATGGACCACAGAAAAATGTCCGGCATGCCTCGCGACCTTCAGCAATTTTTTTCTGTTTTTTTTCTTCGAATGCACGATTCTCTCAGTGTGATCGCGCGCGCACGCATGGACAAGTATATAGTGGCCTGCCGCGGCGATCTCTGTAACGAGTGAGTGGGCCATGTTCAAATCAGCCAATGGCTGATAGATGGGTCGTTGACGTGCGAGTTTTGGGCATATAACGTGATTTGTCGAGAGAAGAGAAAGAAATGTTTAGCCGACTGATTATTGTGAATTCTAGGCCACGTGCTGTGCTATAATGTTTGGCTCGCGTGTTGTCGGGAGCCTCTACTACCAATCAGCAGCATCTTCTGACCATGCTCAAAAAGTGTTGTAGGGCCCCTTTGAATGCGGGCAATTGTGCACCGTTGTGCTGAAATCCTTTTTGTTGTAAGGACTGCGGATCTTCTTCTATTAGCCACCTGGTATTACGCAGAACCGGTAGCACCATTCAGGCCGACAGTCCCGTTCATTGAAACTCTAAGAGATAATACGTTGACTGTAGGGCTAAGACCGAAAACTGATGAATTCACCCATCCATGAGTTTATTTATTTATTCGCGTCGACGCACGCACGCAACGTCCTCTGAAAATTATTCTCCACTCGCCGATCAACCAGTTTCGGCCTACGCGCTTTGGACACACAGGAAACCGGAAACTACATAGATCGTGCTGGTCGCAGATTTCATCCAGAGAAACGTCCTTACTTCGCCGTAATCGAGGTGGACCGCAGAAAAAGACGAAATGTCCAAAACATTTTTCACAGAAAGTCACCAGAATCTTTAACTAAACAGGGAGCAAGAATATCTCCCTAGAAATGGGTAAATGTAGTACAACAGAGAACGTTCCTGATCTTAAAAGACTAACGCGTTATCTATTCCACTCAGGGTTAAAACGTCTTTGTAAACCCGAGATTCATTGCACTGAGAAGTTCAGAGTTCCTCATGGAGGTTAACTATCAAGGGTCAGTACGTGAACAGGTACGTGTATAGATTCAGACAAGCCAACGCTTTAGGACGTCCGTTTTACGCTCGGTTAGCGCCCGATATAACTCTTTGTTGCAACTCTCCTACAAGTCTCGTGAACTTACTGTCGATATCAACATTCAAAACTATGTGCTTTGAATACATGTGCATTCCCAATACGCGTGATAGGTACCAAGTACTTTCAAGTGGAACAAGATGATCCATGTCTGTTACGACAACAAATACATATCTGTAGATTTCGCAGGCAAATGAGTGGCGGCACTGAACGCCATACGCTTCGTGTTCAAATTCCGTGGACTAATTAAAAGCCACGTGTGAGTTCAAGTTAGAATACGGAATGGTTTAATGGTACAACGAGGAACACTGGCTCTCCTTGGTTGGGTCGGTGAACTTTCTGGCTAAAAAATTCGCCACGCTGCGCACAGTCTTGAGACGGCTGTAGTTGTCTCGGAGGTTCAAATGTGGGCACGCGTTGTCCGCGTCTTCGTAGTCCACGTCGTAGATGGCCACGCCGAACGGCACGTTGGTGTGGTTGGCCTTAACGAGGCACAGCTTTCGGCATAGAACCTGCTCATCATCGTACACAAACATGTGCCGCGTTCCCGGGTCGAATGTTCGCATGGCATATCGCTGCGCCTCGTACAAAACGTTAACCGTGAAAGATGGCGTGTTGCAGATATCGGTGTAACTGCCGAAGAAAGGCCCCGCTGTGCCCTTCTCGCAGGGCGAGAAGATCTCGACCCTTGAAGTCGGCCGCAATGTGGACCAGCGACCTTTCATCGACACCGAGATCGAGAGCCGCGGAGCGCCGGGCAGTGAATTTATGGACGCCAGCGACTGTGCGGCGTCGTACAAATCGTGAGTGTCCGACAGCCCCTGCGGTTTCTCGAGTATGGCCGGAGGCGTGGAGAGGCAACTGATCTTTTCCGGATCACCACACAACTGATGGCCCAGTGAGATGAACAAGTCGGGCTTGAAGACACTGTCAAACTTGTCCTTCAGGTAGTTGCTCCAGGTATCGGTGTATGTCTCCGAACCCAGGACGATGTACGAGGAGTTTCCCGACACCCTCGCCTCCTGGACACTGTCGTCCAGCATCTTGAGGGCCACGAACACTTCGTCCAAGTCGGCCTGCTTGGTGCCGTGTGCGGGACATTCGAGAATGCCGAAGTGAAACACATTGTGTAGCCAGAAAGCTTCCAGAGAAGACGTCGTCAGGTCTTGGGTAAGGTTGCGGCGATACTCGAAGGCAAAACCCAGGCCGAACTGCGTCTTGGTCATGTCCGTCTTCTGCGCCTTCGAGAGGATGGAGTACAAATCGTAGTCCCAATTGGCGATTAGCGGATTTTTGTTGTTCTTGTAGATGGAGTCATAAACTATGTAGTCGCAGAGACCGTCCGCAGGAAAGATGGTCCCGTAGTTGGTCCTGCTGCCGAAGGTACACAAAACTGACTGCGGCCTTATCGACGATTGTGGCACCGGCGGTTCATCAGAGGATGGCGGTTTAGGTGTAGTCGTCGTTGCGGCATTGGTCGAGGTGATGCGAGAAGGCGTAGCAGGCGGTGTTGGTTGCGCAGTCATTTTTTTCGTCGTAATCGTTGTGAGTGGGGCAGGTGCAGGCTTAGTAGCAGTCACTGAAGGCAGACTCGTGGATTCCCCCGGACTCGACGTCGCAGGTGGTGATGGCCTGCTCGTTGTTTGGCGACGGGTAACGGGCGCCCTTGATGACGTCATCTTTATCGGTGCTTCGGTCACAGCGGCAGGAGGTGAACGAGAACCAGCCGGATATCGTGCCGGAATCTTCGCGACGTCGTCGTCCTCACCACCCGAATCGTCACCGTTGCCGTACAGCTCAAGGTCAGAAGAAACGAGTAGCGCAAGCCCTACGGCCATGGCAAACGCAAGACCGCAGAAAAGAATGGCGACGAGAGTGATGGCGGAAGTGCCTTCTTCTAGGCCTCTTGGAGAACCCACCCGCGGCGCCAATTCCAAGTATGACCCGTCTAGGCCGAATGCATCAAAAGGGCTGTCCATCTACTGATCGTATTCGATGAGTCGCCCCCGGCTTCCATGGTTTAAGTCAGGGCTGGTGTCCTGAAACGAAAACAAACTCGTCATTGATGCAGACCTTTCGACGTACTTGTGGAGCTTAACGAATTCCCAGGAGAGCGTTAAGGCACGGCGCAGGATGCGTGAACGCCTTTTCATCTTCTTCTCCTTGTCTGATGGCTCATACCCAGTGCAGGAGATTGCTGGCTTTTCTTTTCTTTAACTGCGGGGACACTTTCCCACTATGGCGAAGAATTTGTTATCTGCTGCCGAAAAGGAAACTCTCCATGAATGATGAAATACAGTGCAACCCGTGTATAAGAATATTGACACATTTGGAAGATACAGTTATCGTTATAGTGAATACGAAAATTTAAAACAATCTGAAAATTGTGTTGGTATATGCAGAGCCCAGCTTTTAGACAGATACCTATTTTGTTTCTTGCGTTACTATCGCACCACTTTGATATGTCAGGATGAACTAGAAGTTAAGAACTTTTATAGTGCCTATAAATGCCTACTTTTGGCGTTATTGACTAAATGCATAGAGCGCCCACCAGGCGCGTAGCCAGAATTTCTTTTTCGGAAGAAGAGGGGGGGGGGGAGGCATCACCATGATTTCGGGAGGGGCGACTACTTAAAACGGCGATTTCTCGCTCGCAAGCAATGGCAAAGAAAATTTGGGGGGTGGGGCACGTGCCTGGTGTGCCACCCGCCGGCTGCGTCCCTGGTTGGTGCCTACAAATGCCTATTTTCAAAACATGCGCCTACGTGAACACTATTTAACGCCAAATTCACTTCTTGAGACCGTTATCAAGTTACCATGCGACATTGGGTGTTCGGAACTGTATGAGGTTCAACCTAGTCTTCTAGCTCAACGAAGTTGCGGTAAACAACCGCCAGCAACAGTGAAACGGGACACGCCCACCTTACGTCACCAGCTAACGTGACGCGAGCTCTTGTCCAATACAAAATCGCGGTTCGTCAGGATGAACGAGAGTGAAGAGCAAAATAAATAAAAAATGTCATGGGCTCGTGGCTTTTGCTCTGTTTACCATTTAACTCCTAAAAGGAGCATGACATGGTCTCCCAACAATTTGTATTTTTCCACAAAAACGAGAGGTAGAGGGTCTACTATGCCTATACATGCTTGAAAAGTGGGGCGCACAAGAATATTTCGGTGTAAAACAAGCCCTAGAAGTGGCCGGCTGTAAACCTGCCCACCGTCGGCCACCGCCATTTATGCTATGGCTCGTGTGACGTCATGAGCTCGAAGGAGCAGAGCCATGGCCTTCTAAAAAAGTTCCAGCTTCCGCAAATGGTTCAATTTCAATGCCAAGCTGAAGGAAGTTATTATCTAAATTTGGCGGGCAGCTTAATTACCAAGGAACAATATATCATTTGCAGGAACGCCTGGCACTCACTCATCCAACTGCTTGTTACGTCACGGCTCGTTAGTGTGCCAGTGTAGCCAGACTCACAGGCCGCTCACGTGCATATATTATTCAATTCTCAATAGAGTGCTTGACCAATGCGCTAAAATTTCGCCAGCTCATTTGTGAATACAAAAGAATTAACCCACATAGCACAGATTATGATAAAATATTGGGTGTCATGACCTCTTAAAAGTGTTCACCATCGCAGAAGACATCGACCCTAACGGAATAAACCCGGCTGATAGACTTCATGCAAAATTGCTGCCATCTGTCGGCCGTCACGTGCATAGCGGCCATATTAGATGCTCATCCTGGCGCAGTGCGCATAGGTACACGTGTGTTTACGTATATGTATGCATACGTAAGGCGTATCAATGCGAGACGTACATCGGCTGATAATCGCTATGTCGACACATCGTGGCGCCCCTTTGCTGCATACAGAGAAGAACTAGAAAAGCTGAAGGAAGAAAAAGGAAAGCCGTAAGCGTTGTCCCTTGATATTTTTTCAACCTCACGATGTTTCGATTTCAATTCAATATTTATTTTCCCAGTTTTTACCGTGTAGATGGTTCTGTTGGGTTAAAAGCTACTAAATAGCTTGACGCAACCCAACGACCAGACTACACTAAATTAGACAAAAATTATACAGGGCAGTAACAAGAAGTAGTTCCGTGCGGTGGTGAGCAAATGAAAAAGTAAAACAGTTTAAGTAGAATATCATAATTTTATATAGATAGAAAAAAATATACTTCCAGTACTACTATTGCAAAGAAAACAAGTGAAAATAAAGTAAATACTCGTGCATAAAACGGCGAAAAAGTATGTTACACACAATGAAATACCATGTAGCAATAAGCAATACACAGGAATGGTAACGCATGTGCTCCGGCTACTGCTGCCGAAATACATGTTCGCGTTCCCCTTTTTCACCAAAGAACACGAGAAATGGCAGTTGTACTCGTGCTCCCACAAATTGCCGAGCGCTGAAGTTGCAAAGTTTTAGCTAGCACACATTTACCAAGTGAAGGCGACTTGCGCGTTTCACGCAGAAGCCACCTTAACGCAACAAGCTTAATCGAAGCTAATTGCCACGCGCGCCTGCATTTCGTCAAGTGTGCCGAGCCCATAGAGTACTTGAAAAATGTCGCAGTGATGCGCAAGTCATCCCAATAAACGGTATCTTGGCACACTCCAGAAGAGAAAACGAAAAAAAAAAGGTGACACAAAGGTGCTTTAGCACCGTTGCCATTTTTTTCAGAATGAACCGATGACGAGCACTTCCTTCTAATTAAGCATGTGTCGTCACGGAAACGCGATAAAAAAAACGGCACGTTCAACGAAATGCAGGAACGCGTAATTAGCTGGTTGGTGCCTTTGTCATACTAAGTCATAGGTCGGCAAACTTGTGGAGCTCAATCAAGCTCACCTAAGAAATGAATCTTGCACTTTGTATACTACTACTACTACTACTGCTGCGAATATTACTACTACTTCTAATAATAATTGGGGTTTTACGTGCCAAAATTGCGATATGCTTGTCAGAGACACAATAGTGAAGGGCAAACGGGCCTCAATCATTTTAGTCTCCATTGAAAATGCGGCCACCGCGGGCAGGATTCCGTCCAGCGACCTGCGGGTCAGCAGCCGAGTGTTTTAGACACTGGATCACCATGATAAGTAATTTTGCACTTTGGACTCACGTTCATGAAAATATTGAATGCCAAGCATTTCTTAAGTAACTTCGGAGACTTTGAGCGTATCTATCTATCTATCTATCTATCTATCTATCTATCTATCTATCTATCTATCTATCTATCTATCTATCTATCTATCTATCTATCTATCTATCTATCTATCTATCTATCTATCTATCTATCTATCTATCTATCTATCTATCTATCTATCTATCTATCTATCTATCTATCTATCTATCTATCTATCTATCTATCTATCTATCTATCTATCTATCTATCTATCTATCTATCTATCTATCTATCTATCTATCTATCTATCTATCTATCTATCTATGCGTCTGTCAGTCTGTCCGTCCGTCCGTCTGTCTGTCTGTCTAGCCGCTTATGTTTAGGTGCCCTCGTGGTCACCCCCTTAACTTGGCGTGAACCAAAATTACCATGGGAGGGTAAGACGGTTTGACGAATATGACACACTGGTCATGACATGAATAATGTCGCAATCCCGTCGAGTACGTCATCAAACACTTCCCGAAAGGCAGGGGCACATACCCACAGGCGGATATGTGCCGCTCGTATGCGGGTATGTGCCACAAGTGATAGACACTTGGTATCTATCTACTCAAGAACGACGAGAACAAACATGGGCAATTTTAACGCGGGAGTGTTAAGCAATACCCAACATCGGTGGCATCGACCCAAAGAAGGCATAGAATCAATGTCAGCGTTACAGCTGGAATAGAACAAAAAAATTCTGCGTGGCAATCGAGCATGCAACCACTGAGCTACGCCAGGTCTCAAAACTATTTTTCAAATAGACGCTAATCTTAGTGAAACGTCATTAGTGGTTCCAGTGCTGCCTACCGAATTCTATAAACATTACATGTGTATTCCTCTATACAGCCACCACTTCGGGTTAACGTCAGTTGTGGCTAGTAGCCATGCGCTGAAGTTGATTTATGTAGCAGTGTCCAGGGCCAGCGTCTTCGCTAGCATCAGCGCTTCATATCAGCTTCTGGTGGTGTTAATGCGCATGTTTCAGTTGGCATCGTTGCGCAAGTGCAAACAACTGGTTATACGAAAATCTGCAACTCTTCCACATATGTCGGTGCGTCCAACATCTGTACATATACTTAGCGTCATTTCGTGACGCGTCCCTCAATAAAGATATTGCAACACGGTCACCGTCCCTCCACATGGTCCGCCTAACGTCGATTCCCAGGTACGTGGAATCTGCCGAATTTGATTCAGCCGGAATCACTCGGACTAAGACTCACCAAAATATTACTCACCTGGATTCACTCAGATTCACGGCTCAATCTGAGTGAGTCCGAGTGGCTCAACACATGAGGGAGTTTGCCGACTTATGGCTGTTATAAACAGTAATTTTTTCTTTAGGATATGTGGGGGTTTAACGTCCCAAAACCACCATATGATTATGAGAGACGCCGTAGTGGAGGACTCCAGAAATTTCGACCACCTGGAGTTCTTTAACGTGCACCTAAGTCTCATGATTACAAATAAGCAGCGCACGACGTTTTACACAAAGAGAGACGATAGGGACACCGCTGCACTCTCAACTAGTTTATTTCGTAAACGACCTTGGTTATTATACAACAAGACGGTGTACCACATGCTACAATGACAACGTATTTTCTAAAAAGCCAACTTCGCAATCGCTCAAAGTAATCGATGCTTGGCTTATACAGTAATCTTTTCTTTTTGCGATGTGGAAGGCCTCGATCACTTCCCTTGTCATCTTATCTCTGTGGCTGGAAAGAATTTTAGTCTCAGAGAACAGCGGGGAACAGCCACATTCTAAGCAATGCCGTCTTAAGTGCGAGTAAGCATTATTAGCTAATGCTCTCTTGTGCTCCGTTAACCTTGTATTTATGCACCGGCCTGTTTGACCGATGTACATTTTCCCACATGACATGAGCAAACAGTAAACCACCGCGGTTCTGCACTCAACAAACAAAACACTGTGCTTAACAGAGCACCGACACCTATCCTTTTTTGTCAATCGCTTCCTATCTAGCCTAGCGCATATCTTTCCTAGTTTGTTAGGTGCAGAAAAAACAACTTGTAAGCCATACCGGCTGCCTACATTCTTTAGATTATGTGATATACTGTGCGCATAGGGTATGGAGACACATTTCTTTTTCCTTTCTTCATAATTCCTCTCAATTTGAGGCTGCTCCGAAGATATATTCTTGCGCACACGATGAACCAACTTCTGTGCGGTTCTGCGCAGAACATGCTCTTCGTAACCCGCACTAGCCAATCTATCTACTTGTCTGACGAAGCTATCATTAACTTTGTGGGGACAAGATTTGGCCAAGGCAGCGCGGAGACAAGAGAATGCTATGCCATTCTTAACTGTCTTTGAATGCCCGGAAGAATAGCTAAGCAGGGGCTTCTCAGACCGTGGGCTATATAACCAGCAAACATGGTCTGGCTTACGTGATAACAACAAGTCCAAAAACTGAAGCTGACTTTCCCGTGGCACTTCCCACGTAAACTCGAGGCCCTCGCTGCAGTCCCTGAAAACATTTAAGATATCTACTATAGCCCTGTCAAGTACAGTGTGTTCTACAAAAATTAGGTAATCGTCAACGTATCTAAATATGTATAAGCCAAGCATCGATTACTTTGAGCGATTGCGAAGTTGGCTTTTTAGAAAATACGTTGTCATTGTAGCATGTGGTACACCGTGTTGTTGTATAATAACCAAGGTCGTTTACGAAATAAACTAGTTGAGAGTGCAGCGGTGTCCCTATCGTCTCTCTTTGTGTAAAACGTCGTGCGCTGCTTATTTGTAATCATGAACAATCACCAACTCGCCCAACTTTCGGTGTTACTGACCTAAGTCTCAGCACACGGGCCTACTAAATTTCCGCCTCCGTCGAAAATGCAGCCGCCGCAGCCGGGATTTGATCCCGTGACCTGCGGGTCAGCAGCCGAGTGCCATAGCCACTAGACCACAGCGGCGGGGCAACAGTAACTCTTTTTTTTTGCCTGACGTACATACAAGTCACACACGGCTTTGATCGGCAGTGCTTGTAGTTACGAGGTTGGAGTCCTAAAACACGCATTACCTTCTTATTTTTATTGATTAAAACGCGGGTTTGCTTGCTTCTTTAAGCCACCTAAGGCAAGCTTTTTTCAATGTCTAAAACACGGCCTTTCGTTATAAGCGATACATCATGATATGTGTTATCTGTATTAGTGAGTCGCACCGTTTAATGGGAATTCGGTGAATATGCGCACGCGTAAAGACGTGTTGCCCGCGAATCTTGTGAAAATAAGAATTGCTTCGGAATACAGGTCCAATCAAAGTGCGTAATGTTGGTAAGAGAAAATGCTATTAATGACTGATGAAACGGGAGAAAATGAAGGGAAATGACTGCCATTAAGAAGAGTTTCCATAGTAGGTAATCAATCCCGAGTTCCATATGTCGCTATACAATGATACTAATAAGAATGACTGCCAGTTGGGCATGTTGGTTGAAGTCAATGATGAAACAGGCACCCCTGTTATCATCAACAGCGTGATATAACAAAAAAAACTGTGCGTTTTGGTGCCTGTTTCATCATGGATTAATAAGAAACTGATAGACTATGGACATTTAAAAAAAGAGGAGGTTACCGAGATAACTTGGCGACAGTAGACAACTCTGTAGAGAGAGAAAAAACAAAACCTTGCACGAAAATCGCGCAAATCTCGAAACAGCGAAACAGGACGATTGCGAACTCTAATTCGGTTGCTTCGGAGTCGTTGCTTTATCTACAGGTGATGCTAGGTTGTTTCGGGGTCGATTCACAGCGAAAGGAGGTTTGAGTCAAAGCACAGGTAGTCCCATACAAGACGCGGATGTTCAATCTCGGAAGAAGGAAACTCGCGTTGAAACCGGGCGTGCGCACCTCTCGTGGATCTGCGGGTACGTCGTGATTAGCGTAAGGCTTTCGTCACTTAGAGGTCTTCTTGCAGCCACCGTCGATTCTGCACTTCCCTTGTACCTTCCCCCTGTAAATGTTCGGGGTAATCGCCGTCGCTTCGCCGCCGTTTCTTGGGCTACCTGTCGCTTTGTTCATTTTCAGTCGACTATAGGAGCAGTATAGGATTCACCCATTTAGAAGGTAACTATGGTGCGCACTCAAAACACAGTGACGGGGCACACCTGCCGTAATCTGCAGATTGCGATAATGCGTTGTTCCTTAGTATACCTACCACGTGAGGGTTTGGCGCAATTATTGACTACGAAGGGGAAAAATAAATTTAGTTAAAAGTCTGCGCTATTCCGTGTCAGCCTTGCCTTTGGGTTTTGAGCGCGCATCGCAGTTATAGTTACAAGTATGAGTCAACTCGCCCAGCAGCAAGTGCTCTTGATATCCGGTATCTACCAATTCGCAAAACCGCTTATGATGACGATAGCATTTCCCATGGTGCTACGGCCCCGCCGCGGTGGTCTAGTGGCTAAGGTATTGGGCTGCTGACCCGCAGGATCAAATCCCGGCTGCTGCGGCTGCATTTTCGATGGGGATGAAAACGCTGTATGCCCGCGTGCCCAGATTTGAGTGCACGTTAAACAACCCCAGGTGGTAAAACTTTCCTGAGCTTCCTACTACGGCGTCTCTCATATTCATATGGTAGTTTTGAGACCTTAAACTCCACATATCATTCAATCAACCTATGGTGATACGTTTCATCTCGAGCTTTAAAAACTGTGCTGTTACAAAAGCAACCATTCAACAATTAATACCCGACCATAGCACGCTGTTAGTTTGTAAAAGGTTTGTATTTAAAGAAAAGCCTGTATTTAGTTAGCGCTCACTGTACACTTCATAACCTAACCCTCGGTGGGTGTAGGCTGCTAGAGGAAAAAAATAATGATATAATGGGTTTAACGACCCAAAACCACACATGGATATGAGGGACACTTAGTGGAGGGCTCCGGAAATTTCAACCAACTAGTGCTCTTTAAGGTGCACTGGCACAGAAAAAAAAAACCCAAAATAAATATATATGGCGCTCTACGAAATGGCAGACGTATGACAAGAAGTAACTCCAACGACAATGAAATTATATATAAAAGTATTCCCACACCACAGACTGAAAGGCCTGGTTCAGTGGGAAAAAGGTTCCTGGACCGCAAAAATTGCGCCGCTTTTTTGGCGAGTCCACGCACTTTAACTCCACAACAAAAGCCCCCTCAGACGCGCCGATCTTGCTGAGCTATCGCTCAGTCACAGAAAGCGAAACTATGGAGCAATATGATACTGGATTTCGAAGCGAGTCGCTGTGAGGACGTCACTGAGGTGTCTTAGGGAAAGTAGAGTGTGAGAGACACATTGTGTCTTTTTACTGGCAATGTTGGCAAGTACTGTCCTTGGACAGTGTTATTTTCTGATCTTGGTACTGTCGTGACAGTAGCTTATCATCTCCCTTCCTGTGAAACTTTTTTTCCTCTCCCCAAGTACGAGGTAGTCAATCAGAGGTTTCGTCTGGTCAACTCCACTGTACTTTCCTTAGCTTTCTCTCTTTTCTTGTGCTACGACAATGACGTGATGACAAAACCCCTCGTAGTGGCGTGGTCTACGTTCGTTTTACTTTAGAAAAAAATGAAATGAACGAATATGAAACGTAGACAGTGACGCGAAATAAGCAGAAAGGACGAGTGATGGCTTACAAGTAAATGTTTGTTGAGAACCCCCCCCCCCCCCCTCTTTCGAACTGTAATAGCTACCTATTTTTAATAAATAGCCTCGTGTAACAAAGCCAGTTTTTTTATAACTGCGTGCGTTTTACATTCGCCAGTTTGAAGAAGAATGGCGATTTGGGCTAGTTGGTTTGAATTCATGATAATAAGGGTTGAAGCGCGAGCACGAATGTGCTAGAAGAAACAGACGAAAGTCGAGGTACGGAAGGCAAACAGGACAACACGAGCGCTGCTCGTGTTGTCTTCTTTGCCTTCAGTACCTCGACTTTCGTCTGTTTCTTCTAGCACATTCGTGCTCGCGCTTCAACCCTTATTATCATGATTTCGCCAGTTTCTTTTTTCGAATATATTAAACCCACTGGCAGTTACGCTATAGATTGCTCTTCAACATAAACGTAACTGGCATGCGTGTTCTCGTATTTTTACTCAGTTGAAAGACAAATGTCCCGACCGTATATCGAACCCGCGTATAAATTTGTAGCAGCGCAATGCCACCTAAGCCGATAAGCCTTCGCAGCAGGTGCTATGAAGGCGTTTGAGCCGTACAGCTTTACAGTACAGTACTTTTGTTAATACAGAAACTTCGTGGTAGGGGCGTAGCTTTTTTAAAGGTTTCAGACGCGCGACTCGTGTTTGTGCACGGTATGACGTGATGAAATGAATTCAATTCAATTTTATTTTCCAGTTTATACACACTAGATGGTTGCGTTGGGTTAAAAGCTACATAAGTAGCTTGACGAGACCCAACGACCAGACTATACAGGGCAGTAACAACAAGCAGTCCGGTGCAGTGACGAGAAAACCAAGTAAAACAGAATACCATATCGTATGTACATATACAGCGATTTACATGGATTTCCAGCATGAAGATTGCAGGAAGAAAAAGTAAAAATAAATACATGTGCATAAAAAGTGCTAGAAAAAATAAATAAAAAAGTGCTACATACAATAAAATACGGCTATAGCATAAGTAATAAACATAAATAATAATAACACAGAATAATAACACCGTACCAATCTAGCAATACTAGCTATTCGAGACAAAATAAAAGAAAAACACTGGCCATATAACACAGCAAGAAATTCATGTAAGCAGAAGACTATGTTAAAGAAACAACATAAGTTACGCACAATTCAATTACACAGAATGTCACAGTATGTGACATTACAAGTGAACGAAATATAAGCGAAATATAAATGAATCTGTAATTCACTGAATTGCAAGGAATGTGCCTCGGGCGATAAACTACTAGGGTATTTTGAAAAGTCATCATCATCATCATCATCATCATCAGCCTGACTACGTCCACTGCAGGACAAAGGCCTCTCCCATGTTCCGCCAGTTAACCCGGTCCTGTGCTTGCTGCTGCCAATTTATACCCGCAAACTTCTTAATCTCATCTGCCCACCTAACCTTCTGTCTCCCCCTAACCCGCTTCCCTTCTCTGGGAACCCAGTCAGTTACCCTTAATGACCAGCGGTTATCCTGTCTACGCGCTACATGCCCTGCCCATGTCCATTTCTTCTTCTTGATTTCAGCTATGATATCCTTAACCCCCGTTTGTTCCCTAATCCAATCTGCTCTCTTCTTGTCTCTTAAGGTTACACCTACCATTTTTCTTTCCATTGCTCGCTGCGTCGTCCTCAATTTAAGCTGAACCCTCTTTGTAAGTCTCCAGGTTTCTGCTCCGTAGCTAAGTACCGGCAAGATACAGCTGTTATATACCTTCCTCTTGAGGGATAGTGGCAAACTACCTGTCATAATTTGAGAGTGCTTGCCGAATGTGCTCCACCCCATTCTTATTCTTCTAGTTACTTCAATCTCGTGGTTCGGCTCTGCGGTTATTACTTGCCCTAAGTAGACATAGTCTTTCACAACTTCAAGTGCACTATTACCTATATCGAAGCGCTGCTCCTTGCCGAGGTTGTTGTACATTACTTTCGTTTTCTGCAGATTAATTTTAAGACCCACCTTTCTGCTCTCCTTGTCTAACTCCGTAATCATGAGTTGCAATTCGTCCCCCGAGTTACTCAGCAATGCAATGTCATCGGCGAAGCGCAGGTTACTAAGGTATTCTCCATTGACTCTTATCCCTAACTGTTCCCATTCTAGGCTTCTGAAAACCTCCTGTAAGCACGCGGTAAATAGCATTGGTGAAATTGTGTCCCCCTGCCTTACACCCTTCTTGATTGGTATTCTGTTGCTTTCTTTATGAAGCCCTATGGTAGCAGTTGATCCCCTGTAGATTTCTTCCAGAATGTTTATATATACTTCATCTACGCCCTGATTCCGCAGTGTTTGCATGACGGCTGATATTTCTACTGAATCAAACGCCTTCTCGTAATCTATGAAGGCTATGTATAGGGGTTGGTTATACTCTGAGCATTTCTCTATTACCTGATTGATAGTATGAATGTGGTCAATTGTTGAGTAGCCTGTTCGAAATCCTGCTTGTTCCTTTGGTTGATTGCATTCTAATGTTTTCTTTACTCTGTTAGCAATTACCTTTGTAAATAGCTTATATACTACAGAGAACAAGCTGATCGGCCTGTAATTCTTCAAGTCCTTGTCATCTCCTTTCTTATGTATTAAGATGATGTTAGCGTTCTTCCAAGACTCTGGTACCCTTCCCGTCAGGAGACACCTCGTAAACAGGGTGGCTAGTTTTTCTAACACAATCTGTCCTCCATCTTTCAGCAGATCTGATGTTACCTGATCCTCACCAGCAGCCTTGCCCCTTTGCATGCTCTCCAAAGCTTTTCTGACTTCTTCTATCATTACTGGTGGGGTGTAATCTGGGTTACTGCTAGTTCGTATAGTATTAAGGTCGTGGTTGTCTCGGCTACTGTACAGATCTCTGTAAAACTCCTCCGCTATTTTAACTATCCTATCCATATTGGTAGTTATTTTGCCTTCTTTGTCCCTTAGTGCATACATCCGACTTTTGCCTATCCCAAGTTTCCTCTTCAATGCTTTGACACTTCCTCCGTTTTTCAGAGCGTGTTCAATTCTCTCCATGTTATACCTTCTTACATCACATACTTTAGGTCTATTAATCAACTTCGAAAGCTCTGCCAGTTCTATTTTGTCTGTTGTACTTGACACTTTCATGATTTGACGCTCCTTAATTAGGTTCTTCGTTTCCTGGGAAAGCTTGCCAGTGTCCTGTCTAACTACCCTGCCTCCAACTTCCACTGCACACTCCGTAATGATACTCGTCAGATTATCATTCATTGTATCTACGCTAAGGTTGGTTTCATCACTAAGAGCCGAGTACCTGTTCTGCAGCGACACTCTGAATTCCTGTACTTTCCCTCTCAGTGCTAGCTGATTTATTGGCTTCTTGCGTATCAGTTTCTGCCGTTCCTTCTTCAAGTCTAGGCGAATTCGAGACCGCACCATTCTATGGTCACTGCATCGTACCTTGCCAATCACTTCCACATCTTGCACGATTCCAGGGTGTGCACTCATTATAAAGTCTATTTCGTTCTTATTTTCGCCATTAGGGCTCCATGTCCACTTGCGGTTTTCTCGTTTTCGGTAGAAGGTATTCAAAATCCGTAAATTATTGCGTTCTGCGAATTCTACTAGTAGCTCTCCTCTGGCGTTTCTACTACCGACGCCATAATCTCCTACTGCCTGGTCTCCAGCCTGCTTCTTCCCTACCTTTGCATTAAAGTTGCCCATCACTATAGTATACTGTGTTTTTACCTTACTCATTGCCGATTCCACGTCTTCATAGAAGCTTTCAACTGAAGCGTCATCATGGCTGGATGTAGGCGCGTGAGCCTGTACTACCTTCATCTTGTATCTTTTATTCAGTTTAATTACGATACCTACCACCCTTTCATTAATGCTATAGTATTCCTCTATGTTGCCAGCTATGTTTCTGTGAATTAGGAACCCCACTCCCAGTTCTCTTCTGTCTGCCAAGCCCCTGTAGCAAAGGACGTGCCCATTCTGTAGCACCGTATAGGCCTCATCTGTCCTCCTAACCTCACTGAGCCCTATTATATCCCATTTAACGCCCTCTAGCTCCTCGAATAGTACAGCTAGACTTCCCTCACTAGATAAGGTTCTAGCATTAAACGTTGCCAAGTTCAGGTTCCAATGGCGGCCTGTCCGGATCCAGAGATTCTTAGCACCCTCTGCTGCGTTGCAGATCTGACCGCCGCCGTGGTCAGTTGCTTCGCAGCTGCTGGGGACTGAGGGCCGTGAGTTATTTGACGTAAGCATGTGGGAGGTAGTGGCCAGATACTGCACCAGGGTGGCCAATCCTTCTCTGGTGAGGGAGTGCGTTTTCGGCGGTGTTTGCCGGTGAGGCCGCACCCCCAGGCCTCTTAATGCAGTTCCATCAACACGCGGTTTTTTTTTTTTAATCCGGTTGGGAACTGCGCGGTACCGGGATTTGAACCACGGACCTCTTGCATGCGAGGCGGATGCTCTAACCACTACGCCATCGCCGCACTTTTTTTTTGAAAAGTGGGCTACGCCTAATAAAACTATAATAAATAAATAAATAAATAAATAAGACCTCCAGAAACACGCGTACATTCACAGAATAACAGACGTGAACTTCAGTCACAAAATTGACCTAATAAGAATTTGTCGTTGAGCCAGTACATAGCATCACGATTTTGGCGTAAAGACGAAGACATGAGAGAAAATAGGACAGGTGCTACTAACAACTGGTTTATGGCAAAAGGCTTCAATGCATAGTTATGAACAGATGTATCCAGCGCATGTCACGACTACACCGCTCATGAGGCTAAGAAAATGCGACATAAAAAAAAAAACTCTAATCTCGCTCTGATACAGACAGATGGACGTGTCGCATATTCAGTTACTTTTTTTATATATATAATGCGCGACTCCTAGAGGCCATGGGCTGATTCTCTCCGGCTTCTGCCTAGAATCCTGGCTACATGAAACACGGGCTAACACGTGCATTTTCGGCAGTGGTACGAAAGACGAGCACCATACAGTTTCTTTGAATATTGCGCATGCTCTTTTAAGAGATGTTCTTCAAGTTAAATGAGAAGCGCTTGAGCGTGTCACTTTTCGTATTGGTCTCATTGGAATTTCCATCATACATTTCGTAACGTGCACAAATTATACCAGCAGAATATTACACTGTACGTTAACCCGACCCTACTAAGACACCCTACGGAGTTCACTACTCACGTGGTTTGACGCCGGCCGGCTTGTCGTTCGACGGCGCGGCAAGGACCGACCCGGGAGGCAGGCAGGACATCAGAAGACAGACGGACAAACACAGGTGCGGCGCACCGCGAGCCACCACCCTGATAGCCGAAGCGTCCCAATAGGCGTTACGGCGCGACGCCGGCAGCCCGTCCGATGCCATGTGCTCCTCGCTTTGAGAACGAGAGGCTTCTCCGGAGACGCGCCGAGCCACGCGGTGCAGCTACCTTCGGCGAAGCAGGAGCGCTTACGGGGCAGCGGCCGAGCAGCTCCTGAGAGTGATGTTCCCACGCTCCTCTGGCGGCGAACACACGCACACCACCGCCAGTCGATGCGCCGTCCGAGTTCGGAGTGACGCGCACTAGTCCCGTGGAAATCGTTGGGCTCGGCTCCTTTTCTGCCCTCTCCCTCCTCATTCCTGGTTTTCTCCCTCTGCCTCCTGCTCCACTGCCTGCGCGACTCGCTAGCGCTCTTTCCCACCGGGATTCGTTCGCCCCGTCTCCCTATCACATTCCCCTTCACTTTCGTTCGACAGCGGCGGTGACTTTTCTTGGGATGCTTCGGAGGGCGTCGTTTACCGATTATGAAGACTGCCCGCGAAAAGCGTGGCTTTGTGCTTTGGGGCGATTGGAATAGAAATGGTCTAGAAAGGCGACGGCTAGAAGCAGTAATACGCCAATGCCTCGGACTGAAAAGTCAAATCACTTCCCGTTTTTTTTTTTTTGAGGCACTGAACTGCAATCGCCGCTTCATCCGCTATCTTTATCGCAGAGCATCATCTCAATGTGCCGTCATCAGCCCTACGCATATCGAGTGGTTCCTTTCTAGATCGACATACAAAGAACAGAAATAGAAAACATGCCATCTTTTTCGGCCGTATCGGACGCCGTATACATACATCCCCCCGCACAGCGCTCTTTTATCATGGACAAGCGTTTTGTCGACGACATTTTACTTAAAGCCCAAGTCACAACGTTAGCACACCCATCCCCCCCCCCCCCCCATGCGCCTTTTTTTTTTGCCATGCGTAAAACGCTGAGCGAAAAAAAAATTTTCTTCAACATATTTAGAGAGGTGTTCTCGAGGTAAGGCTCCTGGTTGCAGTAATTCTTATTCCTACAGCCTTTTCGCTGATTGCGAACTTCTGCTGTCATAATTGAGTTAGGGAAATCAAATACTCTCACAGAAGACTGTATACTTGAAAGACGTTTCCTCTAATACAAAAAAGAAACGAGGCAGTCAAAGCTTTTCCCCGAAACCACATACGAAAATTGAATTGGCCTTTGTCAAATCAGGAGCGACATTTTCTTGAAAATTGATCTTCTTGCCCGGTAAAATTTTACGAGCTTATATTTTTCGTATAGTTGGCGTGTTGTTCGTTCGCACAATATGCGTAGAAGTGTTTAGAACGAAACAACCAGTTCAAATTGTTAGCGTTGGATTTAGTATATGGAGCTTCATCAACGCGATAGCATTAAAAAGCTTCTTCCGCAGAAATCCCAGTGTCGGCGTTGTTCATAGTGAGCGAAAAATTATCTTGCACGTGAGAAAAAATCGAGAAATATGCGAATAAAATAAATAATAAAAAAACCTGGGTCCGAGTGGACATCCAGCCTGGGTCATTTGCGTGGCAAGTGGGCGTTCTACCACACAGCCACACTTCTGCTTGTGACTACAGTGAAAATAAATTCCACTGCACGGAAATGCAGCAAAAGTAACTTGCTTTGCAAAGACACATGTACTGGCTCCGCCGTGGTGGTCTAGTGGCTAAGGTACTCGGCTGCTGACCCGCAGGTCACGGGTTTGAATCCCGGCTGCGGTGGCTGCATTTCCGATGGAGGCGGAAATGTTGTAGGCCCGTGTGCTCAGATTCGGGTGCACGTTAAAAAACCCCAGGTGGTCGAAATTTCCGGAGTCCTCCACTACGGCGTCTCTCATAATCATATGGTGGTTTCGGGACGTTAAACCCCACATATAAATCAATCAATGACACATGCACTGTACACATGCTTCAGAATACCACATGAAATATTGCAGTAATAATGCGTGGTTCAAGCGTAAATTGCCATCGGTTGTCAGAACATGTGATTATCATTTTGATGTCGTAGTTTGAAGCCAGTCACCCACCACAAAAGGCACCCACGTAACTGCGCCCTTATAAGGGCACGCGGTGGGTGCATGGCAAGTTCGAAAAGATTTCATGCACTGTTTGAAGTATGCTCTAGAGATGGGATATCGCTATCGCACTCAAGTCTTGAGGGCGATGCTAGTAACGCTGATCGGAAAGAAAAGTTGCTACAAATAATTATGGAACCTGCGCACCTTCGAGAGCTGTATTTCTGTACAGCCGCTGGTGCCTCGTGTTTCGTCTACTGTACAACGACGTCGTCACCACTGAAATATGTGATTAATAACAAGCTTCTTTTGGAAAGGCCTTTGCACACGGCGGCATAATTGTGCGCTTGGTTACGAGCGATAGAAGCAATCGTAAACCTGCTTGCTCAAGTCGTAATCAGCGGAGAGGAATAGCGTATATGTCTCGACAATGATTGATACCGAGAGAACTGTTGTACGTAGGACAACATCGTTGGTTACGCTCAAACACAGCGAGCACGTGCTCCTCAGCACCATTCCTTGCGCAAGTTCCAGCGAAGACCAACTTCGAGCTCTGCCGAGCCCGAAAATGTTGACCAACATACTACATGCGTGCACGATTAAGATGAAAGCACCTGTGTCGTGTGGCGATTGCGCACGAAACCATTCTGTGAGACACGTGCGCTATCTTCAGGTGTATATTTACAAAGACAATAACGCTAACATCATGGCTTGGTGGGAGGGTAAACTTTAATTGTCCACGAATCCTCGAACACAGCTGTTGGCCTAGATTGGCATAGAAATTATTTAATTCATTTGTACCCTACACACTTATGTGACTTCAAAGCATTGCTGTGGTTGCTAAGGGCTAATAGTTGGAAATAACTGGCCGGGGGGACGGGGGGGGGGGGACGGTGACGTTCCAAAACGGACAGTTCCGTCAATTTCGACGACGCGCATTTAAATTTAAGAACACGGGCCTCTAGAAATTCGCCGTCGAAACGCAACCATAGTGGCTGAGATTCGATGCCGCGACCTTCGGGTCAGCACTAAAGCACGACTAGTCCAATAGTCAGCAATCGACACCCCGCGTCCACCGCGATGGGCGGTTTCTAAGTGAACCGTACTCAACGACAGCTCGTGAATATTCACTCACAACGTTGTCGTGCAGTTCCCGGACAGTGATACCGTAAGGACATTCTAGTGTTATTACAGACTCTCTTTCCTCTAGTTTTTGCTGTCCTCGTAAGAACTGCCACAACACTGAGGTTAGGAATAAAACCTACGATGTGTCTGAGAGAGAAAGAAAAGGATACTGTTGTGTTGGCAGCACTACGTGCATTATAGCACTAATAGATAGCAACAGTGACTGCAACTCATCTGGTGTGCACGACGATCCTACACTGACTGCAACTCCTCTAGTGTGCAAGACGATCCTACACATAGTTTCGGTGTGAAAGCAGTTTTACTCCCGTAACTTTTATGCGTCGTGGGCTTGCGTGTCTAAATGATAAAGCCATAGCAGATCCAAATTTACGTATTCCCAAACCCGAAAGAGGCCGTTCTTTGACACATCAATTTGTTCTAGTCACAGCAACATGCGATGTAGCCACAGGCGATATACGCGGCAGTGATACCGTTGTGCCATGCATGTTTGCCTGGCGCACAATAAAATAAAACGTTCTGAGCTCCTGTGACGCATTGGGAAAGGTACAGCGGTGAGCACTACTGTTAGGGTGAACACGCGAGCGCGTGACCGACGTCACTATCAGCGCCGCGTAACGCCCATCGTCGGAAACTTTGCACATGCGGAGCATGCGCTCCGCGATACACTTTTTCCACCGAGAGCACACGTCATGGATACACTCGTTCGTCGTCTGCTAGCCGCATTTCTATCGGCTAAGCTGACTAGTGCTGCATTTCAAGCTCCATCTCGATTGGAAATGGTGCGTGATTACAAAATTGAGTATAAACCAGTTTACATTTCGACTGTTGAATAAAGACAGCTGCAATGAAGGAATAACTTGAAACGAAGGATGGATCAGTAAGCAGACTAAAATGCGGTTAGCATATGAGCAACATGCCTACCCAAGACGTAGTGTGCGTGGTGGAAAGAGTGTATCGCGAAGCTCATGGTGCGCATGTGCGAAGTTTCCGACGATGGGCGTTACGTGGCGCTGATAGTCACGTCGTCCAAGCACTCGCGTGTTCGTTCTTGCGGTGCTCACTGCTGTACCTATTGCTTTTCAGGGAACGCATTTGGGTCTAAAAACATTTCGTCTGCGCAAAGCTAGGCGTGTTTTTTAGCATTTACAAAAAGAAAACGCCGCTGTAGTTCCCACAGCAGTTTCCATGATAATGTAAAAAACTACAACAACCAAATCAACACACACACATACACACACACACACACACACACACACACGCACACACACACACACACACACACACACACACACACACACACACACACACACACACACACACACACACACACACACACACACACACACACACACACAAACTGCATGAAAATAGTAAAGTAGTAGGCAAATGAAAAAGCTTAATCTAGCACTTACCAGAGTAAAAGGCTAAAAGACTGATTAAATTCTCGCGAATAGAGACCCGATATTGATGAACCGAGTGAGTGCTCTAAACTTCAGCAGGAGGTTTGCATAGCGTAAGAAAAAACACGAAATTTAAATAAAGAACTATAAAGATCTGTAGTTCGTCCAAGTCTAAAAGCAAGTTCTCTGATTTCATCTGAGTTTGAAATTTAAATACCCGCTCAGTCGGGTAATGAAAGTCGGCGACGTCTCACGTATGCAGTGACTATGTTGAAACGAAACAAAGCGTTAAACAACTATCAAAGTTGCCGTGGAATGAGTGGCAGCACACATTAAGAGCGGCGATATACACAAAAGCGCTCGAAGAGGAGGCTTGGAAAGTTTTCGAAACGAGCGGACTTTTTCCGAGAATTTGCTCCGCGAATAGAGACCGCGGCGTGCAGGGGCGCGGGTTTGTGCTATCTATGGCTGTTGGTGTTGCCGGCAAATCCGCTTGCACTCTGGCCGACTTTTCGGGCGGCTTTGGATTCGCTCGGATGTGACGACATCGGGCTCTTGAAAGAGTCATGCGTGCTCGTATAGCTTTTTATTCTTCCTCCCTTTTTATCTCTCTCTTTCTCTCTCCCATTTTAACACCAACGCCAGCTCTTTTTTTTTAGTATCTGATTTATTGTCCCGGGCTTGCGATGTTTGTATAGTAGAATACATACAGTATAGTCAATACATTATGGGTTCGTAACTTTCTTTCTTTCCGTCAGCAGTTTACTTCAGCTAACAGTTTTACCTCATCTCTCTGTGACGTAACATCAGGTGTGCCCCAGGGCAGTGTCCTTGGTCCTTTACTGTTCCTAATATACATTAACGATTTACCCACAGGCATATCTTCTAACCTGCGTCTTTTCGCTGACGACTGCATCATTTACCACTCCATAAAATCCACCGAAGATCACCTCGTACTTCAAAATGATCTCATATTAATTGCAAAGTGGTGTGACAAATGGCAGATCAGTCTTAACTCTACTAAATGCAAGGTTATCACTTTCAGCCGCAAGCGCATCAATTCCGATTTTTCATACCTCATAGATAGCACATTAGTATCCCAGGCATCATCGTATAAATATTTAGGCGTCCATCTCAAGCACAATCTTTCATGGGACATGCATATTAACACCATTATTGCCAAGGCATCCAGGTCACTTGGATACCTGCGCCGGAACTTGTGGAACTCACCAAGCAGTCTAAGACAACTCACCTATGAAACCATCGTTCGTCCGCAATTAGAATATGCTTCACCAGTGTGGTCTCCTCATCAAATCTACCTGACTAACAAGCTTGAGTCTGTACAAAACAGAGCCGCTCGATTCATTACTTACAACTACAGCCCACATTCCAGCATAACGCAGATCAAACATGACATACCGCTTGTGCCATTAAATGTACGTCGTTCCATTTCTCTTTTATCTTTATTCCATAAATATCGCTATAGCATCAGGCCATCTCCCTTACCACTGGAAGCGCCTTCACGCATATCACGCCGCTTGCATAATCAATATAGCATTAAACGCATCAGTGGACGAACTAACACTTTCAATCCATCAGCACTTCCCCGAGCCATTGTTCGATGGAATGATCTTCCCGACAATATTGCATCTATCAGTAACCATCAAGCATTTCTTGACCAATTGCGTAAGCATTTCTTGAAATAGTATCATGTCGTCACCATTACTTTTTATTTCGCGAATTCTTCCTCCATTCTTTCCTTTGCGAGTGTGTGTGATTGGCGAAAAATTGTTTCATGGAATAAGAAATGCTGTTCCTCTGTTTGAAAATGCTTTGCACTGTACATATGTATATGTGTGTATATATATATACATATTGTTACGCCACGTATGTGCCGGACGAAGAAGGAAAAAGAAGCAAGAAGTGTGGAAGAGGAAGATCATCATCTGCCTGCGTCGATACGGCTCGTCCCTCGAACCGTGTATCAATAAACCCCCAGACGCCTACTGAGGTCGTAACAGAGTGGTGGAAGGTGCTGGGTATAGGAACCAACGACGGGACCGCTACCCCTCGGATTTCGCCGGAGTCGTCGCCTCGCCGGCCTGCCTCCTTCTTTGGCCATCATGCCTGACGAAACAGAAGCTCGGGAACCAGTCCCCAGCAGTTCTTGGCCGTATCACAGAGAGCCACGAACCTTCTCCGGGAGGGCCAATGACGACGTGGACTCATGGCTCAAACATTTCAAGCGAGTAAGCAACTGCAACAAATGGGATGCTGCCTCCCAACTGTCACGCGTTGTTTTCTACCTCACTGATGTTGCCCTCGTTTGGTATGAGAACCATGAAGATATTCTGACAACATGGGAACGCTTTGTTGAAGAAATCAAGAAGTGTTTCGGCAACTCAGCTGCAAAAAAGAAGCTTGCCGAGCAGAGTCTTGCACAGAGGGCCCAGCTATCCGGTGAGACCTGCACCGTGTATACTGAAGAGATTTTGAGGCTGTGTAGGGAAGTCGATTCCAGCATGTCGGAAGAGGACAAGGTGGGGCATTTGCTGAAGGGAATTGCAGAAGATGTTTACAACTTCCTTATTAGCAGGGAAAGCCTGACTTCAGTGTCTGACGTTGTACGGCACTGCCGCACGTTTGAAACCCTGAAGCAGCGCAGAATAGCGCCTAAGTTTGGTCGTCTGGCAAATGTCACCTCAGTAGCCAGCATAGAAGCGGCCTCAACTGGTGACCTTTCGGCAACCATCCGCCAAATTGTTCGGGAAGAGTTACTCAGACATGGCGAAATGACACGTGAACGGGCAGCTGCCACGTCTCCATCCTATTTCCCGCAGGACACCACTGCCCCACAGCTTACAGTTTATGAACATCCATCCGTCAACGCAACGGAGGTTGCAGGGCCTCGGCGTATTCAGCAGTCAAGTCCGGTTTTTTACGAGCGATCACAGTACCCTCAACGTTTCCGTTCCGTACGCCCATACCACCCACCGACAACTGATTTCATTGAATCTCGGGCTTACGCGAACGCTCGCAGACGTGAACACTTCGAAGAACGGCGACGACCTCGTCCTGCGCCTGTGTGCTACAACTGTGGTCTGACTGGTCACATATCGAGGTATTGCGATCGTTCGCGCATACCACGCTATGATCAGTGGACAAGCTTGACCGATAAACCTGCTGTCCCACCTTTTCAAGGACACTGGCCCACCGACTCAAGACCCGGCAGCAGCTTCTGGCACGGACACTGGCGCAACAACTCCCCTGCCTCTGATCGAAGTGTGACGCCACCTCCTGCGCCTCGATCCCACCGGTCTCCATCGCCACGGCGCCGCCCATCGTCACCACATCAGGAAAACTAAACAGTGCGGCCGATGGGGGTGAGGTCGCTGGTGACTTGCTGCAAAACGAAATACCCCCGTCTGTGTTGATGTTCAAGAACAAGGTAGAAGTTTTTGTTGATGGTGTGTGTACGATGGCTTTGGTGGATACTGGTGCTACAGTTTCGATTATGAGTGCTGCTTTTAAACACCGTTTAGGACAAAAGGTGATGTTTTTGTGGGAGAAGGCAACAACATTCTGTGGCGTTGGTGGTAACTCGCTGTGTCCCATTGGTGTCTGTACCGCAGAAGTGTGCTTGGGTGATCAAGTGTTTGTCACAGAGTTTACGATTCTTCCAAGGAGCACACACGACATAATCCTGGGGATTGACTTCCTTCGAATGTGTGGCGCCACTGTTGATTGTAGAAATGGAGAGGTGTACATATGTGATGCTGCCCCTGGAGAACTATTAGAGAATTCAGACAGGGAGCACGGTGCGCTCCGGGTCAGTGAAGATAGCATTGTGCCGGCATTCTCTGCAGTCTGTGTTCCTGTATACTCTTCACGCATTGAAAACAGTGACAGTGCGTTCGACGCATTAGTGGAGCCCTTTCATCTCAGTTGCATTAAGAAGAACACATTGGTGCCGCATTGCATAGTGTCACTCGTTCAAGGACGCACAGGACTATGGGCGGTAAACTGTTCAGCTGAGTCGGTGGTTCTACCAGGAGGACTGAAGCTTGCCAAGTTCAAAACATACTCACCGATGGCAGTGGCTGCCCTCAGTGATGCTCCAGGTGGGGCCTCAGCCAATACTTCTACGGCCGATTCAAAACTTTTACCTATGATCGACAAGTCACTTACTACTGACAAACGCCGCATGCTTCTGGACGTTTTGTCGAAATACGTGGCGATTTTCGATTTTTCCCATGACCATGCGCCCTCGATTCCCGCGTCTCGGATTCTCCACAGGATAAACACGGGAACAGCACAGCCCATCCGCCAGAAACCCTACCTAGTGTCGCCGTCTGAGCGCAAGATAATTGATGAACAAGTGCGTGATATGCTGCAGAAGGGTGTCATTCGAGAATCATCGAGTCCTTGGGCGGCTCCCGTGATTCTAGTCAAAAAGAAGGATGGTACCTGGAGATTCTGTGTGGACTATCGCCGTCTAAACTCCGTCACAAAGAGAGATGTCTACCCTCTCCCACGCATTGATGACGCTCTAGACTGCCTCCATTCAGCATCCTACTTTTCGTCCATAGACTTACGCTCAGGCTATTGGCAAATACCTGTGCATTCAATGGACAAAGAAAAGACGGCTTTCGTTACTCCGGATGGACTATATGAATTTAACGTGATGCCTTTTGGTCTATGTAACGCGCCCGCTACATTTGAAAGATTCATGGACACCATTCTGCGCGGCCTGAAGTGGAACATCTGTATGTGTTATCTTGACGACGTTGTTATCTTCGGGCGTACATTCAGTGAACATAACGAAAGGGTAGAGCTGGTTTTGAAATGTATTCGAAATGCTGGCTTGGTTCTTAATGCAAAGAAGTGTCATTTCGGAGCTCGACAAACACTGGTGCTGGGACATCTCGTCAACAAGGATGGCATCAGGCCCGACCCGAATAAGACGGCGGCTGTTAGAGCTTTTAAACCACCTGGCTCAGTGAAGGAGCTTCGGAGCTTCTTGGGCCTCTGCTCTTACTTTCGCCGATTTATTCCCGCCTTTGCAGAAGTTGCCTTTCCACTGACCTCTCTTCTCCGCCAAGGTGCTAGTTTTGAATGGACTCCTGATTGTGAAACTTCTTTCAACCAACTGAAGTTCTTGCTCACGTCGCAGCCTATCCTGCGGCACTTCGATCCTTCTGCGGCGACTGAAGTTCACACCGACGCAAGCGGCATTGGCATAGGTGCAGTCCTGATACAGCGATGTAATCAAGTGGAACACGTAATCGCATATGCCAGTCGTACTTTAAGTAAGCCGGAACGCAATTACACTGTGACCGAACAAGAATGCCTTGCACTCGTCTTCGCTGTGCAGCGATTCCGCTCATACCTATACGGTCGTCCTTTCCAAGTAGTTACGGATCATCATTCTTTGTGCTGGCTTATCAACCTTCGGGATCCGTCAGGCCGTCTAGCACGCTGGGCCCTCCGGCTGCAAGAGTACAACTTCACGGTATCGTACAAGAGCGGCAGGAAACACGCGGACGCAGACTGCCTTTCAAGGATGCCAGTTGATGCTACAGTTTGCGACGCTGACGATTTCGATCATCTGATTGCGTCCGTAGCACCAGCGTTCCCGGATAAGGCCACCTTTGAAACTGAGCAGCGGAAGGACGTGAGTTTGAATCCGTTATTCGTGATCGCACAAGCATCCACTCCGGAAAGCCGCTTTTGCGTCCGTGATGGTCTACTGTACAAGAAATCCATCTCCGGCACCGGTTCCCGCTTCCTGCTGGTGGTTCCAGAGGCACTACGGTCATCTGTTTTGTACGCCATGCATGATGACGCCACTTCAGGTCACCTCGGAACGACGCGCACTCTTCATCGTACCCAGGAACGCTTCTACTGGCCACGTATGCGCCAGTCAGTTGAGTTGTACGTGGCCAGTTGTGCGCAATGCCAGGCGCACAAATCTCTCTCAGCAGCTCCGGCCGGACATCTACAACCTGTGACGCCTCCCAGTTCTCCGTTCGAACAAATTGGCATTGACCTGGTGGGCCCTTTTCCGCGTTCATCGAAAGGCAACAGATGGATTGTGGTATGTGCTGACCATCTTACTCGGTACTGCGAGACTGCTGCCCTGCCATCCGCGACTGCTGGTCAAGTGTCGTCCTTCCTTCTCCATTCTATCATACTGCGTCATGGGCCCCCTCGCGTCATCATAAGTGACCGTGGACGTCAATTCACGGCAGACGTTGTCGAACAACTTCTCCGTATGTGTGGCTCAGAGCTCAGACACTCGACGCCTTATCACCCGCAGACGAATGGTCTCGTCGAGCGAACAATTCGAACACTGGTGAATATGCTTTCTATGTACGTTGCTTCGAACCACAAGAACTGGGACGATGTCTTGCCGTTCGTCACATACGCGTTTAATACTTCCCAACATGAGACCACCGGCTACAGCCCGTTCTTCCTCCTCTATGTTCGACCCCCCCGTTATACTCTGGATACAATATTTTCCTTCTCTGATCGGGACCAATCAGAAATCTCCCTAGCAGAAACTCTTTGTCTCGCCGAAGAAGCTCGTCGTCTTGCTCGTTTACGTACAATAGCCTCGCAAGACAGATCGAAAGTTCGTTATGACAGCAAGCACCGGCAGGCCACATATATTCCGGGAGACCTCGTGTTGGTGTGGAAGCCTTTACGCAAACGTGGCTTGTGCCAAAAACTGCTCGCGCACTACATCGGACCTTTTGTTATCCTTGACCGCCTGAGCGCAGTCGACTACCGCATCGCACGTCTTACAGCTAGCGGGAGACGTTCCAGAAAGACAGAGGTCACGCATGTCGCTCGCCTGAAGCCTTTCAGTCAACGCGACACTGCATGAAACGCGCGGCGCGCTTTGTCTGCGAGGGGGGAAATGTTACGCCACGTATGTGCCGGACGAAGAAGGAAAAAGAAGCAAGAAGTGTGGAAGAGGAAGATCATCATCTGCCTGCGCCGATACGGCTCGTCCCTCGAACCGTGTATCAATAAACCCCCAGACGCCTACTGAGGTCGTAACAATATATATGTATATATATTTGTTTTTTTTCTTCTTTGCTGGTAATTGCTGTTTTTTGCCATGTGTAAAAAAAAAGGAAAAGGAGGAAGGAAAAAAGTTCCTTAACTGCACTGTACCCTTTTTTTTCTTTTTTTCAATTTTGTTTCCCTGTATTTATTAATGCATTTATCTCTGATATTTTTTGTTTCGTACTTGCTCCCCTTACTCAATGCCCTATCGGGCCCTGTAAGGTATCATGAATAAATAAATAAATAAATAATACGCAGGTGAGGTCTATGAAGAGACTTCGGAGAATTTGTTTCAAGAGCCCATTATGACAAAAAAAAAGAAGAAAAAAAATCATATTCTAATACTGCGGGGATGAGCTCGGAAAAGACGACCTTGAAAAGGCTACCACACCTTTCTAAAGAGCACGAAATTCAGTATGCGCATATGGTGACTTTAGGCAGAGTGGGTCGTCTATGTAGTTGTGCATCTGAAATAGAATGACGCAAATGAAAAAAGGTTCAGTGGAGGCAACAACAGCAAATGACATGAATGGCGTTTTTTTTTTCAGAAAACATAGAGCTCGTCGGATACTCACCTTGTAGGACGCGAAAGGTCCTTCTAATTTTGCCAGACGTGGCACAAGCCTGTAAAGAAATTCATGAACGGACCTACTCTTAAGAAATTCGTTGTGAAATGTGATTGATTGAATAAGTGAGTGAGTGATCGATTGATCGATCGAATTGGAGGTACCGATTGGCTAACTTAGCAATTCAATAAGGACTAAAGGATGTCATTATCTAGTTCTCGTGAAACAGAGATTCGTTAAGGATAACTGTGAGAATGTCCCCGCGATAGCAGAAGATGTCTGTGATATCCATGTAAGAGATATCCGTGATATCAACCATGAAATTTGTAATCACAGTAATACGTGCTGTAAACTCTATTACAAAGAAGATCATGCTGCCACATTTAGTATGCACGTTCTGGTCAACAACTTCAACGCCAATGGGGAAGCCGAGCTTTCGTTGAAAGAATAAAAAAATAAGTAAAAAAAAAACCTCCGTTATCACGAAAACCCATTGAAAAGGCCGATGATGGATGGCCGTGATTTTTGAAAGACCAAGAGTGATGATTTCCTTCCAACGTATCGTGCCCACAGCCGTATGGCCGGAGTTTCGCGTACGCGTTTCCAGGGAGCAGCTCTAGTTCGAGACAGACGACGTCAGTGTGAACATCAATTTCCCTGCTGGAAATAATTTAGCTTCGTCGAAAGGAATCGCAGCCACTGTTTCACAGCGCTCTTTCTTTTCGATAAGGAATCGATCAAATCGCGGCCTTCCATTTATCGATTATGTTGTCTTTCTCGCTGCCCCTTCAACTTGACCTTGAGCTCAATCGCGGGAGATCGTGCGTTTCGTTGCCTGAAGATCTAAGCGAGTCCATACTATAGCTGCCTGAATAAAAAAAAATAGTCGTATATAGTAATTCGCAGGTACTCTCACGTCCAGACCACGATGCGGTTATGAGGCCCACCATGGTGCAGGACACTGGAAATGTTTAGATCCTAGGTTTTTTGGGCGCACGCTAAGATTGCACATCCAGTACAGGAGCCTCTACAATGCCGGATCCATCGAAATGCAATCACAACGGCTGGGATCGGACCTTAAGCTTTCAGATCAGCACCCGAGCACCGTAAGAAGACACGAACGCTAAGTAAGGCAATGAAACTTCAGGACACGCGATATTTATGACAAATGTGCGAGGAACGCTTTCCACATTTTGAAAGAGGAAAAGGAACGATCGTTTATTTCACGCTCCTAGTTCCAGGAACCAGGTCTCCTAGTTCCAGGTCTCCTAGTTCCAGGAACCATCTGTACTTCGCTGCCCCCTTAGCCCTGGCGACGAGACGTCGTTGCTAGTCCAGGTCCTTCCAAACGAGCTTGACCTCCCAGGTTACGAAAAAGGTCGTTTTATTTACCAGCGTCACAGGTATTAAGCGGCGGCGATAGGTCTGTATGCGTATTGCAGGGGCATTCGAGGATCGTGCGGGCCGACGTGTCAGGTACGCCGAAAGTCGGGCAAAGATATTCGTGTAGTGATGACCACTTCGGCCAGCTATTTCGTTTTTATCCTCTAAACCTGGTTACAGACTATATGCACATTTAAAAGATAAAAACAACATAGCTGGCCGAAATTCCTCCTCAAACAACACGGGAAAAAATACAATCAACCTAATATTTTTATCCCCAGACGAAGTCGTAAAGTATATAATCATGGTGCATTGAGATAAACCATGGTTTCAGAATCAAGCCCCGTACAAGCCATTATTAGGGTGGATACCTGAAATGACGCATCAAACGTGGAAATCGACCATCGCCGTTAAGCGGCGTCAGGTACAAGTGATGCAAAAAAGTCATGACATGAGGACGTCACCACATGACACCACAAACACTTCGTTAATAGTCAATATTTGTGGCGTCATTATGACGTTACAGTGACACCATGTGACATGACGATGCCATCAGGTGACATCGTAATTTGTTCAAAGGTGGGCTAGTCTTGGAGGCAGTGCACAATTAGGAAGTGTGACTCGGATCTCAGAGGCAGGGCAGAATTAGGAGAAGTGGCTTGAGTCTCAGAGGCTGTGCAAAACTAGATGTGGCTTGGATTTCGGAGGCAGAGCAAGTTTAGGGGATGAGGCTTGGAAGCAATGCAAAAGTAGCAGGTGTGACTCAGATCTCGGAGACAGTGAAAAGTTGCAAATTGGGATTCGGATCTCGGAGGCAGTGCAAAATTAGGAGATGTGGCTTGGATCTCGGAGGCAGTACCAAACCACGTAAGGTGCAGAAAGCGTTCGGAAGGTGGTGATGCAGGATCAACGCGTGAACTGAGACGAAAAGGCAAATGGCTTTGTTGAGGCAAGGCCTTGACGTTCTTCTTGGGATACCTAAGTCGTGTTGTCGTTAAACATTTAATACGTCTAATTATTTTGTATGCATCCACCTATTTCGCCTTCAAACATATTTGAATGCGTTAGGGGCAGTATGAATGTAGTATAGGGTTATGGGTCCAAAGCAAGTTCCGCGCATTACGTGCGATGTGTAACTACGCATTCATGAACAAATAAATAAAACCGTCCGGTTGCTCTGCTGAATCATCCTGTTACATTAGGCAATCACTAGAGCTCTCAGCGATGTTTTGGTACTTTATTACGTGATTACGGGAGACGCTTTAGCTCAATAATAATCTAAATAACTTGGTAGGGGGGAGATTTCACCCACTTGAACTTGGTCCACTTATGAAACAAGTTTTACATTCGACACGTGCTTTCATGCGCATGCGCTCTGAGAAAAAGAAGAAAGAACAAGCCATTCGACTATTTCCTAGGATCTCCTAGGAGACAAGACAAGACTATTTCTTGTGAGCGCTTACCATACATGTATCTGTTCACGAGCCTCTTCAAATAGACTCATGAACACTCTTTGGCGATCATCGTACTCTCTTTGGAGAGCCGTACGTGGGTACTCGAAAGGGTGTCAACGGGTCGTCCATAAAGGGACTCATGTACGTGGCGAGTAGGCGAATCTCGCCGAAAAGAGTGACACAGACGCCTTCATTTAAAGCTAAAGCATATGATGCCTCATGATTGCGAAATTGTACTGACGTGCCGCGTCAACGACATCAACACGAGTGATGCAAAAAAAAATCATAATCATCACGTGCCGACGTTATCATATGATGTCATGATGACGTTACGGTAGCTAAAATATGTGAAGTCATGACGACACCACCATCACGTCCCATAACATCAAATGATCCCACCGCCCTCTGTTTTTGTCCTCTGTTTTTGCAGACGACACCCCTGCCGTGTGTTTTTTTTTTTTGCCGTGTTGCGTATTGACCTACTAGCTTGGCTTGCGTCCTTGACGCACTGTTTGCAGTGCTTTAAGGCCACTTTTCTGCCCGATTACCAACAAATTGCAACGAAAGGGCTGACTAAATAGCGTGGTTAAAAAAAAAAGCAACGTCCTTGCTCAGCGTGTGGCGAAAAGTGCAAAGCGAACATTATCAACTTCTATTTTTCTTGCGACACTCACATTTCACAAATTGTCGGAATTCTTGACCGGATAACGAGGGGGAACATTGAGTATTCACGTCATGCCGATGAAAAATGCGACATTCGTTGACCTTGACGGTACATGAAATCGCTCGATTAGTCTCGGTGAAGAGCTGTGCCTTAGGCTTTTGAAGTGGGTAAAAGCACAACGGTGCACTCTTTGCACAATTCGCGTTGTGTGACGCACGGTTGTAACTTCACTGTTCTAAAACGATTTATTTCCCACAAAATGCAAATTCATGCCCGCAGTGCAGCGTACATGAAGTCAGTTCAGAAAACAGCTAGCACATTTAATGTAGTTTTGCGGTAGAGTATACTCTGCTGGCACGCGAAAGACTCAGGTTTGACTCCCAAGTAAGACACTAAGACACATTAGTTTTTTTCTTTTTTTTGATTTCGTCCAATAGTGATCACGAACACCGGCGGTGGCGAACATCTACGGCGCCGGAGTCGGTCGTTGTGATATCATAAGGGCTTTCGCTAGGAAATTCAGTGACTTAAACAACCACGCCCTTGTAGCAATGTCAGTGGCGAATAAACATATTTCGTTTGCATGAATATAGGTAATCCGGCTTTGAACGGATATGAATGCGCAACATAAAACAGTGTAGTTATCTTTTAGCAAGTGCAACACAAACAAAGGAGCACCCAGCAGCTGGTAAAACATCTTTTACCAGCTTACCCACTCATTGTAACATGCCGATGGCTGTGATGGTGGAACTGCAGACCTGATGCGCAATGTTATGCCTGGAAGTCCAGACCTAATGCCATTGCTTCGGCAAAGGCAACCAGTGTCAAGGCCAACAAGTGAGCCCGCCTGACGCCATCACCTCAAAGTCGTCATCTAGCCCGGCGGCGCCAGTCTGTCTTACGCAACGCACGGCAAGCTCCTTCCATGCACCGGCCCCATGGCAGCCCGATGATGCAATCGACGCCACCCAGTCTGGCGAGTCTTGCGCAATGCGTGGCAATACCACTCGTCTTTGCGTGCAACCCAGCGGCGGTTCCTGATTGGAGGATTCTGACGCCACGGCCAGCGGCGTTTCTGATTGCACGTTGCTGACGCTAGGAGTTACCTGGGGTCCATAAAATAACCAAGCGCCGCGTTGTCAAGCAGCCGAGCTATGCATCAGAGAGAAGGCGACATCAGAGTGTCCGAAGCAGGCGCGCAGCCAGAGTTTTTTATTTTGGAGGGGGGGGGGAGGGAGGGGACCCATCTTGATTTCAAGAGGGGCACCCCCTCAGAAAAGTCATTTCCCTCTCTACGTCAAGGTGAAAAAAAAATTCAGAGAAGCACGTGCGGGGTGGCACACTGGGCACGAGCTCGGTGTGCCACTCCCTGGCTACGCCCCTGGCTACGCCCCTGGTCCGAAGACTTCTCGGTTCTTCGAGTCTTTTCGCGGTCGGCTTGGCCGGTGACCCTGGCAGCGGCAGGTTTCGTGTGCGCCTTCGTGACCTTGCTGGCGTCGCGCCTCGTGACAGCACATAGAGCTGATCCACAGTAACCCACACGCATCCATGAACTGCATTCAGAAAAGACGGTAAGACCAGCGGGATTCACTTTGAACTTGACTGGCGATGATTTCGCGCCAATGCAGCAACCGCGTCGGAAAACACAGAATTGGCCTGAGTGTCAGCTTCTCCGCAATGCATAGTTGCTGGCAGCGCCGGTGGCATTGGAAAACAGTTGCCTTGACTCTGGTCCCGTAGGAACCATATACAGTCACTCTAGGTAGCGCTGGTTGCATCGCACGTGCCTCCGAGTGCTTTTCCTCGCGGAGAAGCGATAGGCGTGTTTCCCACTACAATATCTTATGTCTGTCAGATTTGTTCATTCGAGCTCCTTTTTTATGGCTCAAAGCAACGCCGGCGCCGCATCACGGAGCAGCGTATTCTGTAGCGTTCCAGTGACGCCTCCCAATTGGCTGCCCGCATAACGCCATTAAAGGCGACACGCTATCTCAAAACACCGTACATTTTGCACAGCCAGTGTGACCACCAATATTGTGAAACCAATGAATGCGAGACACCATGCCAACGATTTCTATGCAACTGGACAGGATATTACTTCATATGATTTATTTAACATAGACAATCTACGTCCTATATATCTTACGTAATTCACAGGAAAAGTCACGGAAAAAGCCATAAAGCTGCGCTTAACAGAATATTTAGCCCTGCAGCGGTGGTCTAATGGATAAGGTACTCGGCTGCTCACCCGCAGGTCGCGGGATCGAATCCCGGCTGCGGTGGCTGCATTTCTGATGGAGGCGGAAATGTTGTAGGTCCGTGTGCTCAGATTTAGGTGCACGTTAAAGAACCCCAGGTGGTCGAAACTCCCGGAGCCCTCCAACACGGCGTCTCTCATAATCATATGGTGGTTTTGGGACGTTAAACCCCACATATCAATCTAACAGAATATTTAGAGGAACAGCACATCCTGCGTGACACCACGCTTGGTTTTCGACAACAACTTTCTGCTCAAGACGTTCTTTTACAGCTTAAGCATGAGATAATCAACCTACCCACCCCAGCTGCCCGACAAGAAAAGGCCATCCTATAGCAACAGATTTTAAAAAGATCTTCGATAACGTAAGGCACCACACTATCATGACAAACTTGATAGAAACTGGCTGTGGACCAAGAATATATGCATACGTCAAAGCTTCCTTAGAAGGATGAAAGGCCACAATACACATAGGTGATCTATCTTCGCAACCTATCACCATGGGCAATCATGGCACCTCCCAAGGCGCCATGATATCCCCGCTCTTATTTAATATTACCCTCCTTAAACTACCGCATGCCTTGCAACGAATTCCGGGAATCCACCGCGCCCTGTTCACAGATGATGTGACCATATAGTCTTAAGGGTCAGTACAATTCACAGAGCAACCTCCTAAAAGCAGCATCCACAACCCAGTCCATCGGTAACACCGCGGGCCCTGAGTGCTCATCTTGTAAGTCAGAATTGCTCGTTTTATGGCACTGATATTCGAAAACTACACCTCTCAAAATCAAGATAGAAGACACTTACGTTAAGGAAGTTGGAAATATCAGAATACTAGGAGCGTACTTTAACAAGAAGAACAACGCGATGCCACTACAGAAACTTGGGAACAAGTGCGCCAAAATCTCACGCGTGATTAGCAGGATTGCCAACAAGCACAGGGGACTGAAGGAACATGACCTCCTGCGCCTCTTTCAAGCTTTTGTGGTCAGCCTGGTAACACACAGCTATCATTACCTCTGAATAACCAGGACATATGAACAAAAAATAGACACTATACTGCACGATACACATAAAGAGACACTTAACCTCCCTCGATTGGCATCCACAGAACGACTGGAAATTCACAACACCGCAGCAGAGTTATTCAAAGCTCACCTCGAAAATAAAATTATTACACTAGCCCTCTCCAGAACTGGTATAACCGTGGTTGCTAAACTGAACATCAGACCACGAAAGCATGTCAGGAACAAAGACAGATTGCCGGAGGCTTGGTGGAAAGGCATCATCAAGCTCATTCCTCGGAATATGAACCCCACATTCCATGCATACAGGCGCGAAGCGTTCACATACCCGGTCACATACTGGGAAATGCATGGTGACAGTAGTAAACCAGAGCCGACTGCATATATGTGTCGACTGCATATATACTATACCGGATTATGTCAAAAGCATGGAGGAGGTCGCTTTTGCCCCCGCGCTCAGAAACCCAGCGTCCACCTTCGTCCTTACGGACTCAATGACAGCCTATGGTAACTACCTTAAAGGCAAAATCAGTCCTCTAGCATGCAGACTACTTTCACAAGCAGCAGACGGTCGTCCTGAAGCAGACTGGTTATATGGGTGACCTGGTCACCGTGGAGTCAGAAGAAACACACTAGCTCATGCCTCCGCCAGAGCTCTCTTACCCCGGGACTCTAACTTCAGTGCGGGGACTCCAGCCCTTCCAGATCAAATGGCCCGCCTGACCATATACACTGAACTATTACAACACGAAAGGCTTGCTTGGAGAATATATCCCCCACAACACCCTCACCCCGGGAAAGCTGCACAGGTAGCCTGGCGGCGCTTACAGTGTGGCCCGCGCAAGGACTGGGGCGCAAGCTAATGGGGTCCCGAACTAAGGACCCCACCCATTGCTCAATAGGTGCAATAACGTTTTTCATCATCATCATATCATTTATGTCGTGGGGCACTGAAGGGGGAGAACTGTCCCCCGCGACAACAAAGCACACGCGAAAGCTAAGCGATGGACGAGAGCAGGAAAGAGTGAGATGAGAAGGTGGTGAACGGCTGGCGACTGAATAGGGCACATCTGGCTGGCATTGATTTAAAGTAGACGATGCGTTGAACAGACACAATGACGTTGCGACATGAAAAGGGAGCCGCATCGCCTTAAGTGCGCAGAGACGGGCAGGTAATAAGGGCTCTTGGGATACCAGGTTGAGAGGACCGGAGAGAGTCTCAGTACCGTCCTAACTATCGCAACTATGCAGGTATTGACAGCGGCATGGTGAATGTGCAGAGACAAGCGAGCAATACCGACCGAATTAAGGGTTACGTTAGGCGAGCTAGCTCTTATTAAATGGAGTAAATGAACCTGTAGTTGGAGGAGGTGGACCAGTAAATAAAAAAAGGCGGATGAGTTTGCGTATAGAAAGAAACTAAAGGTTATGTATAAGTCAGATCAAAAGAATTTTTTTCCTTGCAGGTGCCAACCGGCTGGAGGATGTCTTCTCAACTGCAGAAAAGTTTCAAAAAGAAAAAAAAAAGAAAAAGGTATTTGCCTTTCTTCTTTGCGCAAGTCAACTGATGAAGTTGAGTTTTTTCCCAAGCCCACAATTTCTTCTTTTTAACATTTTTTTTCTTTTTTGTACCATCGCACAATTCGAGAGTTGTGATAAAACTTGAAGGGTGGTTTGAAGGGGCGAGTAACTTATTGGAGCCATCGTTCTCCTAACCAAGTCTTCTCGAACGACAGAAGAGGATGTACGTGTCTGTGACGGGATGTCAATAAGCGGTGATTTATTTGCCGCTCCCGAGCCCTTCAAAGTGTCGTCGACTTGACAGCATTCCTTCTCTTTTCTTTGTCCTTGTTACAGAAATGGCGTGAGAAAGCAAAAAAAGAAAAGCAAAAAGCACAAGTTTTTCAAGAAAAGTGCGGGAATTAATATTTATCCTACCAAGACGAAGGTATGATTAAATCACTGTTGCTTTCGTACTGCTGCGACAGTATTATTAATACAGTTCAACTTCGTGATAAAAACACTGATAAAGCGAAATATCGTTTACAGCGTACTGAGAACGAGCAATGGTTGGTTACATAGAGAGGTCTATTTTGGGGACATCTATTATTTATATCACAAATATAAAACGGCACAACTGCCATGATATTGCTCCAGCGATGAAAAATTGGTTCACTCAGGGTTCTTTACTCAAAAGGTAGCAAAAAAGCAAAACACTATTGAATTATAATTCCCAACAACCTTTTTTATAATGTGCTTGCGAATCAGGGCTGAAAGTCACCACACAAGGTTGAAGAAAACGCTATTCTTCAAATAAATGTGAACGCTGACCATCGTGTCCAACTAAATTTGCTCGTTTTTAATTTCCTATTCTCATAAAGAGGTCACTTCACCTTGAAACACCATAAAAAGACAGGAGGGTCAGAACGTTCTGATGTGAACGTTGTCTAACACAAGTAAGGAATACTAGGTTTATAGTAAGTTTTCGTCCTAGAATAATGTCTTTTTTATCTAAGATTGCCACGTGATCCAGATTGCAATTGCCTAAAGACGTGTTTCATCTAATCTGTTCTATAACGAATGTCGAATGTAACGAATTAACTTACGACCCGCAGCTAGTACTTTATAACTGGATTCGACTGGACGAGAAGCTTAAGGAGTACATGGGCGAAAGGAGACATTAGAGCCAAATGATATGCTCTGTGATGTTCTACGTCCTTAAAAATATTATTGATTTTTTACTTTGTTTGATGTTCCAAAAAATTGTATGAATATGACTATGAGATACACCGTATTGAAGTTCTAAGAAAGTTTCGACCACCTGGGGTTTTTAAACGTGCACCTAAATCTAACCACACGGGCCTCAAGCATTATCGCTTCCGCCGAAAATGTGGCCGTCCAGGCCGGGATTATATTGTCCTGTTATGTTTGGGTTCAGAATTCGCCCCAGAAAGAACGACACAGCGCGCAGGTGAAGAAGCACAGGAAAGCATATTTAAACACGTGAACGACGTAAAAAAGTTGACCAGCGCAGTTAAGAAGCCCATATCCTGTCCGCTACGCGGGAGAGTCAAAGGTACTCGTATGGTTACGAGTCGATGACGAAGTAGCCGATGATGTCACCTAATCGAAGTCGTCCATTGCCCGATGACGTAGCTCGGTAGGCGACGTGGTCGCGTGTATAGACGCGGTGGTTGATCCCGGAGTTTCAGCCCACGGGAACTGCTCCGCGAAGATGTACCCGGCTCCACGTGGTCGTGGACGAACCCTCAGTGCGACCGCGAGTACAAAGCGGCAAGGCTTGGCCCGGCCTCGTGCCTGGTCTTTGCCCGGTCTTCCTCTCGTGGTGGAACAGATGGGAGCGCTTCGATTACGCCGAGGCACCAGGAAGTAGGCCTGCTGGTTCTGCCATGGACCGGGCGCCCAGCGAAGGAGACAGCCCTGGAATCTTCAGATGCCCACGCACAGCTCACGCACTGCCCCTTCTCGTGCTGGTTGGTTGGACCCAAGAACATTGGCTCAACCCACCAAGAGGATCGGCCATGAATCGCGCGGCAGTGCGATTTCGGAGAAAGAAAAAAAAGTAAAAAGAAATAAAAAGAGGAGAAGGATGCCTAAATATATATTTTTTATATAGACGAGAAGCTTAGTTGTGTTAGCAGGGCAATATGACTTGTTTAAAAATAAATAGAAAATAATTAAAAATAAAATATGGAATAAACAAAAATACAGTAACGAATATATGAAATAGACTAATGACAAAATAAGTAAGGATTATGTTCTTATTAGATTAGCAAGGTAGCCGTTTTGATTCATTAATATAGTTATATAAGGCTTCATATATGTCCGTGTTGCAATGACCTAGAGCCGATGACCCTAAGGAGAGTAGTACCGTTTCAGATAGCTCATGTCCATGTTTTGGAAAGCTGGTATTAGAAATTTTTGCCTTAGATTTCGATATCGGTGGCTTTCTGTGAAAATGTGCTCTATATTTTCTGTTTGTGTACAACAGTGAAAATGGGGGGGGGGGAACAAAACCAGGTGTGTATGAATAAAAGTTTAAAGGTGGAAGCCTACATCGCAATTCAGTGAGAGTCACTGCGAATTGTCTTGTTGAACACCATGCGCTGTACCACTGAAACTTAAGGTGCTGAAAATCAGCGCCATTTAGAACAGAAGAATTGGTGTGTTCCTGCCGTATACAGAAATTTCGAAATCGCGTGATAGCGTATGGGCAGCAGGGTCTTAGAATATTCAGGACGGGGCCTTGAATTGATTCTGCCGCCAGTGTGTCCGCCGCTTCATTTAGTATTAGTCCCGCGGGGAATGACACCCAAACCAATCGGATAACACGAACGTGACTGGGTATATACGTATTGAATTCTAATAAGGAAGGTGATGTTTTTGGTACTCTCATAGCAGGGAAAACTGACAAAGAGTCAGTCAGAGTCACACGCGCACCAGATCGCTCTTCTCTTCGCCACCGCACGGCACATACACGATTCGCCCCCGCACGGCGCGCAAATTCCCAACGTCACACCGGTCATCACAGAGTCGCCACCGCACGGCGCGCTGTATTGTTCTTGCATACCTACACCCGCGAATCCACATCTCATCACATCCATCTCGCGACGTTCCGGTCGGCAATCGAGCACGGCTTTCCACTAGTCTGCCAGTCAGCAGTCGTGACCACTATTTCATCACGGTGGGTGATACTAGTGAAACCAATGGTCCACCTCTAAAGGGGTATTTTAATGACAGTCTCGTGCTATCACTGACATTCTTCTTCGCTTTCGTTGCTTCTGTCCTCCCTTTATGTACGTTCATGCGTGCGTAGCACATGCATGTGCGAAATTGAGAAATTCGGTGTAGAGCGTGAGCATCCCAACCACAAACTGCACCTCTCCTGGCTACGCCGATACCAGAGGACAAGTTGTACGCTGTAAGAATTAGACCCAGCTATGGGGTAGCTGGATTTTCCTTCGTGTGATTTTTCAAACAATTTCTTAAGTACGAATCACACGCATTAATTCTTTCTGTGCGATTGATAGCCCACGCAAACGACGTTGCAGCCTTGGTGCACTTACCCGTCTTTAGTAAATAAAGAGGAACATGCAGTTGCCGAAACAAAAATAAAAAAGATACTATGAGCGCTAAAGCGGTCGAGGGCACCACAATCAAACAGTAGCATTAGTCACGAAAGAGAAATGAGTAATTGAAGGAAAGAGGATGCGATGGGAGACTGAAGACCCGACTTTTCTCTGATATACAAAGCAGCAATCGAGAATCTGGAGAAAATTTTAGAGGAGAGGTTAACGAAGACAAACTCGGCACGAACGGCACACGCGAGCAGCTTCGAAAACGAATTGCACGATGTGCACAATCAAAGACGCTCAGGTTAGCGGTGAAGTGAAATTCTCGCGAATATTAACGAGAGTAAGCGAGAGAGAGGAAGAGAAAATTGGTGGGGAAGACCAGCGTAACGAATAAGTAAAAAAAAAAGGCGCCGGGAAGATGAGGCACAAGCCCCACCTCGGAGGTGTATGTGTGTGCTCCACGGTTATATAGATTCGCAATCAAAGACCGTCCATCCCTCGAAGTTGAATTCGACGGAGAGGTGGCACAGAAAGCAAAGGACGGCGAGGACGAGAATGGAGGGAGCCAGTGAGAGAGAAAGAAAGTGAGAGCGAGAGAGAGAAAAGGCGGGGAGTGGAGAAGAAAGTTGTTCATCAGCGCCACGTAGCCTGCCGCCCTCCGTGTGGCGCTCGTTGAGGCAACTCAATTTGCTCCGGACTTGGTGGGAAGATAGATACATCACTGCGTGCACCGCAGCGCGCGCAGCCTCCTGCTTCCTTCTTTCAAACTGGACGGCTGCTACCACGGCGGTGGTATTATAAAGAAAAAAAAATAACTTAAAAAAGTTAACAAGAAAAGTTCTCGCCATGGCTTGTGACCACCACGAAAAAAGAAAAAAGTGTTACGTTGGTCATGTACACACTTTCTGCTACACACACACACACGCGCGCGCGCTCACTGTTCCCTCGTAAATTTCAATCACGTTCTTCAACGCCACGATGAGTCTCGCTCGTCCGCGAATGGCGGCCAGCCTGCTGTGGTAAAGCTGCTGAGTAAACGTGAGGCGTAGTTCGTGTTCTCTAATCTTTTTTCTTTGTCTTTCATCCTTCAGTTTTTTTTTTTTTGACCCACCACGAGTCTTACGCGTTACGGAATCACGCGTGGCGGTGGCGTACTTGCCGTTGTGCGCGAGTTCACTTGTGTTACTCATTCTTTTTCTTATCTTTTTTG